>NC_091863.1:107970736-108273767 GCF_037783145.1 Equus przewalskii | reverse complement strand
CTGGTCCTAACAGGGCTCTGTGTGCTTAGTATAGGCTGTGGCTCATGCTCCAGTGTTTGAGGTGGAGAACATGCCCCATTCATCTCTATAACTGTGAAAGTCAATCACCCAGGGCCCCACTAACCATAGGCCAACCTTAAGTTTCTCAGGTATCCCATGTCTACTTGCCTTTTTTGCCATTAGCAGCTGGATGTGTGAAGTTCACGGCTCCCTGCAAAGAACCCTTGGACCAGGTCACAGGCAGGGCTGAATTTACCCTTCCTATAGATACATTTCTCCATTGTAAAGGGCAAAGGAGATAGATCAAAGGACACCTGGGCCCATTTGCTTGATAGGGAGACCCGGGGGAGCTAGAAAGGAAGGGGGAGGAGGGGACCAGGACAGGCTAGAGCTGTGCCATGATTTATTGGCTTGTTTTGCTCCTGCACTTCTGTTTACCCAGCTGGGCCTGCTACTGCCCTGGGTACCGGCATGTGCACAGCCACTTTGGCCAGTCTTTGGGGCGGTGTCAGAGAGAGCTGTGGACTGGGCCAGCCTCTGGCAAAACCGAGGCAGTGGAGTTTGTGTTTTATGTTTCCAACTTCCCTGCCCCACTAGGCCTTTTCTCACTTCCATGGGGCACCCCTCACACACAGACACATCCCAGTATCAGTCACAAAATCCCTCAGGGCTTCTTCTCCTTAGTGGAAACTGGTGTCACTCAGGCATCTAAGACACACTTATACTAACAGGTAAATATCTGCCAATAGCCTCAAGCCTAATTCTTCTAGCATTTTAAAATACCGGGCACCTCTTTAATTAATCCTTTCAAGGTAGAGAAGAGCAGAGCCTCAGGAGAGGAAATGAAACAAATAGCTTACAGAAGAGATGCAGATCCAAGAACACGATTCAAATCCCTGGTCTAGGCCAGTCTTCTTTCTGTTAATTGGCAAAGTTAAAACAAATCCTGGCATCTCGATAATGCTAGCTGCCTTGTTTAAACAGTGATAGAAAAGTCTTGGCAGGGGCTGGCCCTGTGGCCGAGTGGTTAAGTTCGCGCGCTTCGCTGCTGGCGGCCCAGTGTTTCATCGGTTCGAATCCTGGGCACGGACATGGCACTGCTCATCAAGCCACGCTGAGGTGGCGTCCCACATGCCACAACTGGAAGGACCCACAACTAAGAATGTACAACTATGTACCGGGGAGCTTTGGGGAGAAAAAGGAAGAAAATAAAATCTTTAAAAAAAAAAAAAAAAAGAAAAGTCTTGGCAGTCCCCGAAGTAGAATGATTTCAGAACTCAGTGTGTGAGCGTGTATATGTGTGTGTGTGTGTGTGCGCGTGCGTATGTGTGCATATGTGTGCATGTGCAAGAGGAAGGTGGTCAGGATTGGAGGGTTTAAAGGGCCCTTCCAGGCACATGTGCTCAATGTTCTGTCAGTGCATGGAGTCAGTTCTATTTTTCTTAAAAACTAACCCAACCCCAAACCAAACAGATGAAGGTAGCAACTGGTGGCAAAGGACACCTGAGCCTGGGTAGGCAATAGAGAGTGGTGGTTCTGAGTGGGGGCTTTGGGGTCAGACAAGCTTGAGCAGGGGTTTCAAATCCAAGCTCTGCCACTTACTAACTTTGACTTTAGGCAAGTTGGTTAGCTTTTCTGAGTCTCAGTATCACCCTCTGCAAAATGGGGGTAACACCTACCTCACTGCATTGTTGTGAAGATTTAACATGATGAAGCTTGCTGAGCATTTAGCAACCGATTTGCATGTGATCAATACCTGGGGCCTGTGAAGATCAAAGATGAGGATTCCAGAGAGCAGGTGATGGGGCACTTGAGAGCTTCAGCACTTTAGGTGTTCGTTCCTAATGTTTTCAGTTCAAAGGAAAGTTTAGAAGGCGGAAACATCCCAAGTGTCCACTGATGGATGAATGGGTAAACCAAATATGGCATATCCATGCAGTGGAATACTATTCAGCCTTAAAGAGGAAGGAAATTCTGACACAAACTACAACGTGGATGAACCCTAATGGCATTATGCTAAGTGAAATGAGCCAGTCACAGAAAAGAAAAATAATTTATGATTCCACTTACATGAGGTACCTAGAGTGGTCAAATTCATAGAGACAGAAAGTAGAATGGTGGCTGCCAGGGGCTGGGGGAGGGAGGACTGAGGAGTTGTTGTTTAATAGGTACAGAGTTTCAGTCTGGGAAGATGAAAAGATTCTGGAGATGGATTGTTGCACAACAATGTGAATGTACTTAATGCCACTGAACTGTACACTTAAAAATGGTTAAGATGGTAAATTTTATGTTGTGTATATGTTACCTCAGTTTAAAAAAACTTAAGTTCGGGGCCGGCCCAGTGGCGCAGCAGTTAAGTGCACACGTTCTGCTTCGGCGGCCTAGGGCTCGCTGGTTCGGATCCCAGGTGCAGACATGGCACCACTTGGCAAAAGCCATGCTGTGGTAGGTGTCCCACATAGAAAGCAGAGGAAGATGGGCACGGATGTTAGCTCAGGGCCAGGCTTCCTCAGCAAAAAGAGGAGGGTTGGCAGCAGTTAGCTCAGGGCTAATCTTCCTAAAAAAAAAAAAAATTAAGTTCAAGAATTGAGG
Source organism: Equus przewalskii (assembly GCF_037783145.1). Lineage (NCBI taxonomy): Eukaryota > Metazoa > Chordata > Mammalia > Perissodactyla > Equidae > Equus > Equus przewalskii. Next base: position 108,271,175 of record NC_091863.1, on the reverse strand, counting down.
GGCCAGCCCGGTGGTGCACCGGTTAAGTTGGCACGTTCCGCTTCTCGGCGGCCCAGGGTTCGCCAGTTCGGATCCTGGGTGCGGATGTGGCGCCGCTTGGCAAAAGCCATGCTGTGGTAGGCATCCCATGTATAAAGTAGAGGAAGATGGGCATGGATGGGATGGGCTCAGGGCCAGCCTTCCTCAGCAAAAAGAGGAGGATTGGCAGCAGTTAGCTCAGGGCTAATCTTCCTCAAAAAAAAAAAAAAAAAAAAAAGAATTGATGGGATTAGGGGTATACACATGAGGAATGAGAGAAAAAGAGAAAAGCCCTGGTAAATAGGTGACTGCCCCAGTGACAGCCTTGCTGGGCTTCCACGCTGTTCTACCGCAAGATGAGAGGGCAGCCGATTTCCATGAAGGGGCAGAGAGACAGAGAATACAGAAGCAGGAGAGGAGGATGGTCTGGGGCTGTCCAGGTGAAATAAAAGATAGAAAAGAATGGAGGTTTCTGAACTCTGAAAATGCAGCACGCAAGGAAAGAAGGCTCCATCCCTAGGCTGTGGTCCCCCAGGGTGAGCCCGCAAGCCCATTTGGGCCACAGCTGCAATCAGGCAGGGAGACCTCAGAAAGGAAGGAGGAGGACATTTGGACTGGCCTGGGGTGAAAATTGCAGAGATTCACACATGCAATCAGCTCCTCAACTCCCCACCACGTTCAAGCAGAGTGACTGGGACCAGCCTCTCCTCTTCTTCCAGTCCCACACCCTCCAGGCTCCACAGGGCCCCTCAAGCCTGCCCTTCTCCTTCGGTTCAGCTGCCTAATTTCCCTGAATAGGAGGTTGCTGAGGCGGGGCTGCCAGTCCTCACGTCCCTAGAGGGCCTGCCTCCTCATTGGACCATCCCAGCCCCTGCACACATGGCCCCTGTCCATGTGGACACACCTGAGTCCAGGAACGACACAAGCTGCAGGGCTCCAAGCCCAGGCACGGAGGTAATTAGGCACGTCTTCTCTGCTCCTGAAGTAATGTTTATTTGTCTTGCAAATTCTGCCAACCAAAATGGCTTGGGCTGTGATTTACCAGCACACCGTTATGTCATACTTCCTTACTGCTTTTATGACCAAGAAAGACTCCAGGCACAGTAGCCATATTATGTCCCAGCAAACTCCTGCCCAAATTAAGTCACTATTTCTAGTCCCTGTCGCTGGTCAAAAATGACATCTAAGGTTAATTGCTGTTTTAGGGGCACATTTTAAGGCAAATGCAAAAAATAATGAATGTACCTATTTTCTGACTGAAATTTGCATCCATCCCTTTGCCCTCTCCTGGCAAACATGTTTTATGTTTATTTAAATGGCCCTTAATAAAAATGTACAGCTGCAAAGCATCTTACTACTCAATGCTTTCTGCTTAAAAAAATTGCCCATAATCACAGTTGACTTTCCTATTCATAAAAGAATATTATTTTTCATCAGTGTCTGGCTGCGGCCCAATGTGTGAATGTTATAAATGCAATGGGAGGCTTATCTGAGATCTTAGGCACTTCATTCATTCACTCCTTCAGTCAATCAACAAACTTGTTTTGTGGACTTATCATGTAGGGTTTAGGACCTCTGGGAACAGAGGGAAAAGCATGTGTGGAGACATGAGAGAGCGTAGCAGGTCACTGATATGACAAGGGTAGCCATTGTCAACCACAGTTGATGTGTCATGATTGGCTGTAAAGTGTGACATAAATAATTTGTTACTGATAATAGTGAAAGTACCAAAATTGCTGATTGGTTTAGTTATAATTTGGAATGGGGTCAAGGTTATCCTTGTAATAAACAGCGTCACTCTCACCTGCTTGCATTTTTGTATGTCTTAACGAGAGTTAAAGAAAAGGGTCCGATTAATAGCCAGCATGCCAAGAATCGTGTATTCCCCAAGTACACCCATGGGAGTGTGTCATGCACACGAACATCATCTGTCAGTTGTATCACAGTTTAGATTTTTGGAGTGGCCCACAAAGTGTGTGTAATGAGGGGGTGTGGAGAGAGATGAACCTGGGAAGGCAGGCTGGGTAGGTGCAGCTTTTCAGAGCTTCAGTAAGCACATTTTCAGCTGGGTTGCCCCCAAATTTGGCAGAGCTAATTGTCGTTGATATCATAGAGCTACTGCTCCTCTATCAGGTTCCAGGACTTCCTCAAATACAGAGATGGGCTCTTAGGTAAGGTAATGGCTGTCAGCCCATACTTGTGAATTTAGCCTGTCTTGGAGATCCCATAATTAACTACTTCTAGCACTGGCTGCATTGCATGTTGAGCTTCTAAAAATGAGAATGTGACCCAGCAGGCAGTTTTCAGGTTAGGTTGCATAGAGTGAGTGTATTGTGGGCCTCATATATCTGTCTTGGGAAACAGATGGAAATTCTCAATAGTGAGTCAAACTAGAAAAGGAACTTACTAATAATGAGCTTGATATGCTATCTCTTCTGGGTCTGTGGGAGGCTGCTGGAGTACAGAGAAGGGATGCCTCGGTTGCCTTATCTTTCCAACATAAAATGGATTTCTGGAGTTCGCCAGAAGATATTAGGAATGATACCTCACGTGCAAATAGAATAAGCGATTGGCTTGGTGTTCTGATTTGAAAGGAGCTGCAAATGTTTTCCTGCCCCTGAAAATGCTCTCCCACTGGTGCTTGATTGTCTGATATTAGAAATTGTGATAGAATCACTTTATTTGTTTAAAAACTATGCTTTGTTCTTTTAACTATTTTTCTTTCTTTTTTTAAATGTGTGCTTTGGGAAAGGAAGATAGTTCTTTTAAAAATAAGAAGCACATTCAGGAATGAACTGGAAGCCTGCTAGAATTGTTGTTAAGAAGACCAATTATGTGTAGATGCGACCTCAGTAATTAATCAGTGAACATCTAGCAGCCAATAATCTGAAGGGAGGGAGGAGGCCCTCTCCTCTGAGAGGGAGAAAATGACTCCCTTCTGATTGAAAAAGCACCATCCCAGACCTTCCCGCTGCTGACATGCAGATGTACATCTGGCTGTAATCTCTCACTCCCTGCTAGCCTTTGCCAAACTGCGTGGAACAGAAATCCAGTTTCTCCCCCAATGTAAAGAGACAGAGAGAAATTGAATAGTTAGATAGTTAAAATTCTGAGCACTGGCTAGGAGAAGGAACATGCCCAAAGCAATAAAAAGACTCTCACTTAAAAACTGTGGCTGAAGAAAGATTTGAGCAGTTTAAACAACTGGTAGAGTTGATTGGGGTGAAGGGAGTAGGAGTCTGAAAGCCACGGACAAGCCTTGATACTCTGCAGACAGGCCGAGAAATATTTCAATTGTGTTAAATCTACTCAAGGGTGATGAGCAAGATAGAATAAATGCTTGATAAAATGTGAGGGGATTTATTTGCACGTAGGTGTCCATGTTTCTATAAATCTTGCTCTAAATTTTATTTTATCTGGAGTTGTTTTAAATGCAGTTTTATTTATAAAGAATGAAAGCATAACTGAGTGAGGAAATGTGCTCTGTTCCCTTTCTCTGAGCTATCCAAACGAAGGGAAACCTATCATTCTGTCAAAGTGGTGGCAACTTACCCAAACTGCAGGACTAACACACAGGAGGAAAATAACACCCTTTGAAGTTTTGTCTTCAAAACTTCATAACCCACAATTCATAAGTGACAGCAAACACCACAGAGCCTCAACCTTTGGATTAAACACTGCAGCCTTCTTTAAAAATGAAAACATCCCTGGGAAGCTTAACATATAAAGTTACTAGTACCTTAATATGGTGGTTCCCCTAAACGGAACATTTATCATTTGACACCAAACCTTTCATTTCTATTGAGAACTTTCAAAATGCAAGAAAGTACAGAGAAGAATATAGCAAACGCTTGTGTTCTTGCCACGCAAAGTGGAAATACACCACTGTATTTACTTTATTTTCCACTTTTTTTAAATGAAAAGAATAAAATACTACAAGAAAAGTTGATGTTCCCTTCATCTCCCACTTCCAGGTAACCCATTTTCCTTCATTTGGTCTATTTTCTTCCAGGCCATGACTAATGCATTAAATGGTTTTGTGTGTACTTTTGTTACTCAGCACGATGTTCTTGAGATCAGTCCACGTGGATGCATATTGACCTAGCTTGTTTTCACTGCTGAACAGTAACCTATAGCGCAACCATGACACATTTAATTTATTCATTCCCCAACTGATGGATATTTAGGTTGTTTCTAACATTTTGCTATTAAAAACAAACAAATTGCAATGGGCACCAGTGTCCACGTGTCTTTGTACGCTAGATGGAAAGCTCTCTGGGGTACGTACCTTTTAGAAAGTAGTATAGGATTGCTGGGTTAAAAAGTATGTGCACTTTTAGTTTTTCTGGGTCTTGGCAGATTGCTTTCTAAAGTGCTCTACCAAATAACAGCCCCACCAGTGGTCTATGTATTCCATGACACCATACCATTAGACAACTTTTCAGTTTTAATTTTTGCCAACCTGACAAGTAAAAATAGTATCTCCTTTTTTTTTCTTGTATTCCCCTGAATACTAGTGAGGTTGAGCATCTTTTTATGTATTTGTAGATCTTTCCAATTTCTTCTGTCTGTTGCCTATTGGTATTCTTTACCCATTTTTCTTTTCGGTTGGTTGCCTTTTTAAAATTGAGTTATTATATGCCTTTTGCATGCTGTTTCTTTATGTGTGGCAAATGTCTTCTTCCACTAAATGGCTTGTCTTTAACTTTATGGTGTTACGTTTTCTATAGACATTTTAATATTTAATGCAGTTACATTTATCAATCTTTTCTATTAAGATTTGTGAGGGTTTTTTGTGTCTGTGATTAATGAATTCTTCCCTACTCTGAGATCATAAAAGTATTCTATATTTGCATCAAAATGTTATAAAATTTTGCTTTAGACATTTAGATCTTGAATTCATTTTGAATCGGTTCTTAGGTAGGATTTGAAGAAGTTGTCTAATTTTATCTTTTCTCACATGGATAATTTTAACCCCACTTATTGAATAGTCTATATCATATCCTCCATGATTTATAATCAACCTCTGTCATATACCTAGTTCTCATAGATTTATATGAGTTGTTTTTAGGCTTTTATATTCTACTGGTCTATTTGTCCATCTGTCAATACCACACTATTTTAATTGCTCTAACATTATAATAAGTCTTGATAATCTGTCCCCTATTGCTCTTTAAAAGTGTTTTGTCTACTCTTGGTGCCTTACTCTTCCATGTAAATTTTAGGATCAGTTTTTCAAGATCCACAAAAAGTCCTGTTGCGATTTTGATTGAATTTGAAATAAATTTTTAGATTAATTTGAAGAGAATTGCCATGTTGATGTTAGGTCTTCTCGTACATGATCATGGCATAGCTCTCCTTTTTGAGGTTACCTTTTTCTAAACTTTTTCTTTTGATATAATTACATATTCTCAGGAAGATGGAAATGCAGAACAGAGACACCCTCTGTACTGTTCACTCATTTTCTCACAGTCGTTCCATCTTGGTTTTTTAAACAACTTTATTGAGGTATAACTGATATACCAAAAAAAACTGGACATATTTAATGTATACAAGTTGATGAGTTTGAAGATATGCGTAAATGCCTGAAACCATCACCATCACCACAATCAGGGAATAGAAGCATATCCATCACCTCTAAAAGTTTCCTCCTGCCCTTTTTTTGGTGGTTGTTGTTTTGTGGTAAGAAACTTAACATGAGATTTACTCTCTTAACAAATGTTTAAGTGTGCAATGCTGAGTTGTTGACCACAGTCGCAATGTTGTTTAACAGATCTCTAGAACCTAGCCATCTTGCATAATTGAAACTTCTATCAGTGATTACAGCTTGCATAACTAGAGTACAACAGCAAAACCAAGAATCTGACCTTGGTACAATGTTCGTGTATAGTTCTAAGCCATTTTATCGTGTGTAGATTTGTGTAACCACCACCGTAATCAAGATACAGAACTATTCCCTCACCACAGAGAGCCCTCATGCTACCCCTTTATAGTTACACTCGCCTCATCTCTAACCCCCAGAAACCACTAATCTGTTCTTCATCTCTACAATTTGGTCATTTCAAGAATGTTATATAAATGGAATCATACAATTTGTAAACTTTTGAGATTGTCTTTTTTTATTCAGCATAATTCCCTGGATATTCATCCAGGTTGTTTGTATCAATAGTTTTCTCCTTTTTATTGCTGCGTAGTAGTCCCTGGATTGGATATACCACAGTTTGTTGAACCATTTGCCTGTTGAGGGGCATTTTGGTCATCTTTGTTTTTCATGTTTTATATACGTTCTCTCTTTCATTTCTGTTTTCATCTTCCTGTCCTATAGGTTACTTGAACATTTTTTAGAATTTCATTTTGATTTATCTACAAGTTTTTTAGTGTATCTCCTTGTATAGCTATATATATAACATATCACAGTCCACAGGTGTCATCATTTTACCTATTAGAGCTAAGTGTAAAAACGTTGCCTCCCTTTGTGTTCCTTTATCCACCCACCCCCAGTTTGTAATATAATTATCTTAAATATTTTCTCTACATACACAGAGAAACATATCAGACAAGGTTTTACTTTTTGCATTAACCATCAAGCATAATTTAGAAAACTCAAGAGAAGAAGGAAAACCTACTGTATTTACCCATATTTTTTGCTCTTTGTTTCTCCTTCCTTCCTGATGTTCTAAGATTCCTTCTTTTATCATTTCTTTCTGTTTGGAGAATTTCCTTTAGCATTCTTTAAGGGTTGGTTTACTAGTGACAAATTCTTTTTAATTTTCCTTCACCTGAGAATGTCTTGATTTCCCTTTCATTCATGAAGGATACTTTTGCTGGATGTAGCATTCTGTGTTGGCAATTCTTTTCTTTCAGCACCTGAAAAACATTGTGCCACTTTCTTGTAACTGCGATAGGTTCTGATGAGAAATTCACTGTCATTGGAATTGTTTTTCCCTTATAGGTAAAATATTCTCTCTGGCTGCTTTCAATATTGCTTCTTTGTTTTTAGTTTTTAGAGGTTTAATTAGGTATCTCAGCCTGGATTTCTTTGGGTTTATCTTATTAGGAGTTAACTAAGCCTATTGAATATATAGGTTTATGTCTTTTCCCAAATTTGAGAAATTTTCAGCCAGTATTTCTTTGATTACTTTTCCAGCCCCAGCTTCCCTCTCTTCTCCTTCTGGGATTCTTATGACACAAATACTATATCTTTTGCTATAGTCCAACAGGTCCCTGAGGTTCTGTTCTTATTTTTTCAGTCTACTTTCTCTCTGTTTTTCATACTGGGTAGTTTCTATTTTTCTATCTTCAAGTACTGCTTCTTTTCTCTATCTCTTCCATTTTGCTACTGAGCCCATCCACTGAGTTTTTTATTTTAGTTGTTTTATTTTTTCAATTCTGAAATTTCCATTTGATTCTTCTTTATATCTTCTATTTCTTTGCTAAGATTGTTTTGCCCTTTGTTTCACATGTATTTGTAATTACCGGTTTAAGCGTTTTTATGATAGCTGCTTTAAAATCTTTGTCAGCTAATTTTAACTTCTGTGTCATCTCAGTCTTGGCATCTGTTGATTAATTTTTCTCATTCAAGTTGAGATTTTCCTTTCTTGGTATAACAAATTTTTTTTTCATGAAATTTTGGCATTTTAGATATCATAATTCTTTGAATCTTCTGTTTTAGAAAGCCTCTGCCTTATTACTGCCAGCTGGAGGTGGAAGCTCAGACCCCCCACGTAGTCTCCACTGTCACCGTGGGGGAGGGGCCTTGTTATAGTCCCACTTCCCGCTCAGCCCTCTCTGACAACATCTTGGCCAGGTGGTGGTCAAGGCACTTCCTTATAGCCTGGGGAGGGTGAAACTCCAGGCTCCCCACTCAGCCTTTGCTGGCATGAGTGGGAGTGGAATCACATATTTTTTCTGTGGGTGTTTGGCTAGAGTAGAGAGCAGTTATTGTTAAAAATTTTCTGTCCTACTAGGTTGCTCCTTTCCTGGTACTTTGGCTAGAGAGAGCAGGATTTGGCTGGGGCTTTTTTTTTTCTGTCTTTATTGGTGTTTCTGGGTTGCCAGTTCCCCCAGCACCCAGTATGGGATAGATGAGGCAAAAAGAACACACTCACATGTCTCCTCAGTTCCCAAGGTCCCTAGCCAGTCTGTCTGACTTTTCTCTCTACCTGTCACAGTCTTCTTATATTTGTTTTATGCATAATGTTCATGGTTTTTAGCAGTACTTAGCAAGAGGAAGAGCAAAAAGTACTTCTACAGCATATTGTCCTGGAACTGGAAATACAAGTTCATCTTTTATGACTCTCAACATTTTTCATAATTTTCTCCATAGAGGTCTTACACAACTTTCACGTGTATATATGTATATTTATTTATTTATTCCTAGATAGTATATATTTTGACTAGTATCACTCATTTTTTAAAATTACATATTCTAATTGATTATTTCTGGTATACTAAAATGATACTAATTTTTCATATTAATATATTCAGCACTCTTGTTGAATTCCCTTATTAGTTCTAATACTTCGTAGATTCTATTGTATTTTCTATGTAGGCAGCCATATCATCTGCAAGTATGATGATTTTTTTCTTCCTTTCCAATCCTAATATATTTTTTTCTTTTTCTTATACTATTGCATTTGCTGGGTCTTCAATTACAGTGTCAAACAGAAGCCATAATGACAGGCATCCTTATCTTTTTTTTCTGAATTTTAAAGTAAATGCTTGTACTCTTTTATCTTAATGTATGATTATTATAGGTTTTTCATAGATACTTTTTATCAGAGTGAAGAAGTTTCCTCTTATTGCTAATTTGGCTGATATTTTTATCATGAATGGGTGTTTTATCAACTTTTTTGCATATATTTTGATGATGACTTGGTTCCCTTCCTTTAGTCTGTTGATGTGGTGAATTACATCAACAGATTTTCTGGTATAAAACCTTCCTTGCATTCCTGGAATATACTCTATATGGTCATATGCATATATGAATTTGGATTCATTATATTTTACTTCATAATATTGCACCCAAGTTTACAGGTGAATTTGAGCAATGTTTTCCTTCCTTGTACTGTTCTTGTCTGATTCTGGGATCAAATTACACTAACCTTATAAAATAAGTGAAAACATTTTTCTTTTGCTGTTCTCCAGGTTGGTCAGTGATGATTTCATTTATTTTCAAATTTATTAGCATAGGGTTGTTTAAAATATTGTAAGATTTTTATATCATTAGTATTTCTTTTGCCAGATACATACCATTTGGATTATTATAGTGTCTTGTTGAAGTGTTCCTTTTAATGGGTAATGACCTCTTTATCTCTAATGATATTTTGCCCTTAAGTTTCAAAATCTGATATAGTTATGCAAGCTTTCTTTAAGTTAGTATTTTCTTAGTTTATACCTTTCTGTTCCTTTACTTTCAAACTTTCTATGAAATTATAGTCTAGGAGTGTTTCTTAAAAATGTGATTAAACAGACTTTAATCTGTTCATATTTATTGTGTTTCTGTTATATTTAGATTTATTTTCCATCTTATTTTGTATTTTCTATTACTATGTTTTTTCATTGCTTCTTTTTTCTTCCTTTCTTGCCTTTCTTGGATGGATTTTTTTTTCTATCTCTCCTGCCTCTCTCTAAAATTTTGGAAATTGTATTTCTGTTACTTTAGGGGTTACCCTTAAATTTTTTACATGCATCCATTGACTAGACCAAACTTCGAGTTAATATATATCTCTTTGAATAATAAAATAACTTGAGTATGTTTTAATTGCAATCTTCCAGTTCCTATTTTCAGTCTTCTACTTCCTGTCTTCTTATCTTCCATCTTCTACTTTCTATCTTGGGCAATATTTTGGTTCCACCTTACTTTTCAATATCCCCAAAATTGGTGATCATAGTGTTATTATTGGGCTTTGTTTTTCTTTTTCTTTTTTTTAAAGCTTTATTGAGATATCACATTTTAGATCAGGTGAATTTCATCAGGTGAATTTCATCAGGTGAATTTGGTATATTTCATCATATAAAAAAGAAATCTCATTTTTACATTGATGTTTATTTATATTTGCCTAGATGTTTATCAAGTTTTTTTCTCTATTGTTTCTTGAACCTCACTCCTTTATTCTGGTTTCAATTTTCTTTTTCTTAGTATACATCTTTTAATAGCTCTTTTAGTGAAAGCCTATGACTGATGAACTCTCTCTGTTTGATAAGGTTTTATTTGAATTGTCTCCACTCATGAATGTAATTCAACTCTATATAAAATGTTAAGTTAATAGTTATTTTCCTTTTGCACTTTGTAAATATTATTCCATTGTCTTCTGTTGTTGCTGACGGGAAGTATATTTTCTATGATCTACTTTCAGTCTATTTTTTTTATGTCAGTCAGTTTTTGTATGTAGTCTGTCTTTTATCTCTGGTTATCTTAAGAGTTTTCTATTTGTTTTTACTATACATGTCTGGGTTTGTATTTATTTAATTTTTTTTCCTTAAAGATTGGCACCTGAGCTAACAACTGTTGCCAATCTTCTTTTTTTTCTTTCTATTTTTTCTCCCCAAATCCCTCCAGTATATAGTTGTATATATTGTAGTTGTGGGTCCTTCTAGTTGTGGCACATGGGACGCCGCCTGAGCGTGGCCTGAGGAGTAGTGCCATGTCCGCGCCCAGGATCCGAACCAGCGAAACCCTGGGCCACCCAAGCGGAGCATGCGAACTTAACCACTTGGCCACGGGACTGACCCCCGGTTTGTATTTATTTTATTTATCTTACTTAAGACTTGGGCTTACTTCAGTCTGAGTTCCTGTAGTCTTAATATAAACTACACTCATAATACATTGTTTTCAATTTACAGTTTCCATTTTTTAAAAGTGAATTGGGATCTTAAAGACACTTACAAAGCCATACTTCTGATCATTATTATTTTTCCCAGTCTTTTATGATTGTCTTATCCATATGCAATCCCATGCCTTTGGGGGGGGGGGGGTTCTTCTTTATTGAGTCTTTCTAAAGCTTTCAAATTTCATAGAAAGGACTCTTCATTTTCCCACCTATATATCATCAGTTTACAGAATGTTTATTTCAATTACATAACATGAGACTGGGAGCAAACACAGCTGACTCTTGGTAAATATACAACTTAACTGGTGTGAGCAAAAGCACTTGGATGTACTAGAGAATGGCCTACTAGCTTCAAGCATTCAGCATGTCGTGGATATCAGTCAATATATTTTACAGGAGGAATAGACAGAGTTGATTAATCAGGAGAATAAGTAAAGGGGAGGTTAGATAAGAGAACTTCTACTGTGTTGAGTAGCTACTTTGGGCTAAGTACTGATTTCAGATATGGGGGCAGAGTGGTGAACAAGATAGACGAGGCTCTTGCTCTAGTGGAATGAGGAGAGAATAAATAAATAAACAAGATAATTTCAAATAATCGTGAGTTCTATGAAGGCAAAAAGAAAGGGCAATGAAATAGAGGATGACTGAGAGGTGAGAGGTAATAGTGGCTTGGATTAAGATGTTAGTAAGCGAATATATCAGTAAATATAAAGAGAAAGGGACAGATTTAAACTCTATTTTGGAGATAGACTTGAAAAGACTTGAAAGATTCGTTATGTGGGGACTGAGGGTAAAGAAAAGAGGAGAAATCAGATCAATGCCTTGTTTGGGGCCTGAGTAACTATATGGCTGGTGATGCCATTTTCTGAAGTATAGAAGACTGAGGTAGGAGTATATTTTGGGGCAAAATTAAGAGTTATCTTTTGGTTACATTAAATTTGAGATTCTGTGATATATATACAAGTGAATATTCCAAGAAGACAGCTGGATATATGAGTTTAGGGCTCAAGAGGTGATGTCAAGATTGTAGATATACATTTGGAAGTCAGCAGTTTATAGATACTGTTTAAGCCACGGGATTATATGAGATAATCTAGGGTGTAGTGAAGCCAGAAAAGAGGGCTAAGGATTGAGCCTTAGGGAACTTTAGCATTTAGAGGTCAAGCAGAGAAAGGGAAGACAGCAAAAGATCCTGAGAAGAAATGGCAAGCCAGGCAGGAGTAAAACCAGGAATTTATCCTAATAACATGATTGGACAAGCGTGTAAAGATATACTGTACAAGTATACTCCTCACAGTATTTTTATAATGGCAGAAATAGGAAATGAGTGTCTGCAGGGAGATGATTAAATAAGTCCTGGGGCATATATACTATAGACTGTGCTAGGCAGACATTAAAATGACGACGGAAATCAATGTTTGTTGACACATAAAAAGCTCCACAACACATTATTACACGAAAGAGCAGGTTACAAAACAGCATACACAGTATTAGCCCATTGATGTAAAATGATAGGTGTGTATGTGTTGGTGTATGTATGTAAATAGGGCCAGGACGGTAAAAGTTGTGTTTTTCTGCTGTTTATTCATGTATCGCTTAAGTCTAAAACAGTGTTGAGCACCTGGTAGGCACTAATAAATATTTTTCGAAGGGATGAATGAACGAATGAATGAATGAATATTGAAAGATGCTCACCAAAGTGTTGAGTGGTTATCTCTGGGTCTCATGATTATGGATATTTTATTCTCCTTTCTTTTATATATATTTTTTTAATTTTTTGCAATGCGCATACATTCTTCTTATCGGGAAGAAATTCTTTTAATATTTGAAACCACTCCCTCCCTCATCTGTTACCTATGACCTCCAAGTACCCATATTTGGATGAATATACCGCAAAGCAGTTGCTTTGCCATTGTAAATCCATACTTAGGAGGAAGATCAAAATGATAGCAAAGAGATGTGTTGGCATTTGGAGAGCTGGAGGCAGGAAAAGTGACCTAGGAGGTGAAGACCAACAGGAGCTGCAAGAAAGAAAGCCTTGTGCCTTGGAGGAAAGAAAGGAGTTGAGCTGGGTTTCTCAAAGCAGAGCAAAGCACAGCACAAGAAGCTGAGAGCCCCTTGCAAAACCTGCCCTGGGGGGAGAGGAGCCTGTGGAACCCAGAGGGCACAGTGGATTTTGCAGTCTACGTTCTTAACTCACAGTTGTGAATGGATATAGGAGTTTATAACAAAGCCAACCTGTGGCTCCAAGACTGTGCTGTGTTGTATAGAAATGCCTTATTCCCTTTGGTAGTGGCAGTAGAAAACGACAGAAGCCTTCTGTTTGAAGAAGTCCTTGGTTCTCTATTTTTTCCTGAGGCTGTAAGACAAGCAAGTGGCATTCTGTTTTTTGAATAACTGATTGGTCATACTTTGGGATTTCATATGTGTATTTGCCCAACTGCTCTCTATCCTCCCCTCCATTCTCCCGCATTAGCTTCCTACTCCCTAGCACCAGAAGATACCTAGATTTCTCCAGTGTGGAAGGTTAATTTCATGCTAGCATTTCTCCTGTACTGCATTATGCTAAATGAGTGCTCATTTCCTTCCTGGTCTTGAGTTACAAAATGCTCTCTTCTGTTGCCCAAATCTTGGAAAGTGCAGGCTCCAGGAAAAGGGTGGTGGTAGAGATAGGATTGCCAGATAAAATACAGGATGCCCAGTTAAATTTGAATTTCAGATAACCAATGACTTTTTTAGTGTAGGTATATCCCACATATTGCGTGGGACATACTTATGCCAAAAGAAAATTAATCGTTGTTTATCTGAAATTCAAATTTAACTAGGCGTCTTTTTCCGCCCCCCCTAAATCTGGCAAGCCTAGGTAGAGAAAAAAAAACATCTTGTGATACAAGCATTTTCTCAGTGCTTTTCATCCAAGATTTACCAGATGTTTCTTAGATGGACTTTCAATTTACAAAATGGGAAAATAACTAACTGATTAAGTCAAGATTAGCCTGGAAATCAGTGCTAGGGCTGAAAATTTAAGTTTTTGAGTTCTCCAACACATGATCGAACTCAGTGATCCTCTTTATCAATAATTTATTGGCTAGAAGGACGCAAGATTAGAATTATCAAAAAGACACAGATTCCCACGAAAAGTAAAATTTAAAAAGAATCTAAAGGCAATGACTCTTAAGGTTTTAATTTTCTGTAGACATGGACATAACTAAGTTTAGTCTCTAAGGCAGTGTTTCTCAATGTGTGGTTCCTGACTACCTGCATCACAATTATCTGCGAAGCAGTCCGTAGATACAGACAGAAAGTGAAAATAATGGATCCTTTCAAGGATTGAACCCATGATCTTTGTCTCATTGGCACCACAATCACTTCCTCCTTCATCTCTAGAGACTTTAGTTTCACGAAGAGCTTTTATCTGGAGGATCTCGATGGCAGAGGGTTTGTGGGTTATTTTTAAGGTTTTGTTTTCTTAATTACACATTACAAAACCAAAATTGGTAAAAGGTGAAATTATTAAAAGGCAAAACTGAAGAGAGGTTTGACATCTCCCCCAGCACACCCAAATAAAGGAATCCCAAATAACGGTTAAATGTAAGAGACTAGATGATGGACCTGGCCTATATTAAGTCAGCAAATTTAATTTGATATTGGAAACTGGAGAATTCTCTATCACCTTCATCTTGCCTTGATGCCCAGCCATTCCATAAAACTTACTCTCTACTTTTCTTGGGCCTGCCTCCAAGAGAGCAAATCAGATCTTAATAATTTGGTACAGAGCCGCAGTGTAATTGCTCCCAATCAATATTGTACCCTATCAGATTGGACAGCAGAAATTATTATCAAAAATTAAAAAGAATAAGGTCAAGAGGTACAACTGGCTTTCAAAGCATCCCTAGGACATGCGTAAAACCAGAATGACTTTTTTAATTGAGGAATTATGATTATTCTCTATTAGAGCAAAGCAAATATGTTCAGTCAATCTGTCACTTCACATTTATAACAAACAGTCTCACATTTGGTCAATTCCTTAATCACACACTAATAAAAATAACATAAATAGTTTGGTAACTCACCCCATGCTACTAAAATGAAAGTAACCCAAGATGGCTCTGCTATGTCGTTCTCATCTCATTTTATCACCAGGGACTTCATTCTTCTTAGTTGGCCTTATGTGCTGCCAGTTGATACTTGCCTAAATATTTCCTTCATACTCAGAACATTATAGTTACTTTTTCAGGCTTCAAATATTTCCAACTAATTCTAGAAATACGTAAGGTACGCCTGAAACGCTGACAGCTGTAGCTTAGACCCAAAATAGTCAGGCCTGCTTTAAGAGACACATCGAGCAAAGAGAACCAGGAGTTTGAAGGTGACAGCTGAACAGGCATCAATAGGAAACTGCCAGGTGCTCAGCTGATCCAGTTAGAGATGGGAACAAATAGATTCCATTTCTAGAAATAGCACAGAAGATGCCAACAAGTCATGGGATATACGTGATAGAACGAATCTTCCTTTCCATTTTCTGGGTAGCTTGGAGGTGTCTCAGGAACCTTAAACTTGCTGCAAAAATTAACATGTCTAAAAAATAATCTTTGACATTGATTTGTTTAGCTGCTGTTATTTTCAAGTCACTTTGCTAGGCACTTTGGGGGAACACAAAGAAGTTCATGATACAGGCTCCACTACTCACAAGGAGTTTTCACACCAGTTGGGGAAACAAGTCAAGTATGGGGAAATCCTGTCTTAGGAGAGGTTAGGTTCCTGGTAAGCAAAACAATATAATTTTTAGACGAAATACACCTCGAAAATTGCTTTGAAAGGTGCTCAATTGGAGACAGACATACTGTTTTTCAGTAAGTCCAGCACAGGTTTGTTTTTATTTTTTCCTCCAACATTATACCAGATCACTCTTTCTTTAGTCAATAACCAAGCCAGTTGGCTTGCATTTAGGGGCCGTGTTGAATTTATAAAGCACATATATTTAAGCATGGGGATCACACAGTGAGAGGCCCACAGGAACTGACACCATCTAAAGTAACAGTGGATTCACATCTCTCAGTTCAAGTTAACTCCAGGGCAAAGCTTACTGAGCTAAATGGAGGATAGAATCGCCAACACGATTTCACTTACTCTCTCTCTCTCTCTCTCTCAAGCTTTCTTTCTGTATATCGATGGATTCGTATAAGAATGGTTTGCTTATGACATACTTCTCCATACCCATGTACCAAGATAGGAGAGGCCATGAGAAGGCAAGCTTCACCACTTACTGACTGTATGACTTTAGTCAAGTGAAACCCACTGAGCATCCATTCCCTGATACATAAAATGAGAATAATAATTGCATCTTCCTGACAGGATTGTTCTGCTGATCAAATGCAATGATGCTTACCAAATGCTTAGTCTAGTGCCTAGTAACATAAAATTTTCAATAATGGTTAATTATTTATATATATAATATGTATCATTGCCTTTATTTTATTTTTTCAGCTTTATTGAGGTATCATTGGCAAGTAAAATTGTAAGATATTTAAACTATACATGGTCGTGATTTGATGTATGTATACAATATGAAAGGATTTCCACCATCTAGTTAATTAACACGTCCATCACCTCAGGTATTTATCTTTTTTTTTTGGTGAGAACATTTAAGTTCTACTCTGTTAGCAAATTTCAATTTATAATACAGTGTTATCAGCTATAGTCGCCATGTTTTACATTAGCTCCTCAGACCTGATTCATCTTATAAGTGAAAGTTTGTACCCTTTTTCCAACCTTTCCCTATATCCCCCACCCCCAGCCCCTGGCAACCACTTTCCTACTCTGTTTCTATGAGTTTGACTCTTTTCTTAGATTCCACATATAAGTTATACCATGCAGTATTTTTCTTTCTCTGTCTGGCTTAAGTCACTTAGCATAATGCCCTCAAGGTCCATCCATCTTGTCACAAATGATAGGATTTCCTTTTTACTCATGGCTGAATAATATTCCATTGTATATTTATATCACATTTTCTTCATTCATCCATCGATTGACACTTAGGTTGTTTCCATATCTTGGCTATTGTGAATAATACTTCAATGAACATGGAAGTGTAGCTATCTCTTCAATAGCCAGTTTTCATTTCCTTTGGATATATACTTACAAATGAAATTGCTGGATCATATGGTATTTCTGTTTATAGTTTTTTGAGGAAACTCCATACTGCTTTCCATAGTGGCTGCACCAATCCACATTCCCACCAGCAGTGGACTAGAGTTCCCTTTTCTCCACGTCCTCACCAACACTTATCTCGTCTTTTTGATGGTAGCAGTTCTAACAGGTGTGAAGTGACATGTAATTGTGATTTTGATATGCATTTCCCTGATGATTAGTGATGTTGAGCACCTTTTCATGTACCTGTTGGGCCATTTGTATGTCTTCTTTGGAAAAATGTCTATTCAGATCCTCTGCCTGTTTTTAATCAGATTGTTTGTATTTTTGCTCTTGAGTTGTACGAGTTCTTTATGTATTTTGGATATTAACCCTTTATCAGATATATGATTTGCAAATATTTTTCCCATTTCATAGGTTGCCTTTTCATTTTGTTGATGGTTTCCTGCTGTGCAGAAGCTTCTTCATTTTTATTTTTTTAAAGATTGACACCTGAGCTAACCTCAGTTGCCAATGTTCTTTTTTTTTCTTCTTTTTCTTCTCCCCAAAGCCCCCCAGTACATAGTTGTATATTCTGGTTGTAGGTCCTTCTGATTGTGCTATGTGCGATGCTGCCTCAGCATGGCTTGATGAGCGGTGCCATGTCAGCGTCCAGGATCCGAACTGGTGAAACCCTGGGCCACCAAAGTGGAGCACACGAACTTAACCATTCGGCCACGGGGCTAGCCCCCGGAAGCTTTTTAGTTTGATGTAGTCCCACTAGTTTATTTTGCTTTTGTTGCTTTTGCTTTTAGTGTCAAATCCAAAAACTCATTGCCAAGACCAATGTCAAGGAGATTTTTTTATGTTTTCTTCTAGGAGTTTTAGGGTTTCAGGTCTTATGTTCAAGTCTTTAATCCATTTTGAGTTGATTTTTGTGTATGGTGTAAGATAGGGGTCCAGTTTCGTTCTTTTGCATGTGGTTGTCCTGTTTTCACAACATTGTTTATTGAAGAGACTATCCTTTCCGCATCATGTATTCTTGGCTCCTTTTTTGTAAATTAATTGACCATACATACATAGGTTTGTTTCTGGCTTCTCTGTTCTGTTCCATTGATCTATATGTCTGGTTTTATGCTAATACCACACTGTTTTGATTTCTATACATTTGTAATATAATTTGAAATCAGGAAGTGTGATGCTTCCAGCTTTATTCTTCTTTCTCAAGCTTGCTTTGGCTATTTGGGGTCTTTAGTGGTTCCATATGAATTTTAGGATTATTTTTTCTATTTCTGTGAAAAATGCCATTAGAATTTTGATAGGGATTGCACTGAAACTGCAGACTGATTTGGGTAGTATGGACGTTTTAATGATATTAATTCTTTCATTCTGTGAGCACAGAATATCTTTCCATTTATTTGTGTCTTCTTTAATTTCTTTCATTAATGTCTTATAGTTTTCAGTGTACAGATCTTTCACCTCCTTGGTTAAATTTATTCCTAGATGTTTTATTCTTTTCAATGCAATCGTAAATGGGATTGTTTTCTCAATTTCTCTTTCTGAGTTTGTTATTAGTTATAAAAACGCAACTGATTTTTGTATGTTTATTTTGTATACTGCAACTTTACTGAATTTGTTTATTAGTTCTTACAGTTTTTTTGGTGGAGTCTTTTGGGTTTTCTCTGTATATCATGTCTTCTCAAATAGGGACAGTTTTACCTCCTCCTTTCTGATTTAGATGCCTTTTATTTCTTTTTCTTGCCTAATCGCTCTGGCTAGGACTTCCAGTACTACGTTGTATAAAAGTGGTGAGAGTGGGCATCCTTGTCTTGTTCCTGATCTTAGAGGAAAAGCCTTTAGCTTTTCACCATTGAGTAGGATGGTAGCTGTGGGCTTGACATTTATAGCCTTTGTTATGTTGATGTACATTCCCTCTGTACCCAGCTATTTCAGAGTTTTTATCATGAATGGATTTTGAATTTTGTCACATGCTTTTTCTGCATCTATTGAGATAAGCATATAATTTTTATCCTTCGTTTTGTTAATGTGGTGTATCACATTCATTGATTTGTGGGTGCCAAACCGTCCTTGCATTCCTGGAATAAGCCCCACTTGATCATGGTGTATAAACCTTTTAATGTATTGTTAAATTCAGTTTGCTAATATTTTATTGAAGATTTTTACATCTATGTCCATCAGGGATATTGGACTGCAATTTTCTTTGCTTGTGGTGACCTTGTCTGGTTTTGGTATTGGGGTAATTCTGACCTCATAAAATGAGTTTAGAAGTGTTCCCTCCCATTTTTTGGAAGAATTTGAGAAGAATTGGTATTAATTCTTCTTTAAATGTTTGGTAGAAGTCACCCATGATGCCATCTGGTCCTGAAATTTTCTTTGTTGAGAGGTTTTTGATTATTGAATCAATTTCCTTACTAGTAATCAGTCTGTTCAGATTTTCTATTTCTTCATTAATTCAGTCTTGATAGGCTGTATGTTTCTAGGAATTTATCCATTTCTTCCAGGTTGTCCAATTTGTTGGCATATAGTTGTTCATAGTAGTCTCTTATGATCCTTTGCATTTCTGTGGTATCATTTGTAATGTGTCCTCATTCATTTATAATTTTATTTATTTGAGTCCTCTCTCTTTTTTTCTTGGTAAGTCTAGCTAAATGTTTGTCTGTTTTGTTTTTCTTTTTAAAAAACCAGCTTTTAATTTCATAGATCTTTTCTATTGTATTTTTAATCTCTATTTCACTTATTTCTGTAATCTTTGTTGTTTCCTTCTTTCAACTGACTTTGCACTTGGTTTGTTCTTTTTTCTGCTTCCTTGATGTGTAAAGTTAGGTTGTTTATTTGAGCTTTTTCTTTTTTTTAATGTAGGCATTTATCACTATGAACTTCCGTCTTAGATGCTTTTGCTGCATCCCATAACATCCCATCATTGACTGTTATAGCAAGTAGTTTTTATGTGGTGTATCAAAGGAGAGACATGCCTTATGTGTTGATGAAGTTCAGGGGAGGGAAACATAACTGGAAGAGTGTTGGCAGGGAGGGATAAAGGGTGAAGTGATTTTTTAATTTGGCAAGGAATGGGTAACACTGGAGAATTAGAAGAGAGAATACAGGTAGAACACAGAGAATGCCAAGGCATGGACAAGTGCGGGTGCTCAAGAGATCAGGAGTAAATGGAGGTGAGTGAGAAAGCCTGTGTAGCAGAACATTAGGAGTGCTATTGGACCAAGAAGGTGGGAAGGCGGGGCCATATGATTGAAGGCCTTGAATGCCAGGCTGTGATTCTGGAAGAATTGTTTGAGATTTTTCACTCAAGGATGATAGTATGCTAAAACTTATCTAAATATACTTTCCAAATGCAGCTCATCTGTCGAAATCCAACTCACAGCCACTTCCTTCTGGAACCTTACTGGACCACTTCCCCCTCCTGGATCTCACTCTTACTTTTCCAAATTCTGTTGAGACTGATTGCTCTTCCCCCGAAATAATTTTGACCTTAAGCTTCTACTGCCTCATTTTAGGAACTAAATGTTTTCTCTGTGTGCATATGGGGGGGGGGGGGAGTCTTTTCTCTGAAGATATAGCCCTGCCTTTCACTTCCTCTCCACCACACAGAGCTCAGCACAATGTGGGATCTGAAGGAATGATTTGTAAATTAACTCAGTTATTATGATTATGGGCATGCCCAATTGGAACAGGAAAAACGAAGTGTCCCATAGGCAGGGTGAGTGCTGGCTCTGTGAGGAAAGTAGGACAAGAAAGATGGACAGGCTTCCCTGTCATAGGCTCATTCCTGAAGCCCCAGAGTCAAGTTTTTTGAACATTTTCCTAAATATCTTTGCCTAAGTTAGCCAGGGACCTGCCAAGTCAAACAAAGGCTGGTTGGCTGGCTGGGCTAACTGGTATAATGGCTGCAGGGAATGGAGGGCTGGCCAGAAAGAGATGCCCCAAGTGCAGTCCTGTGGGGGAGACCAGCTTCCTCACAGCCCAGAGGAGGAAGAGAAATAGCTTCTATCTTTAATCATAGCTGTTCAAGAAACAGGCTCTGCTGAGAGCAGCAGACTCTGGGAGAAGAAAAAAAATAGCATCTTTGCAAAGGAAACTTTTTTCCAACCTGAGGTCAAGGCCAGGAGTCAAACGGTAAAGGGGCTGGGAGGGAGAGAGTGGGTATGACATGAAAGAAGACAGCCTGTTACACCCCTGGTTCCAAAGAACCACCTATCCATGCCTGTCACAGTCCATCTTCCAAATACTGATCATATAAAGTAACCCATCTGTGACAAACCTTCATTTGTCCAATACGGAAGCACGATGCTTTTCTGATATAAATCTGCATGTTATCCCGGTTTGCAGAAGCCTCCAAACACATCAACAGAAGAAGCTATTTGAAATGTATTGTGGTTAAGACTTGTCCTCTTCCTCATGTGCAAACTGATGTCATCCCTGACAATTCAGAGCCCTGATACCTGTCGCTCTCCCTGGGCCCCCACACTGCTTTCTGGATTCTCAGCGGAAACTGTTTCCAGGGCTCCAAAATGACCCCTCCTTGGGCCTCCACCAATCAGAGTCTCATCCCTCAGCCCACCCATGTTATCCAGATGTTGGGGAGAAAGCATTCTGATTTAACTAACGCGCACTAAGGTGTAAGTGAAGTCATACACGAACTAGTCCAGGTGTGTTTGCATTTCCAGAAGGGCCATCCTAAGGAACAGAATTCTAAACAGTCAAATTTCCAGAGTTATTTTGGGGCGTTGTGTGATGAGACAAGTCTTATTGGGCCAACTCAAATATACCACATGGGTAACCGCCTCAGCCACGTCTAATGCCGTTCCCTTCTCTTGGAATGTTCTGGCCTCTCCTGTCTCTCTAAGTCCTATTTTTCCTTCAGGGCTCAGCTCAAGTCTTACTCATGAGCCTGCCCAGAGTGCACCTGGCTCAAATTTCTGCCCCACTCGGAAGTCACTGCTCCTCACTTGTTCCATCTGGGTTAGTTTGGTTTCCCCAAGCAGATCCTGAGCTCTGTGAGAGCAGGAATCATGTTTTAAACTTCTTGTCTATCTTCCACAGCTCCTGGCATGATGCTGGGCTCGTAGGAAGTGCACAAGGAATTTTCATAGTAACAGTCATTGCTTTCCCACATGTTATCCGATTTGAGTCACAGAAGACTCATAAGGAAAGGTGTCATTACTGTCAGCCCTCTCTATCCGCAGATTCAACCAACCAGGGATCAAAAGGCCTATGATGGTTGCCTCTGTACTAAACATGTACAGACTTTTTTCTTGTCATTATTTGCTAAACAATACAGTATAACAGCTATTTGTTAGTATTTACATTGTATTGTAGGTAATCTAGAGATGATTTAAAGTATACAGGAGGATGTGTATAGGCTATATATAAATACTATGCCATTTTATATATGGGGTTTGAGCATCTGCAGATTTTAATATTTGCAGCATGGTGGGTTGGGGGGAGTGTTCCTGGAACTAATCCCCCATGGATATTGAGGGACAACTATACTCCTATTTTACAGAGGAACTTATAGGGGAAGGAATACTACTGAAAAGGAAGAAGTTAATTTAAAAATTTGTCTCCCTTTTATTTATGGAAATTTTCAGTTTATCAGTTAATACGATATTTTTGAGTTTGACCTCAGTGATCAGCACTGTGCTGTTGGAAAAATAAAAGAGGCATAGACCTGGAGCCCCGCCCTCAAATCAGTCATGGAGCCATGGCTCCAAACCTGGTTGATCATTACGAATGCTTCAGGAGCTCGTGAACACACAGACTCCCAGGCCATCCCCAGAGACTCTGATTGAGTAGGTCTGGATAGGGCCCGGGTCTTTTCTCAAAGCCGCTTGAGGAATTCTGATAATCAGCCATGTTTGAAAACCATTTCTCCAGTGATGCATGTACTTTTAGGGCTTGACAGGCCTGTGGAGATGATCGAGTCAGGTGTTTCCCAAAGGGCGGGCACATTACTGATGGGACTGAGGCACCCCAAACTTTATTTTTAATTGTTACATATTTATTTTAATGTATATTAGAAGAAATATAACCATTCCATAAAAAACTATGATTTCACAGATAAGATAATTTCCTTTTATTAAAAATGTATTTAATTCTGACACATGCTACAACACGGATGAACTTTGTAGACATTATGCTAAGTGAAATAAACCAATCATAAAAGGACAAATACTATACGATTCAACTTATATGAGGTACCTAGAGTAGTCAAATTCAGAGAGACAGAAAGTAGAATGGTGGTTGCTGGGGGCTGGAGGAGGGGCATGGGGAATTATTGTTCAATGTGCACGGACTTTCAGTTTTGCAAGATGGAAAGAGTTCTAGGAATGGATGGTGGTGATGATTGCCCGACATTGTGAATGTACTTAATCTCATTGAACTATACACTTAAAAATGTTTAAAATGGTAAATTTTATGTTATGTATATTTTTTACCATAATAAAAATGTATTTAAATTAAAAAGCAAGAGAGAAAAATTTTAAGTAAGTAAAAGTAAAGACAGGTTGCAGATACAGCAAACGTGAAGGTGCTGTGCAAATGACTGGTGTTTGAGAAACACAGTTGTAGTTTAACTGTCTCATTTCACTTAGGAAGACACTGAGGCCAAGAGAAGGGGAGGGACTTTCCCAATGTCACACACTGAGTCAGAGGCAAGGCCAGGACCAGCACCCAGGTCTCCTGACTCTGTCAGTAGTTTTTCATTTATATCATCTGATTAGTTGCTAAAATATCATAGTGTAGGCTACAGACACAGGAGGTACTCCATGGATGCCAGAGAAGTCAAGGAGAGCTTGATGGAGGAACTGGAACTAGACATAGGTCCTGAAAGATGGAAGAATTTGTAAATCAGAGGAAATGGAAGGGGGCACAAACACAAAGGCCTGGAAGCAAGAATGAGTGTGGTTTGTGGTTTATACTGACACTGTGAAGCCAGAACCCTGATTAGAGAAGTGGGTTTATGTTCTAAAATCATAGAAATCTGTTGAACTATAGGTTAATTTAAACTTGCTACAATAAGCAATAGGCAACTCTTAGAATTTTGAGTAGAGGTGTGACATGCTGAAAGCAGACTTGTGGGAAGATTAATCTGGCAGTGGCCAACAAGATGGATAGAATGAAATCAGACCAATGAGTGGGCTCTTCTAGGAATCCAGCCATGGTGTGACAAGATCCAGAACTGGGATGATGGCAGTGGGACTAAAGAGGCAGAGGAAAATCAAAGGCTAGTTCAAAGGCAAGTTCAAAGGCAGAACAACCAGAACTTAGTCATCTATGAAAGGGCAGATGAAGGAAAGAGAGGAATTGAGGGTGATTCCAAGGTTCTAGGCCTGGATGATGGGGTCATGGTAGTGCCCTTAGCTGAAACGAAAAAAATCAGAAGAAGAGATGGTCTGGAGTAAAGGTGAAACATTTGGTTTTGGACATAGTGAGTTCGAGGTGATCGTGGGACATCCAAGTAGAGATGGTCTCCAAGTAGCTTGAAATATGAGACCGGAGCTTGAGTTAGAGGTCAGAGGTCATTAAACTCATTTCAATTCTGGATACTTTACCCAAGGATGGTCTTCCAGTGACATATTCATTTTTATTTAGCATTAATTTAAAAGACATATTGTTTTCATAAAGAAATTGTGGTGTAAGACTTTGAACGCAAGGGAGCAAGTATTTAAGTGCCTTCAAAGCCAGAAAACATCAAGGACTGGGTGGGAATGGCCCAAGTGAGTAATTATAAATTTTCCCTTCTGGAAAGAAAAGAGAGAAAAACCAGGGTGTAATTTCCAGTTGTCCTTTCTTGGAGCTCTAACGCATAGAAGGATTTAGTGTCCTTGTCACCCAGTGCAACATTTCAAAGAACTGCTGGATGAGTATTTAGTAATGAACCTTTGGGAACACCTTGTATGGAATCCAGCTCCTCGGCAGCTAATGCAGTATGGCAGCTGCCTGAATGATTCACATCAGGGCATCACGTAACACCATATAATTTGACAAAGTGAGAATGGGAAGATTGACAATATTTGCTGTGTTGTCTGTTACACACTTGCTCAGTGTATGAAAGGCTATACCCCCTTAAGTATGACTGACAAAACTCTTGGACTTGCTAACCCCCAAAAATCTCAGCTCTGATTTCTATGAGTCAAATTAATGGAAAATGTCTGAGTTGGGAAAAACAGCAGGTTTAGCAGATGTTCCGGTGTCTCTTAGAGAGAGCAAGAGGGAAAATGGTTTGCTCTGGACACATTTGCAGAGAGGACTGTGGGAGCATTTTCTTCTAAACCTGTTTCCTGGAGTCAGGGCTGGTCATGAGGGAAACACGTGAAGTTTCTCTTTAGCGCTTTCCCCTCTCTTCCCGTCTTCTGTTCCTCTCCTCACAGCTAGTTTCAATAGTCTAAGGGCTTACCTTCAAGTGCCCGGAGCTATCACACAGCCCCCAGTCCGCACTGTGAGGCCTCACTAAAACTAATCATAACTGCTGTGTATTGAGAGTTGACAATGTGCCAGATGTTGTGCTAGGTGCTTTAATATGCATTATCTCATTTAGTCCTCAAACGATCTTATGAGGTAAGTACTAGTATTCCCCTTAGTGTACAGACTGGGAAAGTGAAGCTTACAGAGGTTAAGTAGATTCCACTAAGGCACAAACCCAAGTCCAGCACTTTCACTACATCACTCTTTGTCATAGAGTGATAGGAAAGAAAGGGGCCGTAACCTAGCCAGCCAAAGCAGCCAGGTCAACTCGAGCAACCAGCAGACTCTCACATCATATTTTTGAGCAAGGAACTTCTCAGAAGCCCTTAAGTCTACCCGCTAAGACAGACTTCACTGATGGTCTAAAGGAAACCGAAAAGACTTTTTCTACTCTTGACCTGTGTGAAGGGAGAGTTTTGGTTTGACAATAAGTTTACAGTCACTCTTTAGCTGCTTTCAGATGAGGGAACTATAACACACATTTTCCTCGGGCTTTTCAAACAATTTTGAACTTGCACTTTGTTTCTATCTAGCTCCTCCCATGACTGGTCTGTGGCAGAGCCTTAATGCCAGCATCCCTTTCATAACCTCTTTCTACTGATAATCAGTCTTAAGAGTGGCACAAGATTTGAGGGACACTGGGAAAACCCTTATCCCTCTATTAAATTGCAAGTCCTCTGAAAGGGTACTATCATCTCTTCTTGAATTATCGCCCAATTCCTTATTGCGATTAGTTCATTTTACTGTTTTCCAACATGAAGGCTAAGAACAACCCTTTTTGGTAATATTGGAAGAAGAAAAGGGGCAAGGGCAAGCTGCAATTGGGACTTTGAAAGGGGGCAACCAAGAGGAGCCTAGGCTCCTTCTCAAATTCATCAAGGGTCAGCACTGGCCCTGAGCACATGGCTTTCTGTATGGCTAACCAATGCAGAGCTCACACTAAGACCCATTGTCTTCCACCTATGATTCACAGGAGGTTGGAGGAGGCTCTTTAAAAAATATAATAATAATTCAAGTGCTGTCCTACTTTGGGGAAGCTGACTACTGCTGACCCACCCTGCGTAGGGCTGAGTTTCAAGGTATTTTGTCAAGCAGTGGACAGGGCTCATACCAAGAATTTCACACTCTGTCGCTTAGCCCTCCCTGCGCCAAACAAGATGGCTGGCTGAGGTGAAGGGGGATGTCTAGCCAGAGAAAGTCATTTTTCTTTGTTTATTTACTTTTCAATAAAACTAACCAGCCCACACAAAAGCCAAACCAGCGATTCTGCTGCCTTGGTATATCCTGGGTTTTGTATTGTACTCTACAAGAGATACTCTTGGCCACCAACTTTCCCATCTTCAGACCAAAGAACAAGAGAGCTGGAAGGGAACTCCTAACTCATCTAGTTACATCTTTAGTTGCATGGATGGAGGACAGAGAGGCTCAGAGAAGGAGATAGATTTCCTCAAGGTCATGCAGTCAGTTAGCTGTGGGCTAGAACCCAGATGTCCTGATTCCTGGATGAGCACTCTTCCACTTCACCACATTGTAACCTCATCAACAGCAGACCTCCGATTAAGGGCCTCTTGGCTTACGTCCGTTTTAGCTTCCAAAGTATTCTCTTAGCTGGCTTTTAGGACTCACTTGGTAATCCAAGGCCGTTTGGATAGTGCCTAACTGTCATCCTGGATTGTTCTTCCCAGATCAGCTGCAATCCGGGCCAGGATGGAACACTGCCACAAAATCAGTCCTTCCTGGCCTCTTCACTATGAGTAAAGGAAAATGAATGTCTCCATATTCTGTCTGGGGCTCTCAGATTGCTGAACAGATGTCTGTCTCAAAATGACTCCTTAGACACTGGGCATGGAAAAATATCAGTTACAAGCCCTGATAAGGGAACACAAGCTTTTAAAGTGCGAAAGAGCTGCTGTTGCCTACCTCACTCTCCCCCTCAGGACCATATCTACAAAATGTAGAATCTTCTTTGTCAAAGAAGATGTGTATACACTCCCCTGACTTGAAACTTCCTGATGAGCCCTGTGTTTTTGAAAAATTGGCTTTTAAGCCCAAAGCTTGAGCTCCTCTCAGAAGACCTTACCTGTTCTTCTACTAGGCACTAGAATCCAGACAGTTTTTTCCATTCACATGAAATAACCAATATTTCCCCAATCCTGACCGAAAAAAGAAAAGATGCCATTTTGTCCAGCCTGATGTATTCCATATGTTTGCATGCTTCACCTCCTCATACCCACCAGCCTGTGGCCCAGCATGGGCACTATTTTTGGAGCTAACCTAAGCGAAAGGATGGTGGCATTGGGGTGAGGAATTTGAGAATGGATTCCTATGTCCCAGGTGCTAGGCTCAGCTACTCTTTCACTCTAAGCCTCAGCCCAGTAAAAGTAATGATCTGGGGTTGCTGCCTAATGCTGCAGATGCTTAGTTCCTGCTGGGTCTACTTTCAACAGCTCAAATATAGCAGGGACACAAGTTGGAGCATGTTCCTCAGGAAGGGCACATGACATGTGGCCACTCACTCCGCAGAGCCAAAGCTACTCCTCCGTAGAGGCTGACAGCTGCTCTGCTGAGGCCCTCTGGAGGGGCTAGGCAGCCTTCCAAGATGGGGCCATTATTCTCCACCATCGCCTCCTGCCATCAATAGAGAAGCTCAAGTGAGGCTGTCCTCCTACATAGTCCAAGTCAGGGGTGGCCCTGCATTTACTCTGTGGGATTTGAGGTATATGCCTAGGGCCAGCTTTAGGCAAAGCTGAAAGAGGTGAATGTCTACACTTTCCCGTGTAAGGGCTGTCCAATGGAGCCCTAATTATCTCTCCTCCCCAGCCATTATGCTGTCAGAAATTTTAGACCAGACATGCCAATTATGGAGTCTGCCATCTCCACCATTTCCTTCTAAGGGAAACTACATGGCCCACAGTCCCTCACTG
The DNA here is from genome assembly GCF_037783145.1 of Equus przewalskii. NCBI lineage: Eukaryota > Metazoa > Chordata > Mammalia > Perissodactyla > Equidae > Equus > Equus przewalskii. The sequence goes on along the minus strand of NC_091863.1, from coordinate 108,242,770 downwards.
AAGAAAAGGACCCTAGACTGATTATTCCTTAAAACTGGAGTGGTGACTTCCTAGGTCGTGGATGGGCACCTGGCCCCAGGGCAATCGATCTCTCAACTTGTGCATGACCTTTGTATGAAGTGGCCTAGCAAGAAAAGTGGTACTCAGAGGGACAATGGGCAGGAGCTAGGACACAGGACTTGTCTCCCTAGAATGTAACTGTGAAAATATTGTGGTTTTCAGTTTGTTAGTAGCGGAAGTACAGATGAAAAGACACTGGGTGAACGCATAGACCAATTGCAGCGTTTTTTTAGTGGCAGAGTACTTGAGAACATTCTGGCTATTAAGGAGTTGAGGAGATTCAATGCCTAGAACTCTCTCAGTTCCCGAATGATGCCAAATCCTGCGTTCCCACTGGAGTCCCATTCGGAGGGACATTCACTTGCCTTCATGTAGTTGGGAGTCAGGCTGAGCTATGCAAACAGGGATCCTTCTGTTGAGGGTGATTGGGAAAAATTCTTAGCACTGGGTGGGCTCCTTTCCCTTGGAACTCAGTTTAGACTTTGTATGGGTAAGCCTACCTAATCTCTTACACATTTTAGAGCAGTCCGATCCTCAGTCCTTTTCTTCCACTCCGCTCCTATGCCCACTTTTAGTCTAGATTGATCTAGCTCTAAATTGATCGTCACTTGATGTGGCCAGCTTCCCCTCAGGGTCACAAGATCACCCTCCCTCTTTCTGACTGGGCATCGCAACCCAAGTCAGTCCAGCCAGGCAGTGTACCAGGGGCTTCTGCCACTTTGCCCGTAGTGGGCATGCCAATTTAGCTTTTTCCTTCAGATCTAGGCCAACATGATTTCAGATGCCCAACTCAATTTTCAGACCATATACATGGTACCCACACAGACTGATGTGGCACCAAGAGGGGTTGGGCACAAAGCCAGTGTTGACTTGTGGCAGCTCCAGAAGCGGAAGGCCTTTCATGAGAAATAAGGATCCTTCCAAGCCTCTTGACACAATAACTTGCATGGATGGTTTTGCAGTATTTTTCAAGTCACATGGACACTCCATGTTTGGGCTCGGTGTTATGGACAAGACTCTGGAAGAACTCTATCCCCAACTTTACCAAAAGCCAGCCCTATCATCTGTTTTCAATCTGGGCTGAATTAGCCTGCGATGGGAAGCAGCAAAAGATAAATGATACAAGGCCACTGTTTGCAAACCTCTGGCAATCTGTGATGGAAAAGATCTGTGACACTCAGATCTTTGTGCCATCATGTGGCAAGAGCTGACCAGAATTTCTTCTAGAAAAGGAACCTAGATTCTAGACTCCTCTGAGCAGACCTATCTGAACAAGCTTGTGAAAGTCACCTCTCCAGTTTTGCTGTTTAGGGTGGAGGGTGGGCAGGCCCACAATGGTGGAGAAAGGGTGCTCTAGCTAACATCTCTAAGATCTCTGCAGATGGTGGGAGAAATGGCCATGGAAGTTCTGGGATGATTCCAGGGCCCACTGGACTAAGCCAAATCCCATTTCACTGCTGAACCCACACCCCAAAAATCAATTTTGTAACTTCAATTGCAGGAAAAATGAAAACTTCGAAGTTTTGTACCCCTTGATTCTTCTCAGTGCACTGAGACTTCATGGAAAATTCTGGAAATGGAGGCAGGGAAGAAGAAAGCATTGGAATTGAACAAAAACTCACACACAAAATAACACTGTACATATTTTCTGGGCTTATCTCTACCACTTGTGAACTGGACAAGGATAAAAATGATATCTTGGTTTCACAATTGAAGAGTTCATATGCCCTTTTACTTTATCTGCACTTACTGTCTGAGTTTGGCTTTAAAGGGATTTATGTGACACTTCTCCTAGGCCGTCTGATTAGCTTACATCCTAGACTGAAGGGCAGATAGGGAGGCACTTGAATCACCTATGGCAAGGCCAGACTTCAGTAACCCTGACCGAGACAGGAGAAGCCATTTGGCCAAAGGTTTTTCCTTCTCCCTTGAGCCCCTCAGAACCCATCTAAGCTAGCTTGCCTCCCTGACACCCCCAGCGGCCTCGGCTCCATGCCCCATCGAACTGCCCTGTGAAGAGCTTCATTTGTCAATAGCCCTACTCTCCAAAGTGCCTGCTATCAGATAAACTAAATCAGGTTGGAGCCGGCCCCGTGGCCGAGTGGTTAAGTTCACACACTCTGCTTTGGTGGCCCAGGGTTCCCTGGTTTGGATCCTGGGTGTGGACACAGCACTGCTCATCAAGCCATGCTGAGGCGGCATCCCACATAGCAGAACTAGAAGGACCTGCAAATAGAATATACAACTATGCACTGGGGGCTTTGGGGAGAAGAAGAAGAAGAAGAAGAAACAAAAGATTGGCAACAGATGTTAGCTCAAGTGCTATTCTTAAAAAAAAAAAACTAAATCAGGTTAATTATAGACGCACAGAACATCTGAGTCAGAAAGGGCCTTAAAAATCACTTTGCCCAGAAGAATGCCCACAAATAAATATGGAAGAAATCATAGAATTAGCAGATCACCATTTTGCAACCATCGTCTTGATAATGAATGCAGGCAATAATCATCAATATATGCTGAAACTCTAGGGCACAAGGCTTTGTTAGTTTCATTTCTTGTTTATGGTGGTATCTGCCTGATTTCTCCATTGTAAAAGTATCTTTTCCCCTTTGAAATTACAAACCTAACATCACTAACAATAGAGCAAATTTACATTACGTGTCTCCTGATGTAATGCAATGATAAGGACACAACATCATTTACATAATATTTTTAAAATAAAAAGCACTTTGTTGCACAAATTGATACCCAAAGAGGGAAAGGAACTGAGTCAAAAACTAGGATTAGAATCCTTGCTCCGTGGCCTCTTGGTGCACCGTCTAGTTCCAACCATGATGATGTTGCTGCTGCTCCTGCTGATACCTTCTTTTTTTTTTCCAACACATGTTTTTTGAGTTCTACTATGACCCAGGTACTGTGTTTGGCACTCTGGAGTCATTAGTGAATAAAACAAAAGATCTCTGCCTTCATGGGGCTTACATTCATCTTCACATTTTTGCATCTTTACCATCTTAATCCCCATCCTCATCATTGCCCTTCCGTTGTATCCACCTTCTTTTAAATTTGTGGTCCTTTGCAGAGAGATTCCTAAATGGAAATATCTCCAGGGTGTGGAACAAAGTAGGAGTTTAATAAATACTTGTTGAATTAATGAATGTGTGTGTGCATGTGTGTGTGTGTTGAGACTGTGTGTATATTCCCACTCCACAGCTGCACTTTAGCTCAAGCTATCCCCCCAGCTTGAAATAGTATCTGCACGTCTCTCTTTTTATCCTTTAAGGCAGCCTCATTTCCTCAATGACGTCTTCCTGAGAGGATCGCCTCCTTTTAACAACCAAAGCTTTTACCACTAATTTCATTCTCATCACACACAATACTGTGACAGCTCAGGGACTGGAGTTTGGTTATTTAACCCCGGTAATGGCCGCCGATGGATTCGGGTGCATTCCTCCAAGGTAGAATACTTTCCATTTTCCCAGGGAACCTGTGGAAACAACAATACCCAAACAAAAGAACAGCTAATGCAATTTTAGGCCCTGAGAAGAGGGAGTGACCCTCCGCCCCTTCTCTCATGAGGACCCTTGGCATGCAGAATTTTCCTGGCCTCGTCACATGAATCTGATTGTAATTCTTTCCTCAACTTGATTGTATGACTCTGGGCAAGTCTTAGGCCTCAGAAATTCAATACACTCACCTGTACAATGAAAGGGTTGACCTCTGGGCACTGGAATCTTTTGCAGTTTTCTATCTATTAGGCTTGATCTCCCCTGACTTCAGGAAGGGAGGAACTAGCCACGACTAAAGGCACAGTGACTTCTCAAATGGCCCTCTGCACCACCGTATCTGCCCTGTTCTAATTAAAAGTGCAGTGTACAGACACTTGGATATTGGCCTTAATTAAGGCAGCCAAATGAAAAGCTAGAATTACAGCCAATGCCACACATACAGAACAGGTTTTCTAAGCCTTGCACTGCATAATTTTCCCAAGAGGCTGCAAACAAGTGATGTAAGGATAAGAGAAGGTGTTTTGCTTTCTTAGAATACTGGCTCATACAGAAGCCCTTCCAAAGACAACGAAATGGCTAACACTTGAGGCAGGGCCTGTTTCTCCTTTTCTCTCCCTTTACTGCACAACATCTCCAGGGCACCTTGAAATGTGATATAAAAAGCCAGGCAATAGAGTAGCTAAGGTGGTATGCTCTGGCATCAGGTAGACCTGGGTCTTCATCTCAGCTCCGTCATTTGCTGGCTGTGTGGCCTTAGTCCAGTTACTTAACCTCTGATGCCTAGTATCCTCATTTGTAAAAGGGAAGAACAATGGTACTATGTGTAGGGTCATTGTGAGGATTAAATGAAGTAATGAAAGAGGAGCACTTAGAATAATGCCTGGCACTTAGTAGGTGTTCTGTCAGTGTTAGGAGAAAAATTGACAAATCAAAATACTGGGACACAAAAGTACCCACGTTCTTCTGGGGATTTGAGGTGATAGAATGTTTGAAATTGGGGCTGTCCTAGAAAATTCAGTCTCTGTACCTAGGAAGTAACTTGCATTCTGCTCTTTGCGAGCTCCTGAAAACTCTGCCCAATGGCTTGACCAACTGGAAATTTACCTCTCATTGGGGGAAAAAACAGAGACACGCAGACTCTAGGACCTGGCAGGAAGCTCAGAGAGCAGCGAATACAATCAACATCCTCTCCACCTTCACCCCTAGCCACCCAAAGGACCCAGAAGGTCAGAAAAAGGAAGTGAATTGCTCAAGGTCATGCAATAAACTAGTAGTGGAAAGTTGGTTACCACTTCTTGATCTTTTTCCTGAATATTTTATAAATAAGAGTTTAGAAAGAAAATGTGTGCAGCACAAAACAGGTAAAAAAACACAAATCCAGGAGAGTTAAGCTGGTCCCTATATACCAGGGTTTCTCAACTTCAGCACTATTGACACTTTGGGCCAGATAATTCTTTGTTGTGGGGGCTATCCTGTGCACTGTAGGATGATTAACAGCATCTCTGGCCTCCACGCACTAGATGCGAGTAGCACGCCCCACCAGCTGTGGTAACCAAAAACGTCTCCAGACTGCCAAGTGCCCCCTGCCGGGGGGTGAGATGGCTAATCACCTCAGGTTGAGAAGCACTGTTGAATAGGGACAGCACTGTAACTGTAGCCCTCTAACTTTTAACTGTCCTGTCTCCAGTGTGGATGGCATCTAGCCCCATGGTTGATGGCTCCCAAGTCAGTGTCTCTAGCTTTGGCCTCTCCTACCCACTCCAGTCTCAGATATCCACTGCCCACTTGACGTCTCTCTTGCACATCTAACAGGCATCTCAGACAATATGTCCAACACTGGACTCCTGATTCTTGACCCTGTCCTTTTCCCAACTCGTTCTTGCCCATGTTCATTCATTCTTACGTTATACAATATTGCACACCTACTGTATTAGTTTCCTGTGGCTGCTGTAACAAATATACCGCAAACTTGGTAAGGCTTAAAACAACAGAAATTTATTCTTTTACAGTTCTGGACACCAGAAGTCCCAAATCAAGGTGTCAGCAGCACCGTGCTCTCTCCAAAGTTTCCAGGAGAGAATCTTTCCTTGCCTCTTCCAACTTCTGGTGGCTCCAGGCATTCCTTGGCTTGTGGCTGCATCATTCCGGTCCCTGACTCTGTCTTCACATGGCCGTCTACTCTTCCTGTGTCTCTCCTATGTGCGTTTCTCTCCCTCTTTTTTTTTTTAAAGATTTTATTTTTCCTTTTTCTCCCCAAAGCACCCCCCCCAGTACATAGTTATGTATTTTTAGTTGTGGGTCCTTCTAGTTGTGGTCTTTTTTTTTCAGTGAGGAAGATTTGCCCTGAGCTAACATCTGTTGCTAATCTTCCTCTTTTTTTTTTTTTTTTGCTTGAGGAAGCTTAGCCCTGAACTAGCATCTGTACCAATCTGCCTCTATTTTTTGTATGTGGTTGCCACCACAGCATGGCTGATAAGTAAAGTAGGTCCACACCCAGGATCCGAACCCATGAACCCAGGCTGCCAAAGTGGAGTGTGTAGAGCTTTAACCACTATGCCATGGGGTCGGCCCCTATGTATCTCCTTTGAGGACACTTGTCATTGGATTTAAGGCCCACCCATATAATCCATATGATCTCATCTCAAGATCCTTAACTTAATTACATGTGCAAAGATCCTTTTTCCAAATAAGGTCACATTCACAGGTTCTTGGGGTTAGGACACAGACATATCTTTTTAGAGACCATCATACAACCCACTGGGCATACTCTGCACCAGGGATGTTCCAGGCACTGGAGATACAGTGGCGAACAAAGCAAATTCCCTGATCTCATGGAAACTACACTAGAGTGTAGGAAGATAGATAATAAATGGATAACTATATAATATGTAATGTCAGGATATAATATAAAATGCCAGGATATAATAAATATAATATAATAATGCTAGGAAGAAAAATACAGCGGGGTAAGAAGACAAGAAGATAGAAAGTGACAGGGGCTGCTCCTTTTGATAGAGTGAAAGCCTCTTGGAAGAGGTGACATTCAAGTAGAGAACTGAAGCATGGGAGCAAGGCATGGTAAATTTCGGGGAAGGTGCTAGAAGCAGAGGGAACAGCAAGTACAGCGGCCTTTAGAAAGGCTCCTTCTTGGCATGTTTGAGAAGGAACAAAGAGGCCAGGGTGAATGTTGCATAGGAAGTGACCAGAAGAATGACAGGAAATGACTTTGGAGGGGTTAACAAGAACCAGAGCACGTAGGGAATTGTGGTCCATGGAAAGGCCTTTGGTTTTATTCTAAGCGTTATGGGAACCATTAGACTGAGGCTGGAGGTCAGGAGAGTGACATGGCCTGATCTGCGTTTTGAGAGGCTCAGCCGGGCTGCTAGGCAGAGCCCAAAGTGCAGCAGCAGGGTAAGCACGTAGGAATCGGCGGAGATTCCAGCCAGGGGAAGGGGCGAGATGGTATCACTATCCATCCAGTCGCTCAGGCCAAAAACCTGGGAGTCATTCGGATTCCTCTCTTTCCCAATCCCCCTCATCTAATCCATTGGAAAATCCTGCTGGCTTCATATTCAAAATATATCCAGAGTCTGACCACCTCTCACCACCTCCACCACTACCAGGCTTGTCCAAGCCACCGTCGTCTCTCGCCTGGACCACGATAACAGCCTCCTCACTGGTCTCCCTGCTTCAACACTTGCCTCCTAGTCATTCCCAACACAGCAGCCAACTCAATCTTTTGAAAGCATAAATCAGAACATGTCACCCCCTGGCTTAAAACCCTCAATGGTTTTCCAGTGCACTTAAAAATAAAATCCAAATACTCTACCATGGTCTCCCTTATATGGCTCCCACCTACCCCTCCAACCCCATTTCCCACCATTCTCACCTTCACTTGCCACATTTCAGCCACTCTGGCCTTCTTTCTGTTCTTTGAATCCTTTCTGCTTCTTCCTACCTCAGGGCCTTTGCACTAGCTGTTCCTCTAGATAGTAATATAGGTGTTCTCAGCTGCTATCACCTTCTTCAAAAGGCCTCCCTGATGACCCTCATGAAAGTGGGATCCCGACAGTCACGCTATTTTCTTTCATTTTCTTCAGAGGACTTATTACTTTCTGAAATGATATTATATCAGGAATTTTTTAAATTTATTATGTATTTGTATGGTTACTTGTTTAATATTGTCTCTAGTCTAGAAGGTAAGCTTCATTTGTTTTTTTTAAAGATTGGCACCTGAGCTAACCTCTGTTGCCAACTCTTTTTTTCCTTCTTCTTCTTCCTCTCCCCAAATCCCCCCAGTACATAGTTGCGTATTTTTAGTTGTGGGTCCTTCTAGTTGTGGCATGTGGGATGCCACCTCAGCATGGCCTGATGAGCGATGCCATGTCCACGCCCAGGATCCGAACCAGCAAAACCCTGGGCCGCCTAAGTGGAGCTCATGAACTTATCCACTCGGTCATGCGGCCGGCCCCAGAAGGTAAGCTCCTTAGGCAGAGTTCCTGCCTGACTTGTTCACTGCTGTATCCCCAGAACCGAGCACAGTGCCTTGCAAATCATAGTCCCTCAGTTAATATTCGTTGAGTGAATGCGCTTCACTTGTGGTGTTTGGCTAGACACGTGCTTAAGGACCTTCTAGTGGCTGGGCATCAGAATCACCTGGAGGGCTTTGTAAAAACCCATATTGCCAAGGCCCCTCCCAGACCCACTAAATCAAAATCTCTCAGGGCAGGATTCAGAAATCTGCATTTTGAACAAGTACAAGTATTAACTCATTTGATCCTCACAATAATAATTTTGATATTCCCATTTTACTGATGAGGAAGCTGAGGCACAGGGAGGTTTAGCAATTTGCCAAAGGCCACCCGGGTAGGAAGGAGTAGAGTCAGAATTCAAACCCAGGCAGTCCACACTCTTAACCACTATTCTATGCTGCTGCTGCACAGGAGACTCTGTGATCAGCTCCATTGGGACCCACAGATAAATCTTCTCTGATGAGAACAGTGAGGCCCAGACAAGAGAACAGACCTCTTTAAAGCCACAGTCAGAAATGAGACAGGTTTTGTGTCTCCCTATCTAAGAAGCGCTCCATTCGCTCCAGTCATTCTGTGTCCTGTGAGGAGCAGGGCCTGGGAGCACATTGCCCACATAAAAACCCAGTCACAGAGGTTATCTAGAAATGTTTCTGCTATCAGTGCTGATTGTCAGGGAATGCAGGAACACACACGCATTGGGTTCTCTAACCATCTCTCCATGAACACAAGCTTAAAGGCAGAGATCCCCTTCGCCCAGAAGACAGTTAGCAAAGCCGAGGGCATGGAAGCCTGGATCAGTGGGGCGTGGACCAGTTGAGGATGGTATGCAGGAGCAGCCCCCATAAAGTCTGTGGAGGGGGTAGCATGTGTGGTAGAGCTTATCCGCTCCAGCCACAAAAAGTGTACCAGGCCTAGGCAGCCTCCACTCCCCCGCCCCTGCAGCCCCCACTGAGGGAACCATGGGATGGCCCAGCCAGATGACATGCATCAATTACTCTCCAAGGAGGCCCTGGGCCAAACAGGCTTTTCAATTTCCAGATGCTTTTTAATTAAAATAAAGGCCACTCTGTAACCTGACTTTGAATGGACAAAGTTTCCTTAGTAGAATAACTATACAAGTTCACCCTTTTTCCATTACTTTTCATTGAGCAATTGAAACGTTTGTAACCAATAAATTACGACTTGAGTCACATGGCAGCAAGGGGCATGGAAGGGTTAAGTGACTTATGGAAGGTCACTCTGCTGAAGAAAGACTCCTTTGTTTCTGCCTCCCCTTTTGCTCCTGCCTCTGCTAGTGTGCATTCTACCTTTGGGGGAGAGAAAAGAGGCTAGGCTGCCTTGCTCAGAACAACAGAGGGTTGAGCAATGATGTGGTGACCTTGTCCATCTGGGAATTCAGGCTCTCCATCTCTGTCCCAAAAGGAATCCTGTGAGCTCAGATTTTCTGTATTGGTCGTCCACACTGTGAGTTCTGACTGTGCCTCATCCTCTGGGATCAGAGGTGGCAGGGGGAAAAAGGACCACTTTTATTTCCAGGCCACAGCGAGAGGAAATGTTTGGGGAGGCCTCTGGGGTGACAAGCAAACCTCACCAACTTTTATCTTGGACTTGCCTTTTGTCCAATTCCAGCATCATAAAGGAGGAAGGGGCCAGACAGCAGCCGTGGGCTCTACTGAGATGTGATAGCTAACTGTTTCTTCTTGATTATAAACCAGCTCAGCCCTTAACAGAGTCCAGAGACAATGGATGTCTATGGGCCCAGAACAAAGCCTGCTGATCCCAGATCACAGGGGTGGATGTGGTCTCAAATGATGACCAGTTCAGCTCCCTTGCCTCCGATGCATTGATGTTACTGTTCTCCACACACTATGGACCAGGCAACTAAGATCCAGGTGGTTATAGGATTTGTCCGAAGACCCTCTGCTAAGAATTGTGGAGAATAAACAGTAGGTGTTTCCTGGATCTTACCAAACATCCCCAAACTCCTATCCTTTGGATCTTTTTATGTGAGAAGAGCTTTTCCCAATTTCTCTTTTCCTTGTTCTGCTGAAAGATTGGGCCTAATCTGCATTGTCAGCTATAGAGACAGGGAGAGGAAGGAACGAGAAACCAATGAGGGAACCCATTTTCACGTTTTCCTGGAATGCGCCAAAATAGTTTCTTCCACAACCTAGAAGTGCCGAAGCACTTAGTGAGGTGTATCTTGGGTCACGTGCACGTGAAACTAACATAGCCAGTAGGAGAGTGGAGAACCCAATTAACCCCTGTTTGAGAGGCTGTTGATGTTTGTTTTTTTACAATTCTAAATTACCCATTTCAGTGCACCACAGAAACTTGGGGGTCACGGTGCATGCGATTGAGGTTATGGGAAGAATGCTGTAGGAATCAAGTTTATTTTGTCTTGGGTCTTTTCTCACTTTGGCCTTCTTTTGTTGGATGTGTGAGCTTTCCTTGTTTGGATCTACTGAAAACACAGAAACTTCCCCGCCCACTACCACAGCCCTCCCATTTCTTTCCTGAATGGCCTTTGGGATGGAGGCTGTCGATTGAGGGTGTCTCCACAAGGTCTTTTCAAGCTTCCCAAGAGACTTTGGGGCATGAGGCTGAGAAAATGAGTTTTAGGATTTAGTGCTTAGAATGTGTTTTCACACGTCATCTTAAAGCTAGAATTTCTGAGGAAGATCCAGGATATCAGGTCCCTTTGGACAACCTTGGTATCTTCCCATAGCCATTAAACTTGTGAAATATCACCAAAGGACCATATCCTAAATGGCTCCTAAGTGGGCTGCTGGACCAAGATTGTGGTGTCCAAGACAAGCATCTTGTGTTTCAGCCCCATAAGGGATCGTTGTAATCATATCCAACAGATGTGTAGCTTCAAAAAGGCAAAGGATGGTAGCCTTTAGAAAGATCCATCTGTTGAACGTTTTCCCTTTCATCTCCAGAATAGATAGAGACTGTGTGAACAATACTGCCCAGCCCTGCACTAGATGACAGTCACATTTTTTCTCGTTAACAGAAGAGTGAAAACAAGTGAGGAACATTTGGGGATTGACCAGCAGTACCTAGGCCACATTGTTCGAAGCTCTTTGGGCCCTCACTCTGGGATTAAGTTATGTCAGAGAACAAGGCAAGTCCCATTCTTCCCTCTACAGATGGAGATCAAAAGGCAGCATCAGCCTAACCATCCACAAATCGCTCCAGCATTTGACACCCGCTGTCAATAAACACCATCTCTCCGCTAGCAAGGTGGCAATCTGGAACAGCCTCCTCCAGAGATCGGGGTGGGCTCTGCATCCTATGCCATTTCTCATCTGGGATCATTTGGTTCACTAAGTCTGTTTGTAGAATTTAATTTTTAGGACTATGATGAGGCTTTCATGTGTAGAGTTTCTAGGTTGAAAGGAAATGGTCATAGAATGACGGGCCATTTCCTTTCTCACACCCTGTCACCAATCCACTCAGCTTTTTGTTTTCCGTCTCCTTCCTTCCTTTCTTCCTTCCTTCCTTCTTTCCTTCCTTTTTATTTCCCTATTTCTGTCTCTTTTTCTTCCTTTTTTAAAAAATAAGCCTACAGAGGCTCACCCAGTGTAATTTCAGCAAGTTCACAAGCCTGGGATGTTTCTCTCTCTCACTTTTCCTCCTGTCAGCACTGACTGGATTCCCCAAAAGGGCCATTTCAGCTGAAACAGATACAGAGGGGAAAAATCCATCTTCTTATGACTTACATAAGGAGTTGGAGCCTCCCCGCAGCCCCCAGTAAGTCTCAAGTTTGCTTCTAATAGTATGGCTGAAGAAGCCTCTGAAATGACAAGATTTATCAGCACACCTAGCAGTGGATTCAATAGAGGAAAAACTCACCCGGTGCAGTCTCTGAAATCCCAAGCTTGGCCCCGCTCTTCACCCACCAGCCGGTCAGCTATCATAGGGCGTTCTTAGTGCAGCAACTTCTGCACAAGAGAGGTAATCACCCCCTCATTGTTCACTGGTATATTATGAATTGGGATTTCTTCCAATGAAGCCCCCTTTGGAGTAACTTCTGAAAGAGTTTCTTGCTCTGTTTCATCAGAATCGTGAGTTTTTATTAAGGTTACTATTTATTAAAGATATTTCCTTCAGAGCAGGGATGTGCCTCCAAGCAGCTGGTTAAATTAGTAACACCGTCATTCTCAGTCACTGAGGAAAATAACTGAGTACCGCGTGATTTTATTACAGCCACCGAAGGACTCTCTGGAGACACCATTTAACATCAAAATAGAAGGGAAGAGAGAGTGAGCAAGGAAGTGCACTAGAGAACTCATGCTTCATGTGCCTCTGAGCACAAAGCCAACTAGGGTATTGGGACCACCCAGAGTCACCATGTCAGCCTCTGCATTTCCCACAGTGGATGTTATTATAAGCCCTTGGAACTTGTGGGAGGGGTGCTTCAAGGTCATCTAATGATCCTTGAACCCCCTCTACAGTCTCCACCCCAAATGGCTCTTCAGCCTCTTCTTGCGCTCCTCCAGCGGTAGGGATCTCACTTCCAGGGGTGATTTGACACTCTTAAACGGCTCTGACTGAAAAAGATTTTCCTTTCCTTTGTTCAGTCTCTCTACTCTATTTACTGAGCACATACTATGTAACAGGCACTGCGCTATGTCCTGGGGATACAGCAGTGGATGAAGCAAGCGTGATCCCTGCCCTCATGGAGTTTACAGTCTAGCAGAGAGATAGATAATAAAAGAGCAGGACTCCCCTCGCCCCGCTCCTGACTATTCCCTTACACATTGGTTGGCAGTGCCCAAAATGTAACCCAATGACTTGGGAGGATTGTGCTTGATGTATGCGGCCAGAGCAGAGCTCGTTGATTCTCAAGACTAGACTTTGATGAATGCAACCTGAAACCACTCTTCTTTCTTGGTTTACTGGCCACATCACACATTGTCTTACAGTGGGCTGTCACCAGAAACCCCTAAGCACACTCCTCCCTTTTTTTTTTTTTTTTTTTTTACATATTGTACCATTAAGCCAATCTTCTCCTATCCCATATTTGTGCAATTGATTTTTTGGACCGAATTACAGGACTTTACATTGATTTCTGTTAAATTTTATTTTGCTAAAATACCCTGTCATTCCTGTCCATTGAGCTAGTTGGTGATTCAGCAGGACAGGAAGTCCTTTGCAAAATTTACTCAGGAGCCTGTATATAAAACTAATAACATGGATTATCATGGAGAGAAACTGGGTCTAAGCCAAAAGTCGGAGGCCTACAAAAACCAGTGTGTCACAAGAGTTTCACCTCATGGGGTTAAAATTTTTTTAAAAACAAGGAAACAAAGCAATCGTATTCTGCTTTCATTCCATAAAATAGCGCAGGAAACTCCAAAGCATAGCATAGAACACAGTCTTCTCAGACAGATCCCCAACTGCTCACCATGTGGTTGATATCCAACTGGGTCTGTGAACTCGAAAGCCATCAGTGTCTTTGTTAGGTGACAATTGGGAAGGGGGATTTTCAGATGCCAAATCTTCCAGGCAATGGGACATTATTGGAGAAGGTGCCCATGACCGCTAGCTGTGGGAATGAGCTGTGTGAGTTAGGGTGGCTCCTTGTCTTGTCTACATGGCAGGGCTGGGGGCTACGCTGTAACTTTGGTGTTCCGTGGGACAACAGAAAGAGCAGCCAATGACCCTCTGTTCTGCAGAGGCCAGGCAGAGCGGGTTCCCTGGATGGTGTGCTTGGGTGGATAGGTGTGTGCTGAGAGACTGGGCTTCAGGGGCTAGCAAACTCAGCCAGCTAGGCAGGCTGGCAAGCCTCAATTAGGCAAACACCCCTAACCTCCTCCACCCCCGCCCCCAGCTCCACATTCTTGAGGTTTTCGTTCCCCAGACCTGAGTGAAAGACTGGCTGCCTGACTGCTAATTATTCCTGGAAGTGGCATGCTATGAAGTCTGCAAACATTTTCTGCAAACATTGGCCCACAAGAGGCGAGCTGTTGAGTTCTGGAAGCCAGGAGGCTGGAGGTGGGAGGGAGTTTGGGAGGCATTCCTCAAGCATGAGGCAGTAGGATCCCTTTGCCTGCTGGATCTCTGCTATAAGGTCAGCGGGAAACAGATGCATCAAGGACAGTCCCCAAGGTGGAATGGGACCACCCAGGGGAGCTGGGCTTTTCAGACTTGTTTTTCAGGTGAACATATGAGCCTGGGCTGGGGGCTTTCATGTAGGTGGACTGTTGATGACTTTCTGTCGTCAAAAAAGTTTCATCTGCCACCCAGCCAAAGTTTGCTTGCACACATGTTTTCCAGAGAAGAGACAAAAATGTGTTTCGGGGGGGAGGGGGGTGAGGAGGAGACTGGAGTGACAGTTACATTAGCCGTATGCAGGGCCATCCTCATCACCTCGGCATTTCCTGGAGATTGTTGCAGCCTCCTGTGAACCCCAGCCAAGGTTCTATCGAGATCCAGGGCAAGCCCCATGGCCAAGAGCAGGCTGGCCCGGCTCAGAGGGAGGAAAAGGAGACTTCAGAGAGGGTAGTCAGGCTTCTAAGGCCCTCTTCCATCAGCGCCCACCCCACCAACTTCTTCAGCCTCATCCACCACTGCTCTGCGTCTCCAGCTTCAGTAACACCAGACTGTCCCCCAGCACCCTGCTCGTGCCAAGCAGTTCCCAGCCTCTCTGCCACTGCTTATGCTCTGCCCTCTGTCCACAATGCTCTCCCCCCACTGCTTCTCCAGCCTAACTCCTACTCATCCTTCAAGACTCACTTCTGATGTCACCTCCTTTGGAAAGCCTTCCCTGATTCCCTCAGTCTGAGTTTGGCCTTCCCTGCACTCCCACGAAACGCTGTGCTTTCTCATCACAGCACTTCTCACACTGTGATGACAATCGCTCGCACTTACCTTGGACTTAGGATGTGCGAGTCACTGTTCTAAACTAATTCTCTAAGTGTATTAACATTTAATCCTCACAACTCTACCGTGCTCCTGGTGTCCTGACTTGGTTGATGAGGAAACCCTCTTGGGAAACCAAGAGGTTAAAGACCTTGCCCAGAGCCACACAGGTAGGGAGTGTTGAGGCTGGACTTTCAACCCAAGCCGTCTGGCTCTGGAATCTGCCCCACCGGAAAATGAACTCTTTGAGAGCAGGTGAGTAAAATCATCCCTAAATTCTCAGCGTAGACATTCTGGGAGCTGTTGAATAAACTTAATTGAACCACATGTGACTACTAAGCCCATGGGGTAGACCCTGGAGAGGAGGGAAGGGCCTGAAGAGGCCTCCTCTCATGACACAGCTCTCCCGCCTGCCCCTGTCGACAGATGTCCAGGCCTAGCAGACCCCTCAGTGGGTGAGCTCCCTCCTCCAAGCCCAGAGCACAAAGGCCGGAACTAAACCCAAGAACCCGCCTTGGGAGGCCGTCTCTAGGAGGCCATTTCCACTGGGCCTGCCTGCCTCCTTGCCACTAGTGTAACCATGACTGCTCATTTGGTTTTGGTTAAAGACAACAATATACTCGCTCGCTGGGGGAGTGGGTGGGGTGGGAGCGGGCTTTGTTTGGAGGATTCACACAGCGCATCCTGCCCTAATCCCAGGGAGATTTGGAGCAGCCAGGAGAAAATCTTTCCGAGTCCTAGAACTTTCTGTCTTCAGCCTCGAAGCCTTTGCGTGAAGGCTTCACCTATGTGGAATTTCTATAGACAAGTGTGAGCTGGCCATTATGACTGGGTCTAGACCCACCACCAGTCCTTTCCAGGACTCTCAGAGGCCCTTTTGAGGAAATAAACAGATATCCCTGTTAAAAAAAACAAATAGAGCCTGATGCGCAGGATCCAGAGCACTGAATGATGAGGCCGGGCATTCGACTCTGGGCAGGGTGGCTATGGGTGTGGGTGCTGGAGTAGGACTGCCCCCACTCGCATCTTGGCTCCACTACCTGATAGCGATGTGGCCTTAGGCTCCTCATCTGTAAAATGGGTGTAATAACAGCACCCATCCCCCTCATAGGGTTAAGGGAAGAATTAAATCACTAAACTGAAAGCAGCTCCTGGCACGTAATAAGTGTTCAAAGATGACAAACTAATATTATCAGTCTTGATTCTCATACCAGTTAGCTCATGGCGTTGGGCAACTCCTATTTTTTTCGGTTCCCTCATCTGTAAAACAAGGGGTTGGACTTGATCCCTAAGGCCTCTTCTAGCTCTCAGTTTGTCTAACAACATAGTTTTTTCCACCTTAACTTATATTTTCTTTTTTCTTAATTGAGGTACCATTTACATTCAGTTAAGTGTTTGAACCTCATGCTACAGCTCCGTGAATTCCCACATATGTGTGTACCTGTGTATACATCTGTGTACACCACCCAGACCAAGATCTAGAACGATTCCAGCCAATCACAGGCTTTCTCGTGCCCCCTTCCAGTCAACACCTGCCCCCAAAGTTGGCCGCTATTCTAACCTTCATTACCGTAGATTAGTTCTGCCTCCTTTTGTACTTTATATCAATGGAACCATAAAAGCATGTGGTCTGCTTTGTGTCTGACTTTTTTTGCTCAACAGTATACCTCTGAGATGCATCTGTATTGTTACGTGTACCAGTAGGGTTTTTTAAATTGCAAAGTAGTGTTCCACTTATGGCTATATCACAGTTTATCCTTTATCCAGCTGATGGACATTTGAGTTGTTTCTAGTTTGAAGCTATTATGAATAGGCATACTGTGTCCATTCCTGTATTTGTCTTTTGGTGAACATACTTGTGCCTTTCTATTGGGCGTATACACAGGAGTGGAATTGCTGGGTCATAGGGCAAGCATCTGTTTGGCTTTAGCAGGTATTGTCAAACCATTACGAAAGGGTCTTATTAATTTACAGTTCCATCAGCAATGTATGAGAGTTCCATTTGCTATAAATCCTTGCCAACCCCAAATATTGTCAGCCATTCTATTTTACCTGTTTTGGTGTCTGTGTTCTTGGCTACAGCTTTGTCTGTGTGGCTATAGACATGGTAGCACATGAGTGTCATTGCAGCTCATCTTTGACTAGCCAGATGTGGCTTTTCAAGAAGGAAGCCATCCCTAGCAGAGCCTCTGAAATAGGCACTACTTTCAGGGTAAAAAAATATCCAAGGGACATATGTCCAAATTGGCCTTCTGACAGTGACTGTTTCAGAAGAAAGACCGCACTGTGCTAACATCATTTAGAAAAATGTTACTTGAGAGCAAAAGACAAAAGCAGCTCCAACGTTAATTCCTAACTTCTGGCTGTTTGTGCTGGCCCAGGAATTTAGACTTGAATAAAACTGGCCACCCACCCAGGGCAGCTCAGAGGAATCCAAGGGGGTTAGTGCCAGGTATCCACAGCATATTTTATAGCAGCTTTATGGAGCTATAATTCACCTACCATACTATAGTCACAGAGTTGTGTAACCTTCACCACTGCTCTAGAACATTGTCCTTGCTCCAAAAAGAAACCCTGTAGCCATTAGCAGTCACTCCAGTTCTTTTCTCCCTTCCAGCTGCTGGCAACCCCTAACCTACTTTCTGTCTCTATGGATTTGCATATTCTGGATGTCTCACATAAGTGGAATCATACAATATGTGGTCTTTTGTAACTGGCTTCATTCACTTAGCATAACGTTTTCAAGGTTCACCATGTTGTAGCATGCATCCGTACTTCGTTCCTTTTCCTGGTTGAATAATATTCCATTGTGTGGATATACCACATTTTGTTTATCTATTCATTTGTTGAGATGGACATTTGAGTTGCTTCTACTTTTTGGCTATTGTAAATAATGCTGCTATGAACATCCATGTACAAATTTTTGTGTGGACATATGTTTTCAATTCTCTTTAGTATATACCTAGGAGTAGACCTTCTGGGTCATGGGACAACGAACTCTATGTTTAACTTTTTCAAGAACTGCGAAACTGTTTTTGCAAAGTGGCTGCACAATGTTATAATCCCACCAGCAATGTCTGAGGGTTTTGATTTCTCCATATCCTCACTAACACTTGTTATTTCCCATTTTATGTTTTAGTCTAGCCATCCTGGTGGGTGTGAGGTGGTATCTCATTGTAGTTTTAATTTGCATTTCCCTAATGACTAGTGATGTTTAGCATCTTTTCATGTACTTATTGGCCATTTGTATATCTTCTTTGGAGGCCTGTCTATTCGGATCCTTTGATCACTTTTGAGTTATTTGTATTTTTATGATGGAGTTGTAAGTGTTCTGTATATATTCTAGATACAAGCCTATTATCAGACATATAATTCACAAAAATTTTCTCCCATTCTGTGGGTGGTCTCTTCCCTTTCTTGATTGTGTGCTTTGAAGCACGAAAGCTCTTAATTTTGATGTAGCCCCATTTATCTATTTTTTCTTTGGTTGCTTGTGCTTTTGGTGTCATAGCTAAGAAACCATTGCCTAATCCAAGGTCAGAAAGATTTACACCTATGTTTATTTCTAAGAGTTTTATAGTTGTAGCTCTGTCATTTAGACCTTTGATCTATTTAGAGTTAATTTCTGTATATGGTATAAGGTAAGGGTCCAACTTCATTCTTTTGCATGTGGATATCCACTTGTCACAGCACCATTTATTTAAAAGACTATTCTTTCCCCCATTGAATTGCCTTGGCACCCTTGTTGAAAGTAAATTGACCATAAATGTGAGGGTTTGTTTCTGGTCCACAGCATTTTTAACTGACAGAAAAGAACGGTCAGATACAGAGGGCCCACAATAGTCCCAATGTCTTAGGCTAGCACACCCAGAGGCCCCTTATCCCTCCACTCTGTAGAGAAAGGGTACAGCCCGGGAAAACAGTTGTCATAAAAATTAGGTCTAATGACTCAACCTGGAAGCAAATTATGTTGGAAAGTTACATGTGTTTCCAGAACTAACCTTCATTTCTCTGGAAAGTTATGCTTCAATGTAAACCCCATTTCTCTCTCTGAGCATGCTGCACTGAGTTTAAGGAAAGCCTTCCCTTCTGACTGAGGCCTCTTTCCTCTTAGCTTGGCACTTCAACCAATGTTAACCCTCTTAAGACGGCCCACTCTGAGTTTAAGCTGTAATTAGAGCCCAGACTTTCAGAAACCAGAGGAGTTTGGCTTCAGTTTTTTTCTCAAAGGAAAATGCTCTTATCCATGCCTTGTTTGCCTCACACACGGCCTCACACTTTGGGCAGCATCCCAGCAAGTGGCAATGGATTTATTCTGGACCCGTCCTTCCCACTTTTGTTGACAGGATTCCAATTGACCGTAAGCACCTAACAGTTGAGGAAGATTGCCAAGGACAGAAAGGGAACCTGACCTCCCCCAGCTTTGGCCCTACCTAGCACCTGATGCCCCAGCTCATGCTGTGAAGAGATTCTTTACCTCTTCACTAGAAGAGTTCCTTGACTTGGGGGAGGCAGTGTGCCAGAGTGAAAAGGGGGACAGTCTTTGGCTTCAGATAACCTGGGCTTAAATCCCTGATTCTGCATTTACTTGCTGTGGTGGACATGGAGACGCACCGCTCAGAACCCCTGTGGAGAAAGAAGCCGCTGCCCAGCTGTGAGGAGTGTGATTAGTTGAGATCCTCTAGCCGTTAGCTCCTTCAGGGTCTGCCTCAGCTTTGGAGCCAAGGTCATGCTGTTCTTGGGGTGGCCCCCAGCCAATGACTGATCAAGGAGGTGATCCAAGGCCCATTTCCACCACACAGAAGACTCTTCTAGAAGGGAGTCTTTGCTCCGGAGCTCCCCTTTGGGCTGGTAGACTTTAACGGGTCTGCACCGTGGTCTCACAGACCCCTTACCCAATCCTGCTTCCATTTCTCTCAAGTTCAAGACTAGGGGCGTGAAGGAGCCTTCTGGGGAGCTGGAAATGTTCTCTACCTTGGTCTAGATTCTGGTTACGTGGGTACACACAGACACATGCACACACAAACATGAAGCTTATACTTACAGTTAGTGGAATGTATGGACTTAACAATATATGTTATGCCTCCATTTTTTTTAAAGGGAAAAACAGTGAGGAGTTTTTTTACTGATTAGCATATTTACATGTTAAGGTTTTTTTAATTTAGAAAATGCAGAGAAGTAGAAAGAAAAAACTCACCTATGGCCCCATTCCCCAAAAATAAGCGCTGGAGACGTTTTAGGTTTTACATCGTACTCTTCAACTCTCTTATCACTCCACCTCTTTATGGCACTGCTTTGACTCACGGAGAAGGGAAGTTACATCATCACTTCCACTTTCCTGGGAGCAGTGCTGGGAGGATTGTTTCCAGACTCACTTTCTAGCCCTCTTTCACTCCTTCCCTCAGGACCTGAAGCTAAATAGGGCCCAAACTTCGATGTCTTAACATGCACATCACCCCACACTGAAGCTGGGATCTTCTGGGCCTCTGGATCCCTTTCTGGAACAGCACAAATCTGGGACCCAGGTTCACGGGGTATTTTGCCTTAACAGGAGTTGAAACACTAACTCAGGCCCCAAAGGACTTTTTGATGGGAACGAAACTGACTTTCTCCAATGCTGAAATGGTCCAAATTCAGAGCAGCCAAGCTTTTTGCCTATTTTTTGTGTGAATTGTGGGAGAAAGGCATTTTCCAGTTTGCTTAGATGACCACAAACTGTCGAGGTGACTCTGTAGGAAACATCTCAAGACAGATTGTAATTGAAACCAGGCAGCTGGAACACAGGGGCTTTCTTCTTAGACAACTGGTTCTCAAAGTGTGGTCCCCAGACCACAGCGTCAACGTCACCATCACCTGGGAACTGGTTATAAAGGCAAATTTGGGGCCCTCACCATAGACCTGGTGATTCAGAAACTCTGGGGGTGGGACCCCGTCATCTGTAGTTCAACAAGCCCTCCAGGTGATTCTGATGTACTCTCAACTTTAAGAACATCTGTTCTAGAGGTTTCTAAATTCCACTGCCAGGGAAAGAAAGAATGTACTCACGCATGCTCTGCTCATGCTCAGAACTAGTGTACTGTGTCCTTAGCATGACTTAGGGGCATGTGCCAGGTCCACATAACTTCAAAGTTTCTTGTTCTTTATATCATGAACCCAAGGAAATGCATTCCTTTTGTCTCTGTTGGCTGAACAAAGATGAAATATAGTCTAATGTTCCCCCAACAAAAAGATTTATTAATTTGTACTAATGACTGTTTAGAGAAAAACATAAAAACCAATGTCCTTGTTGAGTGCTCCTTCTTGAGGGCAAAATGTGGATGTTATCTGTAAAATCAACACATTTGTCACCAAAGTGAAATGTTGTCTTTTGCTGAGGATTTTCCCAGGCAGCTCAAGGCCTCAAGGACTAGACAACCTCCCCCGATCAAATGAAGCGGGTTAGAGCTTACACCCATAACTCAGATGCCTTCAGACAGCTCAGATGTAAGTTTGCTTTCAGGTTAGTAGCTTTGCTCATATCGCGCTGAGGAAAGGAGACCACGAGCCTGTTCAAAGCCTCAAAGAATTCCCACAGACCTTTGCCTCCTGAAAATATGACCAGTGCAATGATCCCATGGATAGGACAGCAAAGGCACAGGCAACAAAAGCAACAATAGACAAATGGGACTACATCAAACTAAAAAGCTTTAGCACAGCAGCCAATCAACAGAGTGAAAAAGGCAACCTATGGAATGGGAGACAATATTTGCAACCCATTTATGTGATAGGGATTAATGTCCAAAATATATAAAGAACTACTACAATTCAATAGCAAAAAAACAAATAAGCCAGTTAAACCATGGGAAAAGGAACGGAATAGACATTTCTCCAAAGAAGACATACAAATGGCCAACAGTTGTATGAAAAGATGCTCAACATCACTGATCATCAGGGAAATGCAAATCAAAACCACAGTGAGATCTCACCCCACACCTGTTAGAATGGCTATTATCAAAAATCAAAAGATAACGAGTGTTGGCGAGAATGTGGAGAAATCAGAACCCTTGTATATTGCTGGGAGGTAAAATGGTTCAGCCACTATGGAAAACAGTACGGAAGTTCCTCAAAAAATTAAAAATAGTACTACCATATGATCCAGCAATTCCACTTCTGGGTATTTATCCAAAAGAATTAAAATCAGGATCTCAAAGAGATATTTTCACTCCCATGTTCATTGCAGCATTATTCACAATAGCCAAGATGTGGAAAAAACCTAAATGTCGATTAACAAATGAATGGATAAAGAAAATGTGGTATATACATACAATGGAATATCAGTCAGCCTTAAAAAAGAAGGAAATCCTGCCATTTGTAACATGGATGAACCTGGAGGACATTATGCCAAGTGAAATAAGCCAGACACAGAAGGACAAATACTGTATGATTCCACTTATATGAGATATCTAAAATAGTCAAACTCAAAGAAGCATAGAATAGAATGATGATTGCCAGAGGGTAGGGGGAGAGGGGAATGAAGAGTTGCTAATCAGTGGGCATAAAGTTTCAGTTCCACAAGATGAATAAGTTCTAGAGATCTGCTGTGCACCATCGTGCCTATGGTTAACAATACTGTGTTATACACCTAAACATTTGTTGAGAGGATAGGTCTTACACTAAATGCTCTTACTTCAGTAAAAGATATTCACTAAATATGGTAACTATAAAATTGATGAGGCTGGCCCAGTGGTGTAGCAGTTAAGTTCGTGCGCTCCATTTTGGTGGTCCAGGGTTCACTGGTTCAGATCCCGGGCACAGACATAGCACTGCTCATCAAGCCATGCTATGGAGAGCATCCCACATATAAAATAGAGGAAGATGGGCACAGGTGTTAGCTCAGGGCCAATCTTCCTCAGCAAAAAGAGGAGGATTGGGGTGGATGTTAGCTCAGGGCTTACCTTCCTGAAAAGAAAAAAGAAGAAATTAGAGATCTGAAAAAAACCCACAAAGATATGATCAGTGGTGTGCTGTTAAATGTTTAGTAACCTGCTCTCTGAAAAAAAATACATGTATATATCTTGATTATAAATGTGTAGCACACAATTTACAAATAAAATAAAGTATATAATATTCATTCTTGTAAATTTCATATAGCCAAATAACTCTAATAGAATACTTTATTTGATTTTTTCCTATCTCTTGTTTCCAAAGCCAACCTAAGGTGGCAGTTAACAAACAAGTGTGGTTCCCATGTGACTATTGGTTTATATATTGATTTATTGAGTAAGATAAAACTGAAACAACAGAATGTATGTCGAAATGTCACTGGTTCACACCAGTGGCATGAGTGACTTCTTCACTAAATCAGATAATAGTTTTTGAATACTGGAAGAATATTTCCTCAATTTTTTGTGTTATTTAAAATGTAACAGCTACATGGGGCCGACCCCATGGCCAAGTGGTTAAGTTTGTGCACTCAGCTTCCCTGGCCCAGGGTTTCGCCGGTTCGGATCCTGGGTGTGGACATGGCATCGCTCATCAGGCCACGTTGAGGTGGCGTCCCACATGCCACAACTAGAAGGACCCACAACTATAGCATACAACTATGTACTGGAGGGATTTGGGGAAAAAAATTTAATAAAAAACATGTAACAGCTACAGAACTGACACAATTTTAGGTTTAATCTGCACTATTAACATTTCTCCGTCACTTTCTTGAGTCTAGACCATGGGTCATCAAAAATTTTCTGTAAAGGGCCAGATAGTAAATATTTTAGGTTTTGTGGCCACATAGAGTCCCTGTTGCATGTGCTTTTTCAGTTTTTTACAAACTTTTAAAAATATGAAAACCATTCTTAGTTGGTGAGCTGTACAAAAACAGGCTGTGGGTGGAAGTTCACTGACCCCTGGTCAAGACAATCAACAAAAAAGATAGATAAAGCACTGATTTGTAGCATTTGCTAATTTCCATGATGTAAGTACCCCTAGCATGGCCGAGTTCAACCTACCAACTTGACGTCACTGAACGTGGAGTTGCAAAGAGATGAGCAGTCAAAAAACGTTATGTAGTATTTCCACTACACAGATACAAAAGACATAAATAACCTCAAGAGCATAGATAATAGTAAAGTGTAGTAAAATAATTAGGAAGTGATGAGTTTTGAGGATTTATTAGATTTGTTTTTAATCTAATTTATTTAATTGTAAGTTTCTATAATTTAATTTTTAATGATGGCTGTATTTAACAAGCAGTTCTCAAAATTTCTGAAAATCTAATAATTGGCTCTCGCAAGCTAATATGAGCAACAACACCAAATTTCAACCCATTTGTTTGGTTCTGTTGGATAAAAAGAGGATCCACTCAATTTGCTCCATTATTCCCTGTAACAAAAGGATTTACTACAGGGTTTCTTTGAAGCTTGCAGTTTCCTTGGCTCTTCTAAAATAGGAAATGATTTTAGATGTTATTTTTACATATTTTCAAAAAGAAGTCTGTCTCTATTCTCAACAGCTTCTTGACCACCTTTTGCTTCCAAATAATGAGAACTATTTAATGGAAAAAGGAACTACTGTTGTGTGGTTTTAAGAAAAGCACATACTTTGTTCTTTCAGAAGTAGTTACACAACACCTCTGCTCATAAGCTGGGGAAGAGTTCCAATAGCTTTTCAAGGGCCCTCCTAAGGCCATGACTTTCTTCTCATCTTCTCAGGTAATGCCACTCATTGCACTTACTCATTTATTCAGCTATTTGAACATCTACCATGTGGCAGCCACTGTGCTGAGCCCTGGAAACACAGTAGAATGCAAGAGAGACATGGACCCTTCTGGATCAATAAGTACACAGATCATTATTTACTTATACTTTTCGCAAGTGCCTCAAAGGAGATCATATAACATAGGTGCCTGACCTATTCCGGGGGATTCAGGGTGTGACATTTAACCTTGCTACCTGAAGGATGAGTAGAAAGCCAGGCAAAGGAGGAGGGAGAACAAAGTAGAATAGTCTTCCTCCCAGATGATGAGAACAGCCTATATCACGCTTGTATAAAGCACAGTGCATACAGTACACGAACAAATATACCGTATCTCTTTGGTATTAAAATTTCATGGGAGGGGGTGATTAGGGAAAAGTGTCTAAAAAGGCTCCTGGGGGGAGGGGAGGTGACAGTGAAGAAAACGTTGAGAGACATTGGTCTATATAAAGAACTTGGCACTTTTGAGCAATTACAGTAGCAGTGGCAGAGCTAAGATGCTGGCCTCCTCCCATGAGGACTGATGACCTACCTGCAAGCTCCTGAGCCTGATATTAAGGCAGGAAGTTAGAGGACGCCTGGTTTTCAACAACTCTGGAAAATTTCTGCTATTATCTTTCAATACTGCCTCTTCCCCATTCCTTCTATTTTCTCCTAGGGGACACTTGTTAGAACTTCTCATTTTATCCTCCCTGTAGCTTAATGTCTCTTTCATATTTTTCATCTGTTTATTCCTCTGTTTTGAGTTCTGGATAATTTCCTCAGATCTATCTTCTAGTTTATTAATCCTCTCATCAACTGTGTCTGGTTTGTTGTTTAATCCATCTATTAAGTGTTCTCTTTTCCATTTTAATGCCCATATTTTGGTTCTTTTTCAAGTCCACCCATATTTTTCAAACTGTTCTATTCTTGCCTTATAATTCCTATTCTTTTAAAATATATATTTTTGAACATTCTAGGCATGCTGATTTTAACGTCCCTTTCACATTTCTCTATTAGCAATAGTTCCTAAAGGGTGAATTCTCCCATTTGTTGTGCCAGTCCCATAATGGTTTATTTCCTTACGGACTTAGTGAGTTTTGGTTGTAAGTTCATCTTCAGAGTCATAGTTACAAACACAGACTCATATGCTGTAGTACCTGGGTTTGAGTTCTGGCTTTGCCACTTGGTAGCTGTGTGACCCTAGGCAAGCTACTTAGTCTCTCTGATCTTTAGTTTCAGTATCTGTAAAATAGGGCTGTTCTGAGAATGAGTGAGTTGTTATAAGCAAAGCACTTAGTACGGTGTCTGGCATGTAATTAAGTACACGGTTACTGTTGTTATTACTGTTATTTGGCAAGAATTGTTTTACCTGGAAGGCCTGCCTGCATACCTTGGGTTACATGACTCCCTCTCCACTCTCAGCTCAAAGTTGCCAGGACACTTCTGAACTGTTTTTTTCCTACCTCCATCCCCATTTATGGGCCAGCCCTTCCAGCTGCTGGCTTTCTATAGGAGCTCAGATCCTGCTCCCATTCCCACTCTGCCATTAAAACCCTGCACTCAGGATCCATGTTCACTTTTGATTGCTATGTAGCCTGTGTAATTGCAATTCTTGCTCCCTGCTGTGGCTTTGAGCTACCTCTTCATTTCTGGCACTAGAATTTGGTTTTGCTTTTGATCTCTACTAAATCTTTAAATTTTTAAAAAACAACGCACTTGGAGTGGAGGAGGAGCTTCCCGCAACAGCTCAGGCAACCAAAATGACCAGAAATCCCTGCCTGTCCTTTCTAAAGAGGCTTATCTCTCATTTGGACATGAGCTACTTGAGAGAACCCAGGACACGAAGGGACGTGTTTTATTTGCTTTTATATCCCCTGTGCCTAACACAGGTCCTGATACATTTGACATACATTTACTGAATTAAGAAGTGAAAGACCACATTGGCAACAGCGAGCACTACAAGCAGCCAGCTCACTGCTTGGTTTCTCTAAGAATTACCGTCACCAGCACGGTGTTGGGCCTGACCCTCCTTATCCCTGTGAATGAGCTCTGTTAAAGCGATATGATTTCTAACAAATGAAAGTAGGTATAATTCATTCAATCAGTGTCTATCTTGAGAGTAAGCAACAGATGTGTGTTTCTTCTACTTTCAAAGAAAATACCAAACTGGAAACACTTCAGAGGCAACAGATTATTCTGATTTTCAGAGTGTTTTCTTAAAGCACCAGAGTAAAATGTTAAGCAGGTAGCTGATGCAATCTGGCAGAGTGTATAGCTCTATTTATATAAAGACACACACATATATCAGGCCATCAGCAGTATTTGTGTAAACAGTGACTCTCCTATGAAGGTAAAGGCCACCCCCCTTCAGTGCCAGTGACTGAGATACATTTTTCCAATCCTGGGGGCAAATACAGACGCAGCAAGTTCCTTCTTCGCCTTGGAAATTTGGCAGGCACAGCAACTTTGCCTCTGTTGCCACATTCCCTTGGGGTTTTATGACTCTGTGCATATGGCCTGTGTGAAGGCTTCACTTAGGTCACCTTACGCCTTTGGCAGCCAGCATGGTGTATGACGATTCAGGAAGACCCTGGTGTTTCCCAGATGGGTCCAGATCTGGCCATGCAATTACTGCCCTCCAGCTGGGAAATGTGACGCGGGGTGATGAAGTGGCTGCTGAGAAGGAGGCAGTTTGACTCTGAATTTGGTCTGTTCTTTATTTAAATCCGAAGATTGAACAAATACACACACATATAAGCACGCACACGTATAAAATCAATATCATACACACACACACCACTCCCCAATTGCAGGGGGTGTTCTTAGGGACTTCATGTGGGATTCCCCCGAACATATATTTCCTAAGCCGATCCCCTATCCTGTCCCCCGTTTACTTGCCATCTCATCATTCTCTCTTCCTTCGCTCTCCTTCTTATTTCCTTATCATTACATTTAATGCTCAGGGAGTTCCCATTAATCCGGATGCTCAGTCTAAGGCCCTTTGAGACAGAGGCAGGGACCCTAAATCCTTTTCCAGGGTGAGCCGCTTTGCTTCATTCTCTCCCAGGTCCGCAGAGCGGCCTATCTCTGGGCCTGGATTCTGAGGAGAGCCAGATCCACAGCAGCTGCCCCATCACTGGTGCTACAACACTACTCTCAGGGGGGCATTCTCGTTTATAAAGGCGCACGCTGGAATCAACTTGGTCCTAATCACAGCAGCTCTAATAACGCGTCCCTCCTTCCATCAACAAACTGTTTACTGTGATGACAGAGGCAGCAGAGAAAGAGTATGGGCATTGGCTTTAGACAGACGGGGGTTCAAATTCCAGCTTCAGCGGTTAATAGCTGGGTGACCCTGGGCAAGTCACTTAGCCTCTCTGAGCCTCCGTTTCTTAATCTATGTAGTTGGAATCAAATAGAATATATATTCAAAGTGCTAGACACATAATAAGCACTCTATCAATGGGAGCTATTACTCTGATTGGTTGGATGATGGTCACAGCCCTTGGTTCTTCTTGTCCCACCCAAGGCAGAGATTCTCGGAGTGTTTTGTCAGAATTAAAAGGAGGGCTCTAAAGATGGACAAAGCATCTTCTCCCATTCAGTCAAGTGGTAAGCTCTGAGCTGCCAAGGGCTCAGCACAGCACTAGCTCTAGGAGAAACAATAAACAGATCTACTCCTGCCCTCAAGGGGCCCCAGCCATCTAAACTAGCAGATAAGATGAAAATGTAAACATTGGAGATTAGGTTTCAACAGACGAATTTGGGGGGGAGGCACAAACATTCAGTCCATAGCAACTAGCATCTGCTCAGTTATTCCCTAGAGACCACAAGCGCCGTGGCAGTTCAGAGGGGGAGGGCTGCTGTGGGCAGGAAGTCTTCCTGGAGGAGGCAGGGCTTGAGCAGAGACTCAAAGATAGAACAAGAATTGGAGAGACGCTTTGAAGTGGGAGCAGTGTGGGCGTGTGCCGGGCAAACCCAAGAGGCAGGCACAATTGTTATTTCCTACAAATAAGAAAAAGGAAGGCCAGATAAGCCTAGTGATTTCTCCCAAGCCACTCAGCAAGAAATTGGCAGCACTGGGATTTAAGTAGAGATGTGTCTCGGACGCTGAAGTCCGTGTTCAAAGCCAGCTCTGACAGAAGGAAGATGAGCTTCTGCTGGAAAGTAGGAAATAGGGAGCCACTGACAGTTGTTCAGAGAAGTGACACGATGAAGGCAGTGTTTCTTCTACATTTACGGGGCAGCAGATGTTTAGGGGAAGATTCTAGCACTAGAGGGTCAGTTAGGAAGCAGTTGCAGTAATTTAGGGGTGAGGCATCGAAGGCCTGACCCGGGGTCAGGGGCATGGTGGGACTGGAGGGGCATAAAAACAGGAGGCGTGTCAAAGGGCAAAGAGACAGACTTGGGAACTGACTGAATATGGAGAATGCAGGGGGAGGGGACTAAAGAATCGGGTGTGAGGTCCAGGGACTGGGTAACCCGCCGCTGGAGATATTGGGAAGACTAACAGGGACTGATTTCCTTTATTACTATTGCTGTTAAATGATTTTATTGAAGAAAATAATGTTTACTATGAGGAAACCAACAAATTTGCGGAGCCAACTCTCAAGATTAAACGATGCTCATCATTTCCTCCGAAAAACGCACTGAGCCGCCGGTGCGCTGAGAATGTGCTCCCTAGTAGGTCCAGGCATTTCTGCTCGAACTGACTTCTAATCAACTGGCCGACTACCATCTACGAACTGACCAACTAGCTAGTCTTCCCAACATCTCCAGCGGCGGCATTACCCAGTCTTCTGGGCCTCAGACCTGATTTTTTAATCCCCTCCCCCTGCATTCTCCATATTTGGTTGGTTCCCAAGTCTGTCAATATGCCCTTTGACACGCCTCCTGTTTTTAGGCCTTCTCCAGTGCCACCACGCCCCTGCCCCCAGGTCAGGCCTTCAAGGCCTCACCAATACGGGGTATTCTACAACACAACTAACCTGAACTCTGCAAAGAGTCAATGTCACACACAAAAACATGGAGAGCGGGCATCATTGTATATTAAATGACGCTAAAGAACCGTAAGTAAATGCAATGCACAAACCTTCATTTTGGATTCTTTTCTTTGGATTTAAAAAAACTCTAAAAGATATTTGGTGGCTATTAGGGCAATTTGAATATGGATTGGAAATTAGGTGATATTAGATTATTTATTTGCTTAGGTGTGATAACGTTTTGTGGTGAGGAGGGAAAATTTCCTTATTCTTAGGAGAGTCATTTTGAAGAATTTAGGGTAGTGTGTCATGAGGCCTGTAACTTACATTCAAGTGGTTCAACAAAGAAAAAACTATGTGTATGTACAAACAGATCGATTGATAGAAATATACACAAAGCATGTCAAAATGTTAATAGTGGAATTTTAATAGCTATATGTGTGTTCATTGCACTGCTTTTTCGATCTCCTTATATGTTTGAAAATTTTCAAAATAAAAACTGGGGGAAAAATAATTCATGAACATGCTAAAAAAGTTAAGAGTACAAAAGGGTATTTGGTGAACCTTTCTACCCCTGACATTCAGTACTTCCTTCCCAGAAACAACCACTGTTCACATTTTTGGAAATTTTATCTGCATTTACCAGCCTATATAAGTATTTGTGGATCGTTTTTTTAAATAGATAGGTTCATGCTATAAATCTTTTTAGCTACAATAGTCTCCCTTATCTATGCAATTGGGGGAGTAGCTGGTCAGTTAATTAGAAATCAGTTCAAGCAGAAATGCCTGGACCTACTAGGGAGAGGCGTCCCGGCGCACCAGCGGTCAGTGCGTTTTATGGAGGAAATGGAGAGCATCCTTTAATCCTGAGAGTTGGCTCCAGAGGTCAGGTAAGCGAGCTTCCACTGTAATGTTGGCAGCTTGCTTTTTTTTTTTTTTTTTTTACCACTTTACAAGCCTTCTGAGAGACTGTTCCATATGACCATGTGTAGATCTGCCTATTCTTTCAGCACAGTTTTTAGGATGAGTTGCTTTTAGGATGAGTATGGTTTTAATCATATTGTGCTTGGGGTGATGAGGGGGGCATCTGGGTGGAAATTGCCTGGGCTTCCTGAACTTGCCTGATCCTAAGAATCAGTTGGGTAGTTTTTGAACAAGCTCCTAAGCTTGGGCAACGCTGCTACGAGCAGCTGGAGAAACGCAGCTGGGACTCCAGTCACAGGACTGCTCTGAGGGGTGGAAGTTCCACTAATGGCGCTAGTTAAAGGCATGAGAATAGATGGAGAGACGGCAAGACGCCAGAGAAATGCTGAGGGCCAAGGACAGAGCCCACAAACTCCCATGTGAGCTTCCGCCCCCTGTTCCTCCCCACCAAAGATAACTGCCTCCTGTCGCAATCATGGGGGGCACATTTCCAAAGCATGTGCGCCTTTGAATATGAAAACCCTCCCTAACTGCCCGCACCTGGGCAAATTCAAATCCCGCACTCCGACCTCAGGCTTCTCCCTGCAAATGGGAAGGATTTGATTGGAAAAATGTGACTCTGGAAACCAGCTCTGGGATTGAACTGAAATTGCCTGAAAAATGAGAGCATTGGCACAATTAACCAAAAGGGACTGGATTCCTTTACTTATTTATTTCTTTCTTTTGCAGCTGAATCCTGAACAGCTTGCAAACCTTGGGAGGCAGCCATCCCATTATCATTCCTGATATGGACTTGAATTTCTAAGAAATGACTTTTTTTTAAGAGCTGTGGAATTAAGCCCGTACTAGAAGCGGTCCTAGGAGTCCCAGTCACAATGTTGTAAGAACAATCCTGAGACGAGAGCCAGAGCTCTGTGGGGCCCTGAGTCCCCACCGACCCCGGAGCCATCCACTGACCCCAAATAGGTCCCCTCAGGAGTCCTGGAATACCCAGTTCTGCATGTATTCCCCCTCTGAATTGGGACTAGGTAGGGTAGGCAGCTGGGTCCCTGTCATGTGAGGGAGCCAAAATGCCAGAGGACCCCACTGGCTTGTCACACTGCCTAAAATGTTCACCTTTCAGTGTGAAGCACTGAAGTCCCCTGCCTTCTCTAGATCAAAACGTCTTGGAGGTACAGACAGGATCCTCAATCTTTTAAGAAGATCGGCTTTTCACTTAAAGTAAAAAACCAAATGGAGAAGGGAGGGTGGAGCTGTGTCTGGTCTTTGGTGTAAGCCTGGAGGGTGGGCAGGTGGTAGGGCGAGGAAAGGAAGCCGAGAGGGATCAGGGCCTGCAAACACGGCCCCTGAGTTACTGGTAGAACCTTTGGGAATGAGGGAGATGAGGCGTGGAGCCCAGGGAGAGGCGAAGTCAGCAAATGCATGAGAGGCCTGGGCCAGGACTCTTATATATAGCCCCACAGGCACACGCTGGCCCTAATGATTGTGACATCGGGAAGCCACCACCACAGTTCCCAACTCCCTAACTCTGTTGTTACCGTGACCATGCCGAGTGCATGTGCTTCACATTTTCCATGAGCCTGCAACCTGGAGACACTTCCATATGCCCCGTTATTTGGTGGCACAGGCAGATGGACCCCAGTGCCAGGGTGGAGCCACAGACCCCGTGGCTGAGAGATCAGGCCTCAAGGATCTTGCAATATACTTTATTCCAACTCTGCTATGTCTCTTAAGAAATCCACAATTTTGAAATTTATTTTTTTACTTTTAGCTCTCTCCACACACACTTTTTAAAGCATACACTATGTGCCAAGTTCTGGAATAAGCATGTTAGATCTATCATTTAATACATAATCCTCATCACAAGCCTGTGAGGTAGGTTCTATCATGAACCTCATTTTACTAATGTGGAAACTGAGGCACAGAGAGGTTAAGTAACTTGGCCAGCACTGCTCAGGTATCTCTTTAGTAGCAGAGCTTCCAGAAATCAGCTAGCCTGCTAGAATCCTTCAGATTACCTTTCCTAACTCAAACTTACTTCTAAATTGTCTCTCTCTGTTGATTCAACTCTTGTAGTGAGAGATTCATCTGCAAAACGAGGTTGCCTGGAATAGCGTTGCTGTGGCGTCAGCCTGACCAGGGCCCAGCCTCGCCACTCACCTGGGTGCAGTCACCTGCAGAACCATAGAACAGAGATAACAAACCTCGCTAGGGTTGTTTACAAACCTCAAAATGTTTTAGAAAAAGGGCCAGCCCCAAGGCCAAGTGGTTAAATTCAGTGTGTTCCACTTCGGCGGCCCAGGTTCAGTTCCCAGGCAGGGACCTACACCACTCATCAGCAGCCATACTGTGGCAGCAACTCACACACAAAATAGAGGAAGACTGGCACAGATGTTAGCTGAGGGCGAATCTTCCTCAGCAAAAAAAAAAAAAAAAAGCTTTAGAAGGATCCCAAAATGTCCCTGAAGAACAATAGTCAGATCACTGCCCTTACCACCAGAGAATGAAAGAGCATCGTGGTAGCAACTATCCATCCAATTTGAGCCACATGACCTGCAAATTTGGGTCTTTTCCAACAAAAGCCTTCAGTTAATTCAGCAATTCTGGCCTAGGCTCCTTTCAGAGTCTGCCTAAACTAGCTAGACGGTTGCATCTGGGTCACTGTAACCCAAAAAAGCTTAATTAAAATCAGGAAATATAGGGGCCAGCCCTGGTTGCCTAGTAGTTAAGTTCAGCATACTCTGCTTTGGCAGTCAGGGTTCAGTTCCTGGGCGTGGACCTACACCACTCTGTTAGCAGCTGTGCTGTGCTGCTGGCCTGCGTACTAAAAAATAGAGAAAGATTGGCACAGATGTTAGCTCAGGGTGAATCTTCCTCAGCAAAAAAAAAAAAAAAAAAAATCAGGAAGTTCCTCTTCTGCAATGCTATAAACTCTAGATATGGCAAATTAGGCTGTGAGGACATAAAGGCAGAAAAGGTGCTTTGGGTATAGCATAGTCATTTGGGACACACACGTACACACAGACACCAGCATGAATTGAGAAATGAGAAAAGGGGAGTATTTGGCTCTAGATGAGTTTCCTTTGGTAAGGACTGTAGAGAAAGGGACTTGGTACTGAAGACACTTTGTTTGGGTATGGGGGAACAATCTCCAGCCTGCAGGACCTCAGGCAAGACTTTGCAAGGTGGGTGTTTGGGTGGGTGGGGAGGGGCAAGTGGGTGATGACTGGCAGGCTGAGGGCATGAGGAGGACAGAGGAAGAAAGCAGGGCAGAGGAGAGGGGGACGAGAGACTGGAAAGTGAAGGGAGCAGGCATAAAAGAGAAGAGAAACAACAGAGATGTTTGGAATAGGGACAGCACGAGGAGAGCTGTGCCGCTAGCAAGCTGCCCACCCCCTTGATGAAGTCATTTCCTGTTTCTCAGCTACCACGGGGGCACTGGAGGGCTCACAGCGATGACGTATCCCATAACGGGTGCTTCCCCGCTTCAGGGATCAATCCTTTCGGAGCTCCGTTTGGGATAGATAGCTTTTCAAAATGGATTCACACTCCACTGCTTTCTGAAACAAAAACATCCTGAAGTACCTTTTCTGGAAATAGTGGTGAAAAAGGCAAGGAGTCTGCTTATGAAAATTGGTTTCATTCTTTCGATAAATAATTATTAAGGGCCTTCTATATGCCACGCACTGTGCCAGGTGCTGTGGACACTGGTGGACACCACAGACCTGGAGCCTTCTTTGGGACCTTGTTCTGCCTGTACTTTAGCCCACTTTCAAGGGGTCGTTAGGATCAGCACTACGGCTTCCTGAGCTGTGCTGGGCCGTGAGGGTCTTAGGAATAAGTTGGGTTGTTTGCCCTTAGAGGAAAGGGCTCAAGACTGTGATGCTGGGACCTCCTAATGTCAGCTGACATTCATGCTGTTGTTACCATGTTGCTTCTCAGCTGCCACGTTATTTAACACATATTGGCCTGGGCTGGGGCCTGGCAGCGGCTTGTCTCTTCCACAGAGTAAAGTGTATGTGTTTTGTGATAATGGCTCCTCGGCTGCATTTCCTCTTCCCCTCCTGAGTCCTAAGCCGCATTCCTCGTGGGTGAGGTTGCTGGAAGTAGAGCTTCCGGAGAAGTGAGGACTTACAGTATAGTCAGTGGTGCGCTGGTAAATGTTTAACAATTGGCCTCTCGGTTGGTGGGGGAGAAGGCTGCTGATTTATAGCGTTTGCCGACTTCCACGGTGTAAATACAACTACTGTGGCCAATTTCAAGCTCCCAACATGACGTCACTGAACAAGGAGGTGGGAAGGGATGCACATCAGGGCGCCATTGTGGAGTATTTCCGCCACGCAGATGCAATAGATGTGAATCAAGAGCATAGATAATAGTGAAGTGTAGTAAAATGATGAGGAAGTGATGAGCATTGAGTATTCATTTGCTTTATCTTGAATATAACTTAATTGTAAGTTTATAGAATTTAATTTTTAATAATGACTGTATTTAACAAACCAACCTCCAAAATCGATGTTCAGTAATCAGTTCTCATTATCCAGCTGAGTGTGGTACTACCTCACTTTTCTCAGCCTCAGCAGTAGAAAGAGAAGCTAAGTAGACAGAGCCCCGAGGCCCTCACCCCCACTTTAACCAGAGCAGCCCCATTTGTATTCATTTTATGCATAACGGGGTTCTGTGTTTGAACAGAGAGTTCCAATGTTTAGAAGATGGTTTTTTTGAAAGGCACTGGTGTAGATAGTCTATGAGGCTCCTTCCATTCAGGATACCCTAAGTTAGCCAAGACTTGATACCATCCCATCTCCCCCTTCATTCCTGTGTCCGCTCTTGTCACTCAGGCTTCCTATTCCTGCTCTTCCCAGAGATCCTTCTGTCCCATCGCAAGGATCTCCGTCTTCACTGAAGAGAGAGCTGTTGTCGCCTGAGCTGGTTTATAGTGAGATCCCTCCCAGGCATATTTTACTCTTCAACATGTGACTCCAGAGGACTCTAAAGGTCTTTCAGTAAACGGGATTGATTTCTAAAGGGCAGAATTCCGGGGGGGGGTACCCTTGAAATCAACCTGTTTTATATTTTTGCATCCTCCTTCAAAAATCTCTGGATTTCAGTGGATTGCTGGGTTAGCCCCAAAGAGCTGCCCAACAATGTATCTCTATTTTTCTTTATACAACATAGTTTTCTTTGAGTAAAAACTAAAAACTTTTCTCAGCAAACCTTTGGTTGCTTTTCCCCTGAATGCAAATTTTTCAGCCATGGAAATGCAGAGGGGCCGCGGGAGTTATGGATATGACACAATCCTTTTCTGAAGGCAAATTCACTCTCTTTAGCCTGCCAGAGAAATTATTTTTCCAGGAAAACTAAACAGTAAGCACATACTTGGATGTTCCTTTCAGGCAAGAGAGGAGCCCTTTCTATCCCATTAAGGTCAGGCAATTGCCCAAATGATTTGCTTCACTGCCTATCATAACGGGGAGTGTGGGACAGAACCAGCGGGGGCCTACTCTCGTCTCTCTCCGTCCAGCAGTCACAGTTGAGCAAAGTTCATAGGCACAGGCACCCTCTGAAGCCTGCAGTCAGAGAAGCTGAGGCTGGGGCCACTCGGGAACCCCCCAGCACACACACACACACACACACACACACAGAAGCCCACAGTGTTCCCACAGCTCAATGCAGCAGCTCACCAAGGTCAGTATTCTGAAACCAAAAGTGGAGTGATAGAATATGGAGCATGGAAGCTGGTAGCCCAGGAGTCCATGGAATGAGACACGATGGTGAGTTCCTGGCCAGTTGTCAAGTCTGTTGGGTGCACACTGGTCAAATGCAGATAGGCTAGCCAGTGGCCCAGAAGCTAGGGTTGGGGGCGCCTACTGTTTCCTGCCTACATGGCTACCTTCAGAGGCCTAGGGGTACTCTCTATAGCTTTGCTTCTCGGGTTTTGTCCACACTCCTGACACCGGCAGCAACCCCCCTTTGCCCCCATTTCACTGAGAGTGATGGCTCACTATCTGAAGGCTCCAACTGTAAGGAGGTATGAATGCATGCCCAACACATAAAACAGACTCAAAGCCAAGCTCTGTCCAGTCTAGGCCAACTTAGGTGATAAATCTTGCTCAATTCCCTGGTCAGAATACCTCTGGCTACCTCTGCAAGCCCAGTCTATTCTTGATCCAGAGCCCTTTGGCCAAGGTCCCTGCACAGTCGGCACTTTCTCCTCTTCTCTGTCCAAGCTGAGCTCACTCTCCCCTGGCTCCCCCCAAAGTCCTTAACTTTCAGAATCGGAATCTTTTGAACCCAAATTTACTCTCTTACAAAAATCTCTTCTTTTACCTCTAAATTTATTCCAACCTAGACTCCTGAATTCTCTTGAGTCTTCCAACACTTGAATGCTAGGGGAATTTGGTCTCTCCAGCAGAAGCAGAGAGGCACTCCTTATTTGTTTAGTAACATCCAATGGCTACTCTCGTTTATAGAACATCCAAAGAAGATATCAATTTCAGAGTGTGCTTTCCCTGTATCACTTGCTCTTGACCTTGGAGAGAGGTTTGAAATCTAAATGTAAGCCACCAGCAAAATACTGTCTCTTCAATGCACCAAAAGAAGGGAAAGTTAGCCTATCTTTCAGAAGCCCCCAAAGTATTGTGGACTAGCTGAGTGCGTATAATTAGAAAAAGGAAAAGGGAAGGCAAGGAAGATTCACATGCAGCTGGAGAAGTCTCATGATAAAGTGAGTTTTCTCAAGAATTGCCAGCAAGCAAGGCTTGCAACCTTCGGGAAATGATGAGTCCAAGAATTTCAGAAGAGCCCCTGCCCTTCACCTGGCCGAGGCCTTGATACCACCAAAGAGCTCTGATTGCTCCATTCCAGGCTCAAGAAGCCAGCTGCTTTTCATTGCCACTTTCCAAAGTGTGCTCGTATCCATTATCTCACTTGATTCTCACCATGACCTTGTGAGGTAGGTAGGACAGTGATTAGTTTTCCCCAGGCTCACTTCTGGAAGATGCCCAGGAGTCAGATTTTGCACAATTGTAAGTTGATAGATTTGGCTCCATTTTCACATGCTAACAAAACCTGGCCTGGTCTAATCCTTATGTAAAGGGAAGATTCATCATGCAACGTTGACCTAAGCTAGGCAGAGAGAAGCCTGATCATCAGGGGTGACAAGATGGGGGATTTAGTAATTCTACTCCTCCATTCTTTTCCTGGAACTAAAACCCAGGCTTTTGAATGGGGAGGGCTGGTGTTATCCTCAAGCTACTCAAACTTTCTTTCTCGAAGACTGGATGCTAAGGCCAAGTTCCCATATATTTATCTATACTTGATCCATCTTTACCAATTAATCAAGTGCCCATTGTGGGCCCAGCTCTGTGGGGGCACAGAGATGTATGAGACGTGGGCCCTGACCTCCAGAAACTTACAGTTTTTCTGGGAGCTAAACTTGTGCACACTAGACTACAATGCATAGCAGCCAGAACAATGAAGAGAAGGTCAGGGAGGACTGATGTAGCCAGAGGAGGTGTTCCGGAGAGTTAGAACAGAGAGGTAGTTAGGGGCATGAGCTCTGGGGTCGGGTAGTAAACATGGCTTCGAATTCCAGATCCACCACTACTAGCAGTGTGAACCTTGAGCAAATCACTATACCTGATCCATAAAAAGGAGTGAACATTAATAAATGCTTATCACATAAGATTGCTGAGAATATTAAATAAGTACCTGGCACATAGTTAAGTGTTCAACAAATAATATTATTAAGGCACTATTTGAGCTGACCATTGAAGAATGGGAGAGGATTTGGAGACACTCAGGGAGAGAGACAGGACAATACAAGACACTGAATTAAACAAAGGCATCAAATTAAAAAGGAAAGGAGGTGTGTGAGGATACCGTCTTACTAAAGCAGAGGGTACATATTAAGGGAGCAGGAGAAAATAAACTTTGTTAAGTTGGGTGCAGCTAGATGGCAAAAGGCCTTGACCACCAAGCAGAGGAATTTAGACTGAATATGATAGGAAGTGAGAAGCCACCAGAGATTTTTAAGCAAGAGAATGACTTAAGGGTAGTGGTCTTAGAGTAAGATTGGCCTGTGGTGTATTCAGTGACTTGGAAAGGGACTGAGGGATATTCACTGTTTTAGGTATGAATTGATATGAGCCTCAACTAGAGACATGAGTAGAAAACAGAATAGAAAACATTTGAGGGCCAGCCCTGATGGCCTAGCAGTTAAAGTTTGCCATGCTCCACTTCAGTGCCCCAGGTTCAGTTCCTGGGCACAGAAATACACCACTCGTCTGTCAGTAGCCAAGCTGTGGTGGTGGCTCACATAGAAGAACTAGAAGGACTTACAACTAGAATACACAACCATGTACTGGGGTTGGGGGAGGAAAAAAAAAGATGAAGATTAGCAACAGATTTAGCTTAGGGTAAATCTTTCCCAGCAAAAAAAAAAAAATTGAAAAATATTTTGGGAGTAAATTAACTGAATAGGTAATTGGATATAGGAAATGAAATAGGAGGAAGAGTTCAAGAGGGTTCCAAAGTTTTGAGTCTAGATGACGTGGAAAGTGGTGGTGCCATTGACAGAAAAATGAGAGTCAAGAGGAGAAGTAGGCATGGAGGAAAGATAACGGATTCAATGTTCAATTTGAGATAATGATGAGACATCCAAGTAGATATGTCTAGAAAAAATAATGATACCCAAATGTCCGAGAGGGTATAGTTTTCTTCTTTTACTTTCTCTCTGAACAGAGGCAGACTTCATTCCTGGTTAGATGATTATATTATCTGCAAATATTGACAGGGTTGTTCTTTCCTTTTTGGTGCTGTTAATTATTTTTCTTGTTCTATTGCATTGGCCTGGACCTCCAGTAATATGTTGAATAGTACAGTAACAGTAATACTAGACATTCCTGTCTCATTCCTGACTTTGAGAGAAAGCATCTAATGTTTCAAAATTTGTCAATGAACAGTTATGTAGTGCTTCTCTGTGCGAAGCACTATTATGAACACTTTACAAATTATTTAATCCTCCTACAATGTTATATGTATTATTATTATTATTATTATTATTATTATTATTATTTTAATTTTACAGATGAGGAAACTGAAGCATAGAGAAGCTAAGTAACTTGCCCCAGGTCACACAGCTCACAAGTGGAAGAATAGAGATTCAAACCTCCACTATCTAGCTTCAGAAACTGTATTTTTAACCACTTTGCTATGCTTGCTACCTCTTTAAGTGTGGAGTTTTCTGTAGATTTCTGGACGATACTCTTTATCAAATTAAAGTTTCCTTTTATTCCTAGTTTTCTTAGAGCTTTCTAAGAGCAAATGGGTGCTGAGTTTGTCAAATATTTTTGCTGCATCTGTTGAAATAATCATATGGCTTTTCTCCTTTAATATGCAAATATAATTAATTACATTGATGTCACTTTAATGGTGAACTAGCCTTGCATTTCTGGGGTTAAACTCTAATTGGTTATGTTACAGTCTTCTTTTTCAAAAGTGCAGGATTTGATTTGCTAATAATTTATTTAGGGCTTTGGTATGGTGTTATTTTTCTGTTCTCCCACAATTTGGTATTGGTGTAATGATAGTTTTGGAAAATAAGTTGGAAGTTTTTTATCTTTTCCAATGGTCTGAAGTAGCTTGTTTGATAAGGGGATTATCTGTCCCTTAAAGGCTTTGTACAACTTACCTTTAAAACCTTTGTGTGGGTGTTAAGAGGGCTGAAGTATATGCATCTTTGATTCTATTTCGATTTCTTCCCTAGTTTATCGGTGTAATCAGATTTTCACCTTCTTCTCAAGCCAATTTTGGTTATTTATATTTCCCTAGAAAACTGTCCATCTCATCTAGGTTCCAAATTTATTGGTATAAATGTTAATACAAAATACCAATTATTTATAACTTTACACCTATACCAGGACTTACACAATTACTAAGAATATTCAATATTTTCCTACACTTTTTAATGTATTCTAAACGTAGTTCTCTCTTTTCTCTCTTTCCCTCTCCCTCTCTCTATCTGTTTTTACTCCTGAGCATGGTTTATTTTTTTTAGCAAACTTGCTAACTTTGCCTATTTTAATGGTGTTTCCGAAGAGCCAGCTTTTGCTTGTATGGATCAACTTTCCATTTTTTGTGATTGTGTATTTTATAAATTTTTGCTTTCATCTCTATTAGCAAGCCTTACTCCTGCAAAGCCCATCTGTCTGGAACAGCCTTGCCTCCTTCCCTTTAGCTTGGCTAACTCCTACTCATTCTTCAGTTTATGCATCATGTCTTTCAGGAAGCCTTCCCTGACCCTCCAGCATGATTTAAATGCTCATCCTCTGTCCTCCCCCAGCAATTTCCAGCGCTCATCAACCTGTTATAATTAGCTGCCTGCTTGTCTCTCTCCCCTATTAGATTGTAAATTCCTTGAAGGCAGGGACCGTGTCTGGTTCATAATTGTACCTCCAAGTGCTTAACATTGTACTTGGCATCCCCAGTAGGAATTCCAATGGAAATGTTATTGGAGGTAGCAACCCACGAGCTTGCAGACAGATCTAACAAAGGGGCTCCCACCAGTCTGTTGCCTGAGGTTTGGGGTCTTCAAAAAAGGAAAAAGCAATTACCCTTGATAGAATTTCTTTTCTTGATTTTTAAAAAAATCAAAACCCTTCAAATGTGTAATTCCAATGGTCATCCCTTGGGAAGGAGTCCTTTCTCACTCCTCTTTCAGCCTGCCTTCCAGCATGGATCTAGAAGTTTCAACCCCAAAGGAGACAAGGCCCAGAGTTACCCATAAAGAAGCTGAGACTAACTGGAGTTAAAGGGTCTACAGATTGCCCGAGGACTTTTCCATTTAAAAGCAGCTTTCCTGCATAGGGGCACTTTCCTTCTCTGCAGTAAGGGTGGCGGGGGGACCTCATCCCATACTTCCACTTCTCTTGTTTCCAATCTAATCTGAAACACCTTTCCCTCTGTATTCACCTTTCCCCTCAATTCCCTCCTTTTATTCGGCGTTGACCCTGCAGGTTTTTATTACTTGTGTCCAGGAGGTGTTTCGAGAATATGAACTGAAGTAGTAGTTTATGAAATTGGCAACATCTATGCATTGCTGCCCTAGGTTTTCTTCTGGAAACTTCTGTGGTTAGCAGTCAGGTCCAAGGAAAGCAGAACACAGGCCGAACTGAAAGAGAAGCATACCAAAATCATGGAACACCATGAGCATTAGGGCCGGCTCCTGCCCACTTCTCAGCCCCCAACTCCACCCTAAGCTACAGTCTGAAAGAAGACTATTTCTAGAGACAAAAATCAAACTGGAGACTTAGGGTTTTCCTACTCACTGTGAATTTACTCCCTAGGAAAGATGGTCTCACTTCCTCGCATAATCTGGATTCCTCTTTGAAGAAGCGATCATGAAACTAAAAATACAAAAACACTTTCAAAAGAGAATTCAATCTGAAATTGAAGGGAAGTCAGAAGAAGCAGGACCCAAAGTATACCCACTCTATGCCACCTGCTTAAGACAGAACCAAGGGAAGCAAGATGGCCCACAGGGAATGACGTGGGCCCCAGGGCTGCAGGGAGAGGGCAAGGGGCTGATGTTGCCAGGCAGCCTGCTTTAGACCTTTCTGAGGTTGCTTTGATGACAGCAAATGTGTTCCAGGCACTGTGCTAGGGTCTAGGGATTTAGCAAAGAACAGGACACAGTTATGCCTTTGAGGAGCTTATAGTCTGGTGTCTGTACGGGACAGTGTCCACATTTGGAACTCTCCTGGCTACTGTGATATCTGGCACCTTGACTTGAACATGCATCATCTCCTCAGCATTTGCAGGCCTCAAAAACAGGAACTGCATCTCATTCATCTCCATACCCCCAATATCTAGCACACTACTTAAAACATGGTAGGCACTCG
This sequence comes from Equus przewalskii, assembly GCF_037783145.1. Lineage (NCBI taxonomy): Eukaryota > Metazoa > Chordata > Mammalia > Perissodactyla > Equidae > Equus > Equus przewalskii. Next base: position 108,200,279 of record NC_091863.1, on the reverse strand, counting down.
ATTAATATTTGTTATATGAATGAAGAAAGGCGGGAAAGGGAGAGGGAAGGATGGAAGGAAAGAGGGTTAGCTGTGAACACTAGTGCCAATACTCCAGAATCCTGAGGCAGCCCCCAGTCATGGGACGAAAACCCAGGGATACCGAGGTCAGCTTCATAGATTCTGATGACTTTGAATCGGTCACTTTCATTGTTGTGTTTCCTCATCCTCGAAGGCATTAAAATAATAGAGTAGGAAAACAGTTTGGTGGCTCCTCAAAAAGTTAAACAAAGAATTACCATATGACCCCACAATTCCACCCCTAGGTATATATCCAAAAGAACTGAAGACAGGGATTCAAATTAGTACATGCATACACATGTTCATAGCAGCACTACTCATAACAGCCAAAAGGTGGAAACAGCCCAAAGTCCACCAGTGGATGGATGAATTTAAAAAGTGTGGTATATCTATACAATGAAATAGTATTCAGCCATAAAAAGGAATGAAGCACTGGTACCTGCGACGACCTGGATGAACCTTGAAAACATTATGCTAAGTGAAAGGAGCCAGAAACGAAGACCACATATTATATGGTTCCATTTCTATGAAATATCCAGAATAGGTAAATCTATAGAGACAGGACGCAGATTGGTTGTTGTCAGGGGCTGGAGGGAGGGAAGAAATAGGGGAAGTCTGCTTAATGAGTAAGGGATTTTACTTTGGAGAGATGGGAATGTCTTGGAGGTAGATAGAGATGATGGTTGTACAACATGTGAATATACTAAATGCCACTGAATTGCTCAGTTTAAAATGGTTAATTTTATGTGAATTTCACTTCAACAAATTATTTCTTTAAATAGTAATATTAGGGTAACCTTAGGAAAAGCCAGGCTAGAAAGCCCCAATTCTGAATCTGGGCAGACTGGGTAGCTGTGGGCAGTGGTAGACTAGATGGGCATAGAGTGGGAACTATTTCCTTCTCTACCCCCCACACCCTCCACCATGCTCCAATGCTTGTTTCTTTCCTACTCAGCTAGGTCAAGTGTTCATGCCTATCTCCATTCCTGCTCATATCCAAGAATCATCTGGAATTATTCTTAAGAATATTCCACTGTTGATCATAAAAAACGCAGTCGTTATTTGTTGGGATTTCTTTCAAGAAATCCCAAATATCAAAGATTTTAGGAATACAGGAAGCCAGCATGAAGACATAGGTCAGCTTAAGAAGATGGCCTTTCAAAGAGAGTCTTGAGAAAACGTTGATGCAGCCAAGGTGATTGGTGAGCACAAAGTGTTGGGTACCTGGGGAACGCTAGGAAATTCTTGTTGATCGACTGATTCCTTGACTGAACAAATAAAGACGTTTACACAAAGGACCTCACTCCAGTGAGTCCCTATCTCGTTTATGGTCTTCAGGTCACATTTTGAGTAACAGCCTTCATTCATCCATTCTTTCTTTCATTCAACAAATATTTATTGAGTATCTCCTCTGTTCTAGAAAGCACAGTGCTGGGGATTCATCATCCTAGACATAGATAAAAGAAATTCACATACAGTCACAAAAATTCTTTTTAGGCATAATTTCAGCCTTTTACCATCTCCAAACTTGGAGCCTGAGTAAACTGATGGGCAAGAACAGGGCAAGTTATGGTGACAATGATGGTGTTTCTGTAAACTAGAATGTGTGGTCCAATAAGTATGGTTAAGGGGCAACAGAGCAGAATACTTTAAAATAGGGCCATCTAAGGAAGCAGCCCTGTGACAAGGGAGGTGGAACAGCTTGGGGGAAAGTGTGATCAATATCTTCTTCCCATCTGTCCTGTCCTCTCTGGCCCCCTCCCCACACCTGGCCCACCTGGAGACCAGGGATTGAAGCAGTGCTCCCCTAGACTGATATAGTTACACACACCCTTTGTGTATCAAATGCTCTCTCCCACCCCCAGCATAGCTCCTGAGGGGCCCCGTGTGAGCACTAGGTCGCCTGAAATTGAAGGGAGGCAATCTGGTGAGAAGTAGGGGGGGTCTGCTTCTTGCCGCCTATGCTACAGTTAATCCATTGCCATCTGTCTTTATTTGCTGACTCACTGCTTTCATTTGGGTTGGCAGTTCTTTTGCTGTTGGCTGCAGTCTTTAACTGTTTACAGAGGGCTGAGATGGATGGAGAATTAGGGGCTTTGCATTCACTCCCTGGATGAAATCCTACCCAGGTACTGTGGGCCTCTTGTCAAGGGGCTGAGGCCAAGGCCCCTGGATTTTGATGGATGGTGGAGATTAAGTGTAGGGTAACACATCATTTAGTCTGATTGCAAGGCCAGATTTCTCCCAAGTGCTGCCAAATGAGCTGGGAGGTCATGTGAATTGTCTGCCCAAGCACAAGGGAGCATGGTGCCTTTTAATTAGAAAAAGGATGAACGATATTCGGGACCTTGGTCTGTCAGGGAAGTTGGAGCACCCAAATCCCATACTTCATTCAAGGTTCTCTTTAAGCTTCACCTCATCCATGGAAGCCTTCCCTGTGTAAACTCCCATCCCCACACTCCATCCCACCCCTCCTCCAAAATGCACTCCCCTACCCTTTGAATCTCATCAGCATTTGGTTTCTATTGTGTGCGATCCTGGCTCACTGTCATTTTGGAGCCGACCTTCATCAAGTTTGCTAGATTCCTTCTCTATCCCAGTGAGACATAAGCTCATCAAGACGTGAAACTTTGTAGCCTTTATAGCTCTGAGTGTGATGATGGACATGACACATTTGCAGCCTAAGGTTGGGCTGATTACACAGTTTACTGTCCAACCTGGGACATTTTGTAGGGTGAAGGGCAGTGCTATTAATAATGACACTGGGATAGCTGGAGTAAACTGGAACCATCCTGGGCAAACCAGCACCTATGTCCACCCTACCTAAAGCACTAGGTTCTTTTCGACTTCTTTTGTTCCTACCTCGGTTCCCAAGCAGGGCTGCTCAACAGTGAGGCTGAGTAGGCAGATAGACTAAAACCCCCTCAACTCCCTCTAACCCAGAAATGATCTAATGCTGACAGAAAGCAGCCTTAAAAGGGTTAAAACTGATGTGAGCCCATTACAAACCCAGGGCATCTTATTACAAGTCATTCTATCAGATATCCTGGAAGTGTTTCCAGTGAAGATTCCTGTAGATTTCAGAGGCCAACGGTGGCTTCCTCCAAGTCACCTTCTCCCACGATCCAATGCTATATGACAAAATAGAGATGACTTACTTACAAAAATTATCCCCTTGGAAACTTAACCTTACATGGCCAAACTATCCCAGGAAGATGGCGTTTCCAAGCCGTCAACCCTGGAAAGTATTCTCTACCAATAGGACAGGATTAAAAAGTAGCCTCCAGAAATTGGAGCCCTCATACACTGCTGGTGGAACTGTAAAATGGTGCAGCCACTTTGCAAAACAGTTTGGAAGTTCTCAAACAGTTAAACACAGAGATACCATATGACCCAGCAGTTCTACTCCTAAGTTATACCCAAGAGAACTGAAAACAAATGTCCACACAAAAACTTGTACACGAGGGCCACTCCGGTGGTGTAGCGGTTAAGTTCACGCACTCCGCTTCGGTAGCCCAGGGTTCACGGGTTTGGATCCCGGGTGCAGGCCTACACGCCACTTATCAAGCCCCACTGTGGCAGCGTCCCACATACAAAACAGAGGAAGACTGGCACAGCTGTTAGCTCAGCGACAATCTTCCTCAAGCAAAAAGAGGAAGATTGGCAACAGATGTTAGCTCAGGGCCGATTTTCCTCACCAAAAAAATCTCCACAAACTTGTACATGAATGTTCATAGCAGGATATTCATAATAGGCAAAAGGTGGAAACCACACAAATGTCCATCAACTGATGAATGGATAAACAAAACGTGTATATCCATACAATGGAATAGTATTCCGCCATAAAAGGAACGAAATACTGATGCACGCTACAACATGGATGTACCTTGAAAACATTATGCTAAGTGAAGGAAGCCAGTCACAAAAGACTACATCTGATGATTCCATTTCTATGAAATGTCCAGAATAGGCAAAGCCATAGAAACAGAAATATTAGTGGTTGCCTAGGACTGGGTGGGGTAAGGAGTTTGGGGAGGGGTTGGCGGGGAGTGAGAGCTAAAGGGTACAGAGTTTCTTTTGGGGGTGATGAAAATGTTCTAAAATTAATTGTGGTGATGGTTGCACAACTCTGTGAATATACAAAAACCACTGAATTGTACGTTTTAAATGGGTGAAATGTATGATATATGAATCATAGCTCAATAAAGCTGTTAAAAAAGTGGCCTCCAGACCTGAGCAGGGCTTAATACCAGCTGTCCAAGCTGGACTAGTGCTCCTTTAGTAAAGACATGGGCACTCTCTTCCAGGCAGTTCTTCTCAGGCTTCACAATGGCCAAGCACCAACTTGGGCAAATGCCTTACAAAGGCAGACCAGGGGGAGAAGCCTTGTTAATACCCACAAGCCTTTGGCATTTTCTTCATTAGCCTTTATGGAACCATCCAACACAAAGTCACAGGTCCGATAATATTTGACAGGAAAAGGCCTTAGAGCCTACCCATTCCAATCCTCCCCGTGGAGATGCTCAGAAAGAGGAAGTGAGTTGCCCAAGTCACACAGCTAGTCAATGGCAGGGCTGGGACCAGAACCCAATGTTCCTGACTCCCACTCTAGTTCTCTTCTCCTGCCCTGGCTTCTCCATTGCCTTCCTTTTCCCTTTGACCCTTCCTGCTGAAATCCAGGAGGAGTCAAGTCTGAGAATCCAAGGTCAAAATCAGAGTGAATTTCCAATTTTGAAAATATGGTACAACTTGACTAAATAGTGGGTCAGGAAATCTGCATTGTAGGTCTCCCAGCATCAGGATGTGGACAGAGTACAGGATTTGACCCCTGGTACAACTAAATTTGTGGAATAATCACATGCTTCTCTTTATACTGTATTTGGCAGTATTAGAAGAGAAAAATAATATTCATCTTAGGAAAACCTTGGTAACTGCAAATTTGCTGGCAACCTTATTTCCTCTCGCTTTCTTGGAAGAAACCAAACGAAAAAGCAGCTGTACAAATTAGCCCTGACCAACAGGCCCGGGACCAAAACAAAACAAAACAAAAAAAATAAAGCCAAAAACAAATCAGGCTAAATATTTAAATCAGAATGGAAAACATATCCAACTGCATACGCCTACTGGAGCTCTTGAAACTGCTAATCTCCACTTGATTATCGACAACATCATCTTTCTGGGAGGTCAGGACAAAGCCGAGGACAGCGTGACTGAAACTTATCAGCAATTTTCCAAACTCCTTCATCTGCATTCCCAGATTTTTCCGATAAGTCTAATTGAAGCAAAACCATTTATCCTGCTTGTGAGAGTCAGACTAATACCATAGTGAAAAGGAAATGTGCTTAGTAGGGTATCAATTAACAGCCCCTGTGTGCCAGGCACTGTGCTGGTGCTGGAGGAAGATGTGAGAGGAGAGAAGGAAGACATGATGTCTGTCCAACAGGAGCCATACACCCCCAAAATGAGGTGAATTATGGCCAAGGCAAGGGCAAAGGGCAAGAGCAAAGTTGAGGAGGTCGGAAAATTTATATATGTTGAGTAACAGTCAGGGGACCAGTCTTTCTGGAATAGAGATTTCTTTTAAGGAAGTCATGAGATATTTGGTTGAAAAAGAAAGTTGGAGACAGATTGTGGAGGCAATGTATGGTTTTGAGGAGGTGAGTGGCCAGATGAAAACCACATCAGGGAAGCCCTCTCTTGCCTATCCCCTAAACACTGGGTTAGGTGCTCTCCTCTGGGCTCGCAGAAGCCCTGGGCACTTTACACACTTTCTTATAATTCTCTGCTCCCTGGACTTCTTCCCTTCAAACTGATTTTCTTGTGGGAAGAGCTTGTGTCTGGTTGATGCGTACATCCCTAATGCCTAACAAAGGGCTTAGCCCATGGTCAGCACTCAGGAAATGTTTATTGACAGGATGGGACGGGACGGGATGGGATACAAGATTAGGTCTTTGGAAGAGCCATCTGGAAGAGAAGGCGGGGAGAGGAGATCAGTTAGAAAGATGTTGCCATACAGATATGAGGAAATATGACCCTGATCCCAAGCAGAAGCAAAGGTGACAGAGAAGAAGGGAGAATGTCAGACACATTTTGAAGGAAGAATGGACAGTACTTGGGAACCTTAATTAACATGGACCTGAGGAAATAAAACAAAATGGCTGTCAATTTAGAGTAGGTTCCTCACGAGGCAGTGTGGTAGGTCCTACAGACCCTAGTTGGATTAACTAGCCCCTGCTTCTACTTTGTGGGCAATTGGTCATGGACCCAGCTGTCTATGGGGACCCTAGCCCTTCTGTTTTTTCACATCTAGAGGTGAAGGGAACTAGCCCATTGCTGAGAGGACTTTGCCCAGCTGTCTCTGTGCCAGCTGTGCTGAGCCCCCAGAGAGCACGTGCTGACCACCAAGACTAGGCTCCAGAATGATGAACCGACGTTTGGCCATCTTAATCCTATGGGCTCAGCTCAGCTCCCACCACCTGGAGGTGTCAAACAAAGAAAAGTGTCAGCCTAAGAAACAGGAGTCTCCTTTTCCTCATCCTGCTTATTTCGTTCCACCTCAGTCTTTCTGCAGCTCAGGAAGGGAGGAGTGAGAGAAAACCACGGAACTTTTCAAAATCCCATTTTCCAAAAGCTAAATCAGATTCATTCTGTGTCTCTTGCACAGACTGCATTAGTCTGGGTAATGTAAACACTGTGAGGCCACAGCTGTCTGCCAGCTGCAACGTTGAAGCCCATTTCGGGGGGCATGAAAAAACCTGTCTGTAACTATCACAGATGAGAAGTGTTAGCTAATGAATGGTCCCTGCTGAGTCCAGAGCCCAGCTGAGTTATTTCAATCTTGGGCTTTAGCAGAGATTTTTATTGGGTAACAAATCTCAAATGCTCTAGTCACCCTCTAGACCCCAGATTGAAGCCCGTTGCTCAATCCCCCCCAAACGAATTCACTCCAGGGACATTCCTGGTTGTAGCTCAAGAATCTTGGCATTTGGAGTGTTGGGTGATTGCTCAAGGAGCGTATGTCAGAGGCCTAAGAATCTCATGAGCCTCCTTAGGTCCCCTGCAGTAGTGTGGACAGAGCAGGGCTGTCAATGGCTTCCACTAGGGCCCATCAGCTCTGAGTGGCCTGACCAAGAAGCAGTTGGCTTCGAGTTGAACACTACCATCTCTGCTGGGCCTCGGCCTAATCCTCTGGTTCTTGCTGGCACTTTTCCTACTGCTCTTGTGCCTCCTACATGGGCTCAGGTGAGGGGCAAGGCCAACAGAGCCAACGTACCACCAGCTCCAATGAGCTGAGGGCTAGGGCCCAGCCATTTTGTTCGACATCTGCCTAGAGCATGAGTACCTCGAAGCTGTATCCTCCAGCTTGCTCTGGGGTGGAAGCAGGTGCCTGATTATCACCCCTTGTACATGGGCACTGTCTCAGAGCTGTCTGTGAATGAGAGACACACAAAAGAGAAGCCAGTGCTAAATCCAAGCCGGTGAATTTTTTACTGTGGTAAAATACAAATAACCCAAAACTTACCATTTTAATCCTTTTAAAGTGCACCAATTCACTTTAATTCATTTAGTACGTTCATGATGTTGTGCAGTCATCACCTCTGTCTAGTTCTGGAACCTTCTCATCACTCCCAAAGGAGACCCCATACCCACTAAGCAGACATCCCCCATTCCCCTCCCCGCTCCCCACCCCCCAGCTCCTAGCAACCACAAATCTGCTTTCTGTCTCTATGGATTTACCTATTCCAGATATTTCATGTAAGTGGACTCATACAATATGTGGCCTTTTGTGTCAAGCCAGCATTTTTTGAGTGCCTACTATGTGTGCTAGTCACTGAAACAGGCATGAAGATTCAGCCTCAGGTGCACACCACATAGCAGCAGCTGCTGTGTGTCTTGGAATACTTAGTTCACTCAAGACACATGCTGGGTGATTTATTTGCCCCATCCCATTTAATCCTCACAACTCTCTGAAGTGGGTAATAGCATTGTCCCCATTTTAAAGGTGAGTAGTCTGAGGCTCAGAAAAATTGAGTAACTTAGCCAAGTTAAGATTCACACTAGTAGTTAAGATTCCAACTTAAGTCCTTCCATTATTTATCATGTATTTAACCCAACTTCGAGCCAATCTGCTTACTTAGAGCCAACATACTACCTTCGTGGTGTGTGCTGCCTGCCCCAACTTGCCTGCCGTTCAATCCCCGCTGTGGCAGACCCCATAGACAGGGGAATAATCTCACGAGGCCCTTGTTAAAATCCCCATGTGCTGCCAGGGATAGGAGTCTGGCCTCTCGTGTTCACATGCCCCTGGGCACACCAAAGTTTTCTTTAGTTCCCAAAGTGCTGAATATAACCCTACTCCTTTCTCACCCACTCATGAGAGCATAGGGAAATATTAGAGTTATTTATAGAAAAATCCGTGAATCTGCTTGAATTTATTTTTTAAGTAAATCATACACAAGCTTTGGTATTTGATTATTGGAAACAAATAATAACTGATTTTCAGACACCAGAGTATCCTGACATCAAAAATGAGAACCTCTGGGCCAAAGGCATCCTCCTTTATGCCCCATCTAGATGCTCCAGAGACCGTATAACTCAGTTCAGTTGGTTCCGGCTTGCAGGTGAATTCCCAGCTCGGTCAGGTTGCCCTGGAGACTCAGGATCTGGCTGTTTCAAACAAAGGTCTGGAGTGGCCTTCATGAAGCAACCTTGAAGGCTGTGCACCTGGTGTGTGGACTTTTGAACAGTGACCCTGACATTTGACAGAGACTCTCATGTCCCAACCACGTGTGCAAGGCCTGACGCAAGTTCTGCAGCAACAGCCGGGGAAAAGGAAAAGGAAAATGCGAGTTGTTTCACTGTTTTATAGACTCCAGGATGTATGTTGAAAAGACCCACAAAGGAGAGTGGCACTCCGGCAAGTTCAATGGAACTGAAAGAGACAAATACTGATACTCAACAGTCAGCTTCTATAATAATAATAATAATGGCACCGCCTGAATTCAAATAAGCAGAACAGATGTTCCTCATGTGTTATGAGTTGAAAATCATTCCTTCATGTGGGATCAGTTAAAATCAAGCTTGAGACTTAGTGTATGTTTAATATAAAAACTCTCAATAAAAAGACTTTGGAGGCAAAATCCAAGAAAGGGCATGCTACAATCATCTGTGCAAATAATCAACCATTTAGCATTTGCCTGGAAGACATCAAGGGACGTAAATGTGTGAGGATGGCAATCACTGGGAATGGAGGTGGTGATGAGAGAAATGCTTTTTGCCATCAAATCTGACCAGAGCTCAGCATGTAGCGTTCTTCTCATCATAAGTGGGGCTTGGATGTTGGTGTTGGGGTGAGCCCCAGAGCAAAGGAAAAACCAATTCTTTTGACATTTAGTATACATTAGAAGAATTTCCAAAAGATGGTCTCTTAGAAATACATGAAACTGTCCTACAGAATGGCAAATTTCAACTTGAACGAGCCCAGCCCAGGCACTGGGGTGGGGATAACGAGAGAACTTAGCCGTAGTCTCTACCTTCAGGACCCCCTCCACGCCACAGAAGAACTTAACATCAGAGCTGGAAGACAAACTGGGAACTATGATCCAACACTCTCATTTCGCTGACGAGGAGATAGGCACAGGAGTCTCTTAGATGTGCCCAAGGCCACACAGTGAATTTGTCCCTAGGCAGAGCTGAGACACGAGCCTTGCCTTTCAAGAATCCACTCTGGGAGCCTACTAAATGAAAGAGGCAGAAATCAAAATGGAATATAAAAGCATTATTGCCCTTTCACAATAATGACATAAAATTAGATTTCTACAAGAAAAAACAGAACTGGCATGCCCTTTCATTCCACAGCACCAGCTAACAGCCCGTTTTGCTTTAAAGAATTAGTGGAGTAAAATAGTCACCTGATCCCAAAGAAGAGAAACATGAAACAAGCAGCCACAAAGAAAGTCTTAATGAAGCCAGGAAAGGGCCAAGGGCGTTGGGAGGCTGCCTTACAAGGCCAGGCAGGAAAGATTAGAGCAAAATAGTTGGGGAAGATGAAGGCGTAGAAGGAATGTCATATGATTAAAGTCTGTAAACTCTTGAAGGCCACGGATCTAAGGGACTTAAACATGTCCTCCAGATTTTGGAGTACAAGAGAGAGGTACAGCCTTTGCAGCGCATATTGGGCAAAATAGAAAAATAGAAAAATAGGCCTTACTGTACGCAGTGGGTGCTAGATGCCTAGTAAACACGAAGGAAATGTGCAAACCTTCTTCTTCCAACAGGTGTTAAGAAGTAACAAAGTATTCCTCAAAGAACTTCAAATAAACCAATTCTTGGTTTAATAACAATGTTAATAATAGCTACCATTTAGCGAGCACTTACAATGTGTCAGGCACCACGCTGAGCTCTTTACATGGTTTTCTCATTGTATCCTCACAACCACCCTGTGACCATTTTTCAGGTGAGGAAACTGAGGCTCAGACAGGTTAAGTCATTTCCCCAATTTCAAAGAGCTGGTGAGCGGTGGAACCCACCCTCAACTCCAGGTCTCCCTTAATTCCAGAGCATGGAAACACTCAACCGTCCTGCCTCTGTAATAGTGATGGTTTGATTGTTTAGGACTCTCCCTCTGGCAGTAAAGAGATCTGACGAAAATGATGTTCTAGAATGTTCACTCCAGTTGATTGAAACGATGAGTAGGAAAGAGAGACCCTGGGACAAGGGAACCAGTTAGGAGGCTGAACCAATGAGAAGGGATGAGAAGCAAGGATTTTGTGAAACCACTGCAAGGGGGTACTGACAGACTACAGACATATGGGATCCTACTGTGCCAGACTTTGCTTTTTTCATTTAGGACATCATGGAGATCTTTCGGTGATGATACACATAGATCCGTCTTACCCTTTTTGTGACTGCTTAGGGTTCCATTCTATGGGAGCACCACTATTACAAATGCTTTTGGTAGACACTCCAGATGTACATATATCTTTGCATCCTGGTATATATGTAGGGTCAATTCCACATGGTGGAATTTCCGGGTTGAGAGGAACATATTTTAAATTTTGATAGACTTTTTGAGAAGATTTTCATAGTTGAGATGATTCGTATTTTAAAATAGAGTTGGGGAAAAACCTTCCTTGGTGGTGTTAAGGAATGATGTATTATAGCAGAAATAAATGGATTGGTTGCCATTCAAAAGGGTAATCAAAAAGCACGGGGCCTTCCATACCTTTCCCAACCAGACAAACACCAATGTTGTCACAGCTAACGACAGGAAGGAAAGGAACAGAAGGCATGGGGACCCTATGGGAACCATTTTCAAATATTGGCGATCGGGTAGCTCATCTCTCCATTACTTAATTTTAAAGGAAAAGAAGCTGAGCTGGAGTGTCGAGCAGCTGGGTGGCTGTGGGCCACATTTAATCAAGCAGACAGCCTTTTGAGAGGCTCCCAGAAGGAAGGCTGTCAAACTGAATGAAGGGCAATTTTCAGACATAATAGCAACTTGACTTTATTTGTAGCTTTGAGAAGGTTGACTATTGTTTTCAGACAGGGAATCTAAATAACTTCGTAAAAATAGCTCCCAAAGGGAAGAGAAGGTAAACTTGAGTATTATTACTAAGCAGAACAATCTGGCCCGCCGAGTGACATTGTAATACACTGCTAGTAGAGCCAGTTCTGTTTGGCAAATCCCCAGCTCTAAGTGCCTCTAACCAAACAGCTGCCTGGCCCTGGTGCTCAGACCCTGGGCATCCTGAACCAAGTAAGAAGTAGGAAGTGGACAGAGAGAGGAGATAGCTGAGGGCCAGCCCTCTCTCCTGGCTGGACAAGTCACAACTATCAAATGTGAGAAGCTGTTAGGGAGAGACCTACATGTGAAGATAATAGGCCTGCTTTGAAAATTTTCACAGAATGCACTAACTAGTAAGCAGAATCCTTCCACCATTTTACGTAGTCACTCAACAAATGTTTATTGTGCACCTACTACGTACCAGGCACTATGCTAGGCATTAAGAGTACAGTGTTGAACCAAACGGCAGTGGCCCCTACCCTCATGGAGCTTACTGTGTCCTAGGAGAGATGAGTACTAAACAAACACAGAAATAAATACATAACACAAATGGTAATGAGTGCTTTGAGCACAAAAAAAAATAGGTTCTGTGAAAGAGGAAATGTAGGTGGGTCGTGGGCTGAGGGAGTCAGGGTGGCCTCGCCAAAGTAACCTGGCATTTAGAGTGAGTCCTGAATGAAGAGAGGGGGGCCAGTTACTTAAAGAGCCAGGGGGAGAGGGAAATGTGTATGAAAGAACTTTGGGGAATCAGACTCTTAAAGTCAGGCAGAAGGCTACCTGGGAAATACTCTACCTTTTGCTCCCCACTGGGTAAACCAAAGTGCTCTAGGCCTTATGGTTGCTCGCGGGCCCAGAGACCCAGGTGAGTTCCAGAGACCAACCTGGAAGTTGCCCAATGAGGATCCATGGTGACGGCCTGCTTGTAGGTTCAGCCAGTTCCATAAGGTGAGTTTCCAAAGTATTCCTAGAGCCTACAGCCTCAGAGAATCACGTCGCAGGGATTTCCATCTCTGCCCATGGCTTTCCATCAACAGAGAACGCCTTCTTGCCAAAGAGCTGTGCCTCACCTTGGTTAGGGTTAACGAGCGAGGCAGCTCCGGCCTTCAGGAAAAGTGCAAGCAGCAACGAGAGTGAGAGCAAGAACTGGAGCCAAGGAAGCAGGCCCTGCCAACAACTTCCGTTCCTTCCCTCTCCTTCGGCATGGCTGCCCGAGGAGCCCCCGGCGACTGTTTATGGTGATCTGTTTGTTTCGCAATTGACAAAGAAGGAGGGAGCCCTTTCTGACATTTTTGCCCAGAGGCCCCAGATTTCTCAGGATGAAACTGCCAAATACGCAACTTTGGGTGGATATTTGGCTGAATCACTTTGAAGGGCCTGTCAGTGCCTAAAATGGAAATTGTTAGAAAGCAGAGGAGGGTGGTTGCCAGCAACCATGAAATGGTAATGACCAAATCATTTATTTTTGCAATGAAATGTCATCCCCGAACACTACAAAGGCTGGGGTTTTTTTCTAACTTAAAAGTACTGACTACCTATAAAAAATCTTCAGAAGTGATTCTGTGTGCCACACACATGTACATACATGCCCCTGTCCCTCTCCCACCCTGTCTCCCCTCCTAAACCAAGCCTCTTCCACGTTCCTGGAGCCCAGCTGCAGCCTGGGATGAATTAAGAGGTTGGCGGATTGGGAAGGTAATCAAGCTTTAGCAACCCTATAAAACGAAGGGGAGTTCATTTGGTTATTCATAAGATGGTGTCTGGCTGACTTTACCACATTGGAAAGTCAGGAGGCAGGAACAGGCTATACCCCAAAACATGATGTGGGTCTTTTAACAATCTGTTCAAGCCTAGCTGGCGTTGCACTGAGGCGACGTGACACTTCGTGAGGTTTTGCTGTGTGTATCTGCTCAGTAGCAGATCCAGCAAGATCTCCAATTCTGTACCTTTTATTTTTAAACTCTGGTGCTTTTTTTGTTTGAGTTTAGGAGGAAGAGACTAGAAAATACATTGCGGGCTGACCCTGGGCAATGGAAGGGGATCTACCATTTCTTTGAAAACAGCCATTAAGATTCTGTTGCCTATGCCAATTCCTGGGCGGCTTTAACCACAGACAAAGCCTCTGGTCCTTCTTTACGTTTTTCCGTATTGACTCCTGTGTTAGGATCAGTGGAAATTTATCCGACCATAAAATTAATTTTAAAGTAATACTTTACAAGCCTATGGCTTGAAAATATTTCAATAAAGTCTGCACATTCAAAACTGAAAGTGAGATGCTTCCGTTCAGCTCTCATTATAGTCAGCTTTGAAAGGTGTCAGACTTTGGCTCACAATCATCAGTCCCAAGTTTTGATCAGCTTCTTTTTCAACCCAAGTGATTCTCCCCAAAGTCATTTGTGATTGCTAGTGTGAGATCCATTTTGTAAGCAGATCTGTGTTAGGAGGGGTTGTAGCGACGTTACCGTTGCGCCACGGACTTTGGTCATCTGAATGTGGCAGTTTTGCTTGGCATCTCGCTGCATTTGAAAGCCACGCTTCTGGAATCCCCGTTATGCAAGGAGTTGGGTCAGCCTACTGGCCAAGTGGCTCTGCTGTGGGGGATCCCTCCTTCTGATTCCCTTGTAGGGTTGGCTCAAAGGGGAGCTACAAATTAGGCCAACTCTGTAATTTCTGTCCCTTTGCCGACCTTTTAAGAAGCCCTCTCAAGCCTCAGTCCACGTGTACCTAATACCACTATCTCAGCCTCAAGTTTCCTCATGTGTAACATGAAGGACTTTGACTAGACAAGCTGTAAGTTTTCCTCAAACTCCAACATGTGATGCATCTAGTGGATTTACCAGCACAGAGGCATGTGTCCATTTTCCAACACTTTCTTTAGTTTGAGGAAACATTTTATATAACCTTCTTTCCCTATGTTTCCCTTTTAAGAGGAAAACACAACCCATTTCCAGCATCATAAAGTCAACACATTGTAGCTCTGCATGAGGAAGCTTTTTTCTCTGTGGAAGGGGCACAGAATGCCGTGGAAATCAGGGCAGGCACCTGTACCTGACCAGGGATGCAGGCAAATGAGACAGGTGGGTGGGCAGTCCTTCCAGGAGCCAGAATCATTGGTACCATCCTCAGTCCTCCCATGAAGCTGGCCTACTCAGAAGCATGATGGTTCAGAGCAGATCCCTGAGCCAGCAGTCCTGGGTTAGAATAGCAGCTCTCCTGCTTACCGGCTGTTTAACCTTGAGCAAGCTAATTAACCTCCGTGTGCCTCAATTTCCTTATCTGTAAAATGTGAATAATAATTGTACTGTTGTGAAGATTAAATGAGATCAAGTGAGCACATAAAGTGCTTAGAACAATATCCAGCACATGCATATTAAGTGTTCAGTAAATGTTAACCATTTTCATCATCAGGCACACACGTCCAGGCATGGATCCCGGAGTGGAAATGGTCGTGTTACACAGGGCTATCCTCTCTTATGTGTCCAAGACTTTCTGTGGTCTAGGACAACTTTTGGGAGGTGTGTGATCTGGAATAAGTGACTTTCTCCTTTCTACAGAGCTAATAGTTCAAAAGGTGGTTAGTCTATCCCAGCCTGCATCTCTCTAGGTTCATAAGTCAGTGATAACAACCAAAAGGACGGAAAACTACCTGATGAGGAGGGACGGGGTGGTCCTTTAAACCTAAGCAATCATCTCCCCTGCTTGCAGAGGACTTAACAGAACTCAGACTTGAAGGCTCTTGGAGTTGACAAAGGATCTTTAGAGAAGAATGTTCCCTGAGGGTTCTCTATGTCTACAGAGGCCCAAACAAGAGAAAACAGATTGTGGTTAGACCCAGGGAAGACATTTTTACCACAGATGGATAAAATGCTGGGCCAGATTCCCAAAACAGGTTATGCAGTGTCTTTCCCTGGTAAGTTGGGAAACAATGGTTGGCCATCTGTCATAGACGATCAGAGCAGGAAGAGCCCTTAGAGGTCATCTTATCCGAGCCTTGATTTTAAGGATGAGAACGCTAAGATCCAGAGAGAGGGACAGTTGCCCTGGAGTCATATAGCTAATTATGGCAAAACTACGATTTAAATCCTAGGCCAACAGATCATGCCACTGAACCATCCTGGTCTCTTAAGGCACTCAAACTTCTAGTTCTGGAATGCTCTGTAGTACCAACGTACTAAAAAGTAATTGAGGCCCACCCAGAAGGACTCGAAGGTATTGAGCAGTGCCCAACTTGCGATTCCGCCAATTTATCCATCTGATTTTGGAGCTCCGGCTGTCAAAGTGTTTCAGCCAAGCCTCTTCACTCAACTAACTAGTATTCTTAGCTTACCATTTGAAAGCAGCTGTGGTTAAAGCACAGCTTGCTGACTCAGCCCATGTAGTAAGGATGACTAAACACAAGAATTTCCTGTGGGGGGGATGGAAAATATCTTTCAAATGCATTTGCTTCAGGGAACCATTCTGATCAGTCAGGAGCTGGCCCACCGTGGGCCCACGAGGAAAAGCAGCAGGCTGTCCCCGCTCAGCACCAAGGCAGGATTTGCAGATGCTTCCTTTCTTTTTTGCTCAACAGCGCTATGGCTGTCTCGGCACCCTTTTGGTCTGGCTGGTATTTGCGCAGAGCTTCATCTGCCAACCGGTACAGCCCAAAGCCCAGGGGCACGGATGTCTCCCCTGACTGGAGGGGCCTTTCACATTCCCAGGCTCAGAGGCGGTCCCCCAGGGCTGAATGGGGCTGATCTGCTTTATCTCAAGGCAGCTTCAATTCTGAGGCCACCTTGAACTCGAAAGAGAGGATCATTTATGCTGACTGATCGGAAAACAATGTGGGCTGGCTTCCATCTCCAGGGCTCACTCTGGGGAGTTTGCAATCTGAAGTAAAGTCTGAATACACACAGGTCTGAATACCACACAGACGCTGGACAACTTTAGGAAACGAACATTGACCTTCAGTTGGATTGCTCGCCAGCTTAAGGCGTTAATTCAGTGCAGCTAACATTTGGATAAATATTTCAAGGCTCTTGGCTGGGAAGGGAGTCTGCCTTGCTCAATTAGAAAGTTGGAGACACCTGGTGCATTTGGGGGGCGACACATTTCTACAACTTGCAAATTGGAAAAGGGGTAAAGAAGGAAAGTGAATTTTATGCAGCCATCTTCTGAAAGCCCCGTACACCTCGGACAGCTCAGACAGAGCTGAGTCAAGTCCAAGGGGCCCGCCTCATCCTCTCCCTATCCTCTCCCCATCCCCACCCGTGCGTCCACAGGACAAAACAGGACCAACTGCCTTAGAGGTCTCAAAGAGGGTCGAGGATTTGTTTTTCTTAAGTGAGTAACAATTTCTTATTCCAATGGGGAGAATCTGGGACAGGCAATGCGGAGGAATGGCAAACAGTCTGGTCCAGGGGGAGGGGAAGGTGGGAGAGAACGTCCCAGTTCCTCGCCATCCAGCACTGTGAGCTTGGAAGTGTTATTTTACTTTCTAAGCCTGTTTCTGACTCTGTAAGCACTTACATAAGCTACATATAGTGCCTGGTAATAATGTGGCCTCAATAAATGTTTCCTGAATGAGAGACAGAGCAAGAGAATGTACGACAGAACAGTAAGGATTTGTGTGGCTCATGGAGTTGGTTTGAAACAGATGAAATAATGGTTATAAATTCTTCTGATGTCTAACCGTTTCCAGTTAATAAAGTACTTATATACTCACTATCTTATTTGAATCTTACAAGGTGCCTGTGAGATGAGCAGGGTAAGGATTGTTATCTGTCTGACAGAGGGAAGTGAGGCTCAGAGAGGTGAGGAGGCAATGTACAAAGGGACGAGGGCTCCAGATCCAATGCCCCTTTAAACATTCTATATAACCTCTTATTTTCAAGTGAAAAGGTTTTTAAAGGAGAAAGTGCTATAGGATCTTTGCATCAGAGCTATGCCTTGTTACTAAGCACCCTTTGTATAAGGGCTCAAACACTGGAGGTGGGTTCAGAAGAAGAAACATCAGGCTATAACTAACAATGGTATTAAAGATAACAGTAAGACCTTGTCTACGCAAAACACAAGAGGCCGGGGGAAATGGCCTTGGAATGACTTGGGTTGGGATTATCTGATATTTTTGTAAAAGAACAATAGGGCCTCTGGTTGGCAGGGAGCTAGCAGTTGCTATTTGGAATAACATGGGCCAGTGTAAGGAGGTTGACTGTAGACTCAGGTGAGCCAGCCAAATATATACTTAGTCCGCCTCCATCAGGTACCTGGCCTCTCGTGGAGCCATCAGCTGCTTAGCAGGAGAGGACTTGTGCTCTGAATCTTCTCCAGATTTCCATCGGTCTTAAAATCTTTGACTCATGGTGCTGAATAGTGTTGTTTAGGTCATATAGGTCCAATCCCCATCCAGTGAAGCCACTCCTGTCCGCAGAGTGGTTGCCCACCCTCCAGTGACAAAAAACTTACTACCACTCTATGTGTAGATTCTAGCTCTGCATTCCAGCCAGTATGATGGTCATCTGTGCCATTGTCATTTCTGATTGCACAGGGCTCTAGGTAAATACAGAGATGTTGATTGCACATGCACCTCATGCTCCTGAAAAGTTATATGAAAAAATTTTTCATAAAGCAAAAGTCCTGCTTTTGTGCCCTCAGTTGGCTTGTTATTTAAAGGAATCATTGTTCCCTAATTTATCACTCTTGAAAACATAGAATTAGGTTTGTGTAAAGCAGGAGTTTTTAACCTGGGGTCTGTAGTTCTTGGATGAGATATAGAAAGCTCTGTGAATTTTTCTGAAACTATGTGCAAAATGGTGTTTGCATTTTTCTGAAAAGAGAGTCTACACATTTCCTCAGATCTCAAAGGGGTCTACCCTCCAAAAGGTTAAGAACTATTGGCGTAGAGGAAGGTAAACTATAATTGTGTTTATGAATCTCACAGTATGCAACTTCAGCTGCAATTTATTAGGAAGGTAGCTTTGTCTATGTCAATTGCCATGGTCTGATTCTCTTCCCTTCTGCTGCCTCTCAAGGATGAGTACCCTTGGGACATGTGCCACGCTTTGATCTTCTCCCTGCCCTATTTGCAGGATAATGGGCACACTAATAGGATTTGAGTGGTGATTATTATACACTGGAATAAGGTATTTGATAAAATTTCCAAGTCCTTGTCCTCCGTTCTCAATCCCAGAGTGCAACCTATAAGGCAGACATGTTTGTTGCACAGCAGCTTGAGGTTTGGAAGCAGACAGCTCTGTGATCTTGAGCAAGTCACTTAATCTCTCTGAGCCTCAATTTCCTCATCTGATAGTTGGGGATAAGAACAGGGTTGTCATGAAGATTATCAGTGAGATGGTGGACATAATGTGCTTGATACATAGTAAGTGCTCATTAAATAACAATGCCAACAGTATCTGTGCCAGGTGACCAAGTCCTTAGGAAGGTCCAAAGCTCTTTTCCAAAGACATGGATAGCTCTGTCTGGGGGCCACCTTGCTGCCCAGGGCCATGCTCAGTGGCCCATTCATGAGCATGGGAACAAAACCAACTGGACCTTTGTTATTTTGTCACAACATAGGCTTCAGCTTGTCCAGCACTTGTCCTCTGCTAAAAGCTGTTGAGGAAGCCTGACACCATGTTTGATTATTGAACCCAGGAGTTCTATGTAGGGATTTGAGCTGTCTATGGGAGGCCAGGACAACTGGCTCAGTCAAATCAGCTCCAAACCTTCACAGGGCGCTTTGACCCAGCAGCAGTAACAGTGTCCAAAGGGCTTTCCCACCCCTGTCTCTATCTGAGCTCAAAACAGCCAGATGAGGTCAGCAGGACAGGTGTTGCCGAAGCCATTTATTGCAGCAATGATAGAAGCAAAGTCTGGGGATTTTGAGGACTTAGTGAAAATGCAATGTTTTGCAAAAGAGCGAAGTTAGTGTGTTAGCAAGAGATGTTTATTGAGTATTGGGTTTTGAGTATTGAGTTTATTGAGTACAACTGAATATAGCACAGAGCTGGGCACATGGAAAGGCTTACACAGTCAGGTCGGGGTGTCACGAACTCCGTGAAAGTGAAAAACAGAAGGTAGTCTAACACGCCACTGGATGGTCTGGTACAGTTAAGGGCTGTAAGACTTCAGTGAAGGGAAGACATAAGTTGGTTGCAGGACACAGGAAGGTTTCCTAAAGGAGGTGGGCCTTGGGTTTAGAGAGGCAGAGGGCAGAAGGGAAGTGTGGCAGGCACATAAGCAAGAGCAGAGGGGCTGGGGAATGGAGGAGCTTACACAGTGGTTAACGATGGGGGTGCTTTGGAGTATTGGGGATTTAGGTTACAGAGGTTGTGGAAGACCTCAAATGCCCCAACAAAGAGGAAAGGGGTCTGGACTTGATGTGGTGGGCGGTGAGGACCAGCTAAGTGTGGCAATAGAGGGGTAAGAAAAGGGAATGGAGTCAGAGAGTCCCACTGGGAGCCGGGAATAAGAATCCACACTTAAATGGTCAGAGTCTGGGCTAGAATGAGGTCGTGGAAACAAGAAAGGAGAATGATACCAGACATCGTGCTGGTCTCTGGAGCCTTTGCCTAGAGTAACACAAAGAGCTTTCTCCCTGTACGGAGCAAACTGATTTGGGGTCTTTCTATTTCTCTAGCATGAGTGATGCCTCCTTCATTGAGGAGCACGTGGGCTGCTTTAAGATGACCAGGCAAAATAGCTTGCAAAGGAGAGAAGCCGGGAGGGGCTCCCTCAGGGTGCAAAATGGGTCTTTCCTGAAGGATGCACAGAGGGTTCTTTGACTTAGAAACTCCCCTCCATTTAGAATGCTCTCCCAGTCAAATGTTTCCAGTTGTCCTTTCTTGTGGTCCGTGGGAACCATACAAAACTTACAACTTCTGAAAATAATACTAAGCTGTAGTAATTTTCAAAAGTAATTGGGAAAGATGAACTATGTGAGGAGTGACCAGTAATAATCATAATAGTCAACATATATTGAGGGTTTGCTAAGTGTGAGGCATATTACTAAACAATTTAAAACCTTATCCTGCTTAACCTTCACAACAGTCTTTTGAAGTCTATTTTACTATTCTCCCCATTTCATAGATGCGGCAAATGAGGTTTTTAGAGAAGGTAACTAAATTGCACAATGTAATTTAAAAAAAGAAAAGGAATTCCCCCTAAGTTATGTGCAGGTTAGTGCCCCCTGTCCCGGGGAGGCTTTGGGGCGTGGGTGACTAACCCCCCACAGCCCCTCTTCAGCCGCTGCCCAGGGTTCTATTTGCCGTAACAGGTCTTGTGAAGATTTTCAGGTGGAAATGCCTTCCTCAGCCTCACAGATGGGTCATGGACCTGCTCCAATGGTGAACCAATTTTGTTGCCATTTCAGCACGAAAGGTACAGAAGAGAGGTCTGCGAAGGGGGCTCAGGATTCAGTTTCCAGGGCTGTCCCGAGAATTTCTTCCCCAGATTTGAGCATTTCCCTCCGGGGAGAAAACCCAGTGCTGTAAAGTGGTTGTTCCCTACTGTTCAGGATGCCCCGTGGGGGGTGGTTAGTGGGGAGACCCATCTGAGCCATCACGTTAGCCGGGCTCTGAAGCACAATTTCTACCTGCTACATATGCCTGAGAGGCCCAAGCTTGGCTCCATCCCCATAGACCCACCAACTGCAGATGGGACGGCTTGCCCCTGGCAGGGAGGGGCCAGGCACTCAATCCAGGTTGCTCACAGAGGCTGGATTCAGCACGGGGTCAGCTCCTGTGCCAGGTAGTGCAGAGCGAAGGTACCATACATTCACAATTGCTGAAGCAGAGAATCTTGGTTTTACAAACTTCAAGAGGAGTATACAGGTGACTTTGTTGTGTTTGAATTGCCTTTACTGGATGAATAGAGCCCTGTGGCTCCAGGGCTTAGAGAGGATTGCGTGGAGATGGCGTTTTTCCTTGTGTTTTTTCTATATAGATATATTTCCTTAGATACATATGTCTGAGAACCGTTCACTGGTTCTCACTGAAACTGATGGTTGCATGGATGTGACTTCTGTCTGTCCTTCTAGGCGGTAAGTCCTCAGCTTATATCTGAGTCTGCGCACCCTGAGAGGTCCTGTGCAGTTGTGTTCAGGGGTCCCTTCAAACTAAGACCCTGATAGTTTTGAAACTTTCTCGGATAGAAGCTAGGGGTAGGGAAACCCTGTTTAATTGCTGCGAGCAGTTTGTAGCTTACAAGAGATGAAACCTTTGCTTTTCGTTTAATTTTAATGACAACAGCAGCTTCTATATATTGAGAGCTTCTTATGTGCCCGGCACTGTGCTAAACCCTTTATGTGCAGAATCTCAGTTAAGCTTCACAACATCTCTAAAAGTGAGGCACCATTGTTATCCTCTATCTTACAGATGAGGAAAGTGATGGAAAGAGAGGCTTAGGGACTTGACTAAGGTCAGGCAGCTCGTAAGTGGAGAGCTGGGGTTTGAACCCATAATCTTGATGACCGTGCAAACCTTCCCCAGGAAAACTGCTCAAAATTCTTATCCCTGCAAATTTCAAGGAAATATTCTCTAATGAAATTAAAATGTGGTTCAAGAAGCAAAAATGGCTTCGCGAGGAGGAAGATATATGAAGTTGTCTACATGGGAGGCAGGGAATCGTTTCTGCAGGCTAGTTTGCTATTGGAGCAATTGGATGTGGACTGGGGAGAGAAGAAGGCAGCTGAGGGGATGGCAGGGAGTCCGACAGCCAGCCCCTTGAGCTGGGCTTGAGACCCGACGGGAAGAGCGTCAAGGCCAGAGGCTAACAGACCTGGGAAACTGTGACACCAGTGGCACTGCCTCTAAGCCCAAGTGTCCTTGAGTCGGGCAGAGGGGACACCCAGCTCTTTGCACTGACCTACACTTCTGGTGTCTTTTTTTTCATATTTTCTAACTGATTATTGCTGGCATATAAGAAAGTTTTTTATTTCTGCATGTTCACTGTGCATCTAACTACTATATTGAACTCTCATTAATTATGATGTAAAATTACAATTCACTCACATCTCTCGGGTTTTCTAGATATGCAAGCATATTGTTACAATATATAAATATATATACCCATATATATATAGATATAGATAGATAGATAGATAGATAGATAGATATCTTCTCCATTTTACAGATTAAAGAAACTGAAATTCAGAGAGCTTAAGTAACTTCCCCTAGGTCACACAGCTAATAAGTGACAGTACACAGATTAAAAAATAGGCCTACCTTCAGATCCTCAGCTCTAACTTACTATACAATTCTCTCATACATATATGACATATTTTTTAAAAAATGGGATGATACTGTATGCATTCTTTGTAATCTCCTTCTTTCACTTAATATACTATAACAACCTTCCTATGTGCCTAAATATTACACAAGAACGTGATTTTAATGGATGCATACAATGCCTTAATCATAAGAGTAACAATTAAAATTTATTGAGTGTTTAAAATGTGTCAAGCATCTTAACATGGATTATTTCATCTAAGTTGTGTTTACATGAGGCCAGAATTACTGGTTATTGCAATCACATCAGTTCAAAAACTCCAGCCTGCCACTCTCCTACCTGGTGGCACCCTAGCCTGTCACCCCCAACCAGCTTTGGAGCTGTGGGATCTGCGTGGATTGCTGTGTCATCTAATGCAAACTGTCCATGTCTTATTTATGTGGGTAAGAAGCAAGCAGCAAGTGTCTGGGCTGAGCATAGGGCATAGCACGTGTGGCAAGAGTGACCCTGATGTTGGTGGGGGGGCCTCGGGGGACCTAATGTTACTAGTATAAATAAGGGACCAAGAAAAGCTGTTCTCTAGTTTCCTGGAAGCTTTGAGATGATACTGGACCCCGGGGAAAACTGTTGCAGAGAAGAGATTTTAGGAGGTGCAGGAGCTAATGGCAAACAGGCACCATTGGTGGGTTGAGGGAGCGCAAGAAATAGTGAAAACGTCGACATTAATATTTTGCCCACAAATCTAGTCCTTTCCATTGATCTCAAAGTACGCTTAATGCACACTGGCTGCTATGGACTGAATTGTGCACCCCCCCGACACACACACACACATCCATATTTTGAAGCCCTAACCCCCAATATGATGGTATTTGGAGATGGGGCCTTTGGGAGGTGATCAGGTTTAGATGAGGATGTGAGGGTAGGGCCCTCACGATGGGATTAGTGCTCTCACAGGAAGAGACACCCAAGAGCTTTCTCTCCCTCTCTTTCCACCAGCCATTTGTTTCAACTGATTACCTACATTTTGAGAGTGTTAGAGAAAAATGACTGACGCTTCTCACATGGCTCTCAAATAGCCTTAGAAAATACATTTCATTCATTCTTTAAAAAAAAAAACTCCACAATAATTGTTGAGTGCCTATTATGTGCCAGGAGCTCTTCTAGACAGTGACCAAGGCAGACATGATCCCTGCCTCCATGTAGCATATGGGCTAGCTTACAGTCAGACATGAGTGAATAATCTTGTAATGAGTGAATTCCAATTGTTATGGAGTGCTACTGAAGGAGAAGTTCAAGGGGCTATGAATGGATATAATAGGGATCATGACTTGGAGAGAGATGATAAGATGGCTTCCCTGAGGAAGATGAGTCCTGATGGATAAGTAGGAGTTGTCCGGGTGTGCATGTCCGTATGTGTGTGCATGCGCGTGCTTGTATTACAATAGGCATGGTGGGGGATGACAACGACATTGCCAGCAGAAAGAATGGCACCACAACTTTTATACTGTGGTAAAATACACATAAAATTTACCATTTTAACTACTTTAAATTATGTAATTCAGTGGCATAAAGTACATTCACGATGTTGTGCAGCCATCACCATCTCATTCCAGAACGTTTTCATTATGCCAAAAAGAAATCCTCTACCCAGTAAGTAGTTACTCCCCCTTCTTCCTTCCCCCCAGCCCTATGTAACCACTAATCTACTTTCTGTCTCTGTGGATTTGTATATTCTGGATATCTCATATAACTCGGATCATACAGTATTTGTCCTTTTGTGTCTGGTTTTGTTCACTTAGCATAGTGTTTTTGAGGTTCACCCATGTTGTAGCATTTATCAGTATTTCATTTCTTTTTATGGCTGAATAATATTCCATTGTATGGATATACCATGTTTTGCTTATCTGTTCATCAGTTGATGGACAATTGGATTGTTTCCACCTTTTGGCTATCATGAATTGTGCTGCAATGAACATTCATATACAAGCTTTTGTTTGAACCATCTGTTTTCAGTTCTCTTGGGTATATGCCTAGGTGTACAGTTGCTGGGTCATATGGCAATACTGTGTTTAAATTATTGAGGAATCAGTGAATGGCACCACTTTTATTATTGAAAAGAAAAACCCAAAGCCAAAATACAATCATTTGAAGCTATACTTTAAAATATTAGAGTAGTCTAGCCAGATTAGTGACAAAATGGATCCCACTCTCAAGGAAGAGAATCAAAGTGAGTCACTCAGTGCACACCCATCACTACGGTTAGAAAAACCACCCCAACACCGTTTTCTATTGGCCAGCCCAGGGATGAGCATGAACTTTCTCAAATCTGATGCTGAACTGCTTATTGTCGTCCCCAGTCACTACTGAGACTAGTGATATTCTCATCCAACTATGAACACCAGGAGGACAAGGGCATATCTGAGTCATCTCCGCTGCTCCAGTGCCTGGCACAGTCAACATTTGCTGGTGGGGGGAAGACAGGAATGCCACCCAGCCCCCTGGGAGAGATGGGCTTGGGCAAAGTCTCTCTTTGCCGTGTCCCCACAGCGTTCTGAGCCACCCCTACCCTCACAGCAATCTCCTTTCCATCATCCATCACTTTGGGTGGCACCACCGCTGTCACTCAGTAATAAGCAAACCAAGTTATAGCACTTTTCACATAAACAAATTGGCAAATCACAGAAACTGATGTTTGTCAGACCCAGGTATCCTGATTCCTATTTTGAATAATATGATCATCATTCCCTTGGGCAAATCCCCTAGGGGCTGGGCATTTGCTTTCCTCCACTGTAAAATGGGAATCCTGCTACTGGTCTCTGGTCACCCCACAGCATTGTGCAGAGAGTCAAAGCAGACATGGAAGATGGATGTGTGAGCATCCCTGGGCTTGTGGAGTTCTCACCAAGTGGGCAGTGGCTGGGCATGATCCCCTTTGGAGCCTGTCACTGCTGTTGACATTGAGAATGCTGGTGTGGGAACAAATGCTGTCTTTGTCACAGGCTCAACTACAGGGGCCTCTCCTTCCCTAAGCTGGCAGCTGAGGCTAAGTACTTGAGATCCCTGGGCCAGCTGTTGTGAAGTAAACGCCGGGCAGTAGGTAAGGCAGGATTCAGAACTGGGCAGATAGCCAGGCCCGAGTGGGAACACTGATGGGGGGGTGGGGCGCAAAAGTTGGCAAACAAGTGTTTTCCAAGGAGAGGGTTAAAAAATACAATCTTGCTTTAAGGTAGACAAAGCACCAACGGGGGAGCGGCCTAAAAATTCCTGCTTTAACTCACTATCAGCTGAAGAAGATTCTAGTACCAGAAAGGCACTGTGAGCAGTGTTTCCCCGAGGAGGCTACCCTGGGAGCACAGAAAGATAGCCACACCCTTTGAAGTCTGCTGGGAGCTCACAAAGGGCGGTGTTGTTTCCACTGAGGAAGAATGATAGCCCCGCATAATGGTGTCCTTATTCTCTAAACCTCAGACCTTTCACGATGAGGGGCAAGAGAGGCTGCAGGCCCAGGCAAAGGGGGAGGGGGGAACACTTGGCAAAACGCACGTGCTTTTAGCTTGCTTGCTAGTCAACATGGAAGGTATTCCCTGGGAAGGTGGCGTGGTCAAAGTCTGGGAAGTTTTTCAACTCTCTTCCTGGGGGAATTGCTAAACCACACCAAGATACCTTTTAAATTTGATGATGACTGATGAAAGTTTCCAAGTGAACATATCTTCTATCGTACCTGATAGATTTCAGTGAAACAGGGCACAAGCTTCGAGGTTCTAGAGATAAAAGATGGATGAGGAAAAAATGGTTAAACCTATTGTTTTAAATCAGAATGAGCGTAGTGGTATTTCTGAGGGGCAGGATTCCTATCACACAAGAGGGGAAGTCAATAGGCTGGCAGGAGCTGTGAGAGGCAGCTTATTCACCAGTTACTGGGAAATGGAGCCCCAGAATTGGGCTTTAACATAGCCTTGACCAACTTCAGGATGCCTATGGTGTTGCATCATGCATGCTTATGTCAGGGACCACTTCCAAAATTCTGACTCATTTCCCAGGCCGACGAAACCATGTCAGCATATGAGTTACATCCCTGGTGTCATCCCAGGGAATTTTTGTCAGCCCTGGTGCCCGGGAATGATTCCATTAAACCTGGAAGAAGCCGTGTCGTGTGATGGCAGGAGCCATGCGGAGCCCTAAGGTCCAGTGCTAGCTCTGTCGCCAATTAACTGTCACTCCAAGTGAGACTTTTAACCAATCTGTGTCTTGGTTTCTTCAGTGGTTAAAAAGAGACTTTAATTTGATGATTTAGTCCCTTCCAGCTTTAAAAATAAAAAATGCCTGTTGATAGCATTAGATTCAACAAAGAATTGTTGTGAATATGCATATCATCTCATTTTATAAATTATTTTAGGTCTGGAAGGGATCTTAAAGATCATCTAGTCCAACTCCGTTATCGGACAGATGTAGAAACCGAGACCCAGGGCGGAGGGAGTTGCCCGATTAGCGCAGAATCAGGCTTATAGATGAGGTTTCTCGATTGCCAGTCCAGTGCATTTTCCACTACACTTATTTTTAAATCAAAGTAATACATGAGCAAGGTTTAAAAATATCAAATAATACATGGCAGCTGGTAATAAAAAACAACAGTTCTCTGCCCCACTCCTAGTCGCGCTCCTCAGAGGCAACCATTTTGAACAGATTCTGTTTTCAATTCATCCGGTGGTTACTTCAGTCTCTCTAAATAATATGTCTACTCCTATTTCTTGATTTATCCATTTTGGACCTTATCTATTGACTCCCTGCTATAAAAACTGAGGATTTAGCTTACTTAACATTACTCCCAACCTCCTTTCTTTCCTGAACCTCCCCATGTTTGATAGTATTATCTTTATGAGATTTTCTTAATTCACTTTTTAAAATAGCATACAGTAAAATTTACTGTTTTTGGTGTACAGTTCTGAGTTTAGACAAATACATAAAGTCATGTAACTACCGCCACAATCAGGATATGGAACAGTTCCATCACCTCCCAATTTTCCTCGTGCTGCCCTTTGTAATCAACCCTGCTCTCTACCCCCAATCCCTGAGTAACCACTGATTTGTTTGATGTTCCTATAATGTTGCCTTTTCCAGAAGGTTATAGAAATGAAACCAGAGATTACATGATTTTTTGAGACCACTTTTTTCACTCAGTATAACTATTCTGAGATTCACATCTCAGCAGTTCACTTGCCTTTTGTATTGCTGAGTAGTATTCCATCGCATGGATGTACCACAGTTTATCCATTCATCAGTTGAAGGACATTTGGGTTGTTTCCAGTTTCATAGCATTATTTTTAGTTATTCCATTGGTTACCTTTTTACTGGAAATCATATACTTAAATCTCTATATCTTGAGCCATCACCCTCTATATGTTAAGTAGGTCTTCCTTTTCAGAATAGTAAATGCTTTTGCCTGGATTTCAAAACATGATACTTTCATTCATTTAGCCTCAGTTTTAAATGGATTTAATTTGAGGGTGTCATTTTTCATGGGGCTGGGGGAGCTTGTCCAAATGCCATCCAGGAGCCCTATTCAGGACTGCTGCTATTCCAAGTGATTCCTGTAGGATAGGGGGCCTTCTCTAGTGGCAGACGTGCTTGTTGCTGGGAAGATAGACATGTACTTTCTGTTCTGATCGTTGCTAACTCAGGCAGTAATATTGGGGAAAAAGACCTTTCTTCATGTGGATTTCAGCTTTTGTCTGTCATGCTTTTTCTGTTCCCGCTGCCTTTCCCAGTGAGCACAAAGCCACATTTCAAAGGAGACTGACAAATTATCTTTAGCTGCCAGAAGGAGGTTAGCTGTCTGTGTGTTCTGTGTCTCCCTTCTCTGATAATCAACAGGTTAACTTTCTAAAGGGAACTGACAAAAGCAGAAATTGTCCTTTCACCCAAACGTTTGTTTTTTTGCTTTTTTAAAAGATGTGGATTGTAATATTCCTCTCCAGTCCTGCACAAATTTACACCAGGAAATAGAGTGTGAGCGATCACAACTGATCCTCTATTGTCTGCAAGATTCATATTAACGCATTTCTTTTTTTAAAGTGTTTACAAGCTCTAAATTATTTTTTTTAATTTGCTAGCACAGTATCTTTCCTCAAAGAGTTGCCATTTAAAGGTTGAATGATATCAGCCCTGGCCATACAGATTTATAGGTTGTTATATTTCATTTGCATTTTGAACCATCTTTGTGTGTCTGTTATCTACCTAGCACTTACACTGCGTGACAGGAGGGAGTGCCATGCCTAGAACAGTACCCTACACATAGTAGGTGCTCAGTAAGTGCCTTTTGAATTGAAATGGCCCAAAATAGTGTCATGTATACCTGATGGTGAAGTATTCTGTATTAATGCAGTGAGTCAGGCGTTCCCAAACACTGCTGGGAATGCAAATTGGTACAACTCTCCCCACAGGGCAATTTGGCAATATGTGCCAAAGGTTTAATAACATTCTTATCCTTTTACTCAGTAGTTCTCTTTCTAAGGACTTATCCTTAAAAGCTAATAGAGATGCACAAAAAAGATATGAATACTAAGAAATTGATTGTGGCATCGTTTAAAATACAGAAAAAGTGGAAACAACTTAAAAGCTGTCCATACTATGAAATCCTATGCAGTAACATTTGTACTATGAAATGCTATGTAGGTATTTAAAATCATGTTTAGAGGAGTATATAATGACAGGGGAAACGCTGACAACCTAAATTAAGTGAAGGAGTGAAGGATAGATAAGTGAGCATACAGCATGATCCTGAGTGTGTGTACGTGTGCACATGTAGAAAAGAAGAAGACTGTGGGGCTGGCCCCGTGGCCGAGTGGTTAAGTTCGCGCGCTCCGCTGCAGGCGGCCCAGTGTTTCGTTGGTTCGAATCCTGGGCGCGGACATGGCACTGCTCATCAGACCACGCTGAGGCAGCGTCCCACATGCCACAACTAGAAGGACCCACAACAAAGAATATACAACTATGTACCGGGGGGCTTTGGGGAGAAAAAGGAAAAAATAAAATCTTAAAAAAAAAAAAAAAGAAGACTGGAAGGAAATAAATAGAAAAATTAATACTCGTTATCTCTAGGTTGTAGGATTAGGAATGATTTTCATTTTCTAATTTCTGTAATTTCCAAATTCTCTACAATGAACTTGTATTACTTCATAATCTGAAAAATATCTTTTTAATTTTAAAGAAATACTATTTATGATAGCTGGAGCGCTTACATTCATAAAATCCTAGTAATAAGATATGAAACTATTTCTTGAACCAAAGTCAACTCTTCAGATGCCACGTGGAAAGTCACGGCAGTGTTTAGTTTTCAGAAAGACAAAATGAAGCCCAGAAGTCATTTCGGGTGTAAGCGTTATGAGCCCAGTTTGATGTTGACAGGCAAATGTGTTCATCCTTTTCGCTAGGCCTAGTTAGGTTTCGTCCTTCTCTCTCCCCAGCCCCACCCCTTTTTAAACTGTCCAGATCTGTGGAACAAATGTTGAGCAAACTGGAAATAAATAAAATCCAATGGCTTTAAGATACCACAAGGCCCTCCCTTCCTGTGCACTGATGGCTACCTGCCCACTGCACTCCCCAGAGTGGAGGGACGGAGTCAGCCAAAATGGAGGCTTTTCTGAGTCAAGCATGAAAACTGCAAATGCTCAAAAGAGAGAAAAACTTAGCAAGTCTGAAAAGATTGAGACACAACGTGTCCAACCCTCCCTCCCCTACATTCTTAGCTTTGCATAATATAAACTCGTGGGCTCTGCTGGGAAAAGAAACTGCTAAGTAAAAACTCAATCATAGAAGGCAAATTCAGAAAGGACTGTCCCCATTTCAAAGAAATCTTAGGATCCTAGAACTTTAGAGCTGGAAGGAAAATATTCTAACAATACTGGCTCCTTCCAAACACAGATACTATGCCAGGAGCTAATCAAATGTTGTCTCATAAAAAACCATGTAATGATGCACCCCATGTACAGATGAGGAAAGCAAAGCCCAGAGAGGGGTTGTGAATTGCCTTAAATCACAGTTGTTGGCTGCAAAGTTGGGGCTAGTTCCTACAACTTCTGGAGACTCTCAGGTGAAAAGATGGGTTTTTCTGGTACAATCTTCCCCTCAGCTCAAGATCGTCCAAATATTTACTGTGCAATTATGCTTGGGTATTTTGCCAACAGCTCAAGCTAATCAGGTCCAAAATCAAACTCATAGTCTTCCCTTGGCTCCCGGGAACCCAGGATCTAAACCAAAGTCTGTTTGACTTTTTACTCTCTTTCACCAGCTACCAAACACTCTGGGAACAAGTCCTGTCAATTTTTCCTTCAAAAAAATACCTCCAGATTCTACCCAACCTATAACACAACCCAACCTCTACCTCCTTAAGAAATCTCTTGACTACTCTAGCCCCTACTGCTGCCTCTCTTCTGGTTTCATACAGCTCTTCTAGTCTGCACTACACAATTCAGTTTAGCACCTGTCATTCAGAGGCAATTAGCATTTGTTCAGCAGCATTCATTCATGCAACAAATATGTACTGAGTGCCTACTATATGCCAGGCCCTGAGATGGAAAAATCATTTGTCTTTTCTCCCCAACTAGACATTAAAAACCCTGAGAGTCTAGGCTACAGCTTTCTCCATAGCTTCTTAAACACTCATTGCAGCTCTTGGCACATATTGAAGACTTGCTTGTTCAAGAGCAGAACAGATTTAAAGAATCTCTCACCAGCTCAGCAGCTGGAGAATGCTGGGGATGCCTTAGTCTATGGTTCTGCCTCAACGTCTCACAAGTACATGAGTATGATCCACTCACTCAATGAAGACAGCATATTAAAATGTGGCTTTTTAATACCATACCTTCAGAGATAAGTGATGAGATTTAACTAATAGGAGATGTGGGATCCTAAAAGTCAACTGGGGACTTCTGCCTCCAAGGAGACGGAGTAGATGCGCTTTTTCCCATTCCTTTCACTAAGTACAACTAAAAACCCTGGACATCATATATAAAACAAATGTAAGAAGACCAATAAGGAGGGAGAGAAGAAGACAGACCGGCTAGGGACCTCAGGAACTAAAGGATGACATGGTGGTGAGTTCCCTGGGTTCTCTTCTTGCCACACATATGCCAGACTGGTTGCTGGAGAAGCCAGCAATTCAGAAAACACCAGCAGAAGTAGAGGAGCAGAGAAAAATCAAAGCCTGCTCTCTCTTGCCAAAGGGCCAGTAAATGGACAATCTACCAAGATAGAAAATTTTTCAACAATTACTGCTCTACTGTAGCCAAACACCACAAGAAAAACTGTAACACCTACCTCACCCATGCCAGCAAAGGCTGACTGGGGAGCTTGACCCTCTACCCTAATCTGGCAGTAACAAGGCAGTACTCCCATTTCCCCTGCCAGAGCAGTGTCAGAAAAAAAAAACAGCTAAAACAGAAGGATTAAATAAGATTCAGAGTCTCATTGTGTAATACCCAAAATGAGCAGTATTCAATTGGAAATCATTCATCATAGGAAGAACCAGGAAGATCTCAAACTGAATGAAAAAAGACAATCAATAGATGCCAAAACCAAGATGACAGGGATGTTGGAATTCTTGGACAAAGATTTTGAAGCAGCTATCATAAAAATGCTTTAATGAGCAATTATAAACTTTCTAGAAACAAATAAAAAGAATGGAACATCTCAGCAAAGAAATATAAAGGCTCTGCAAACAAATGAGATATAAAGAAGAAGCAAATGGAAATTTTATAACTTAAAAACTCAGTGGATGGGCTAAACAGAAGAGTAGGGGGACAGATGAAAGAGTCAGTGAATTTGAATATATAATAGTAGAGAAAATAGACTAGGAAAAAATATGGGACTATAACACTAGATACAACATTCATATCATTGGAGTCCCAGAAAGAGAGGAGAAAGAGAATGGGGCTGAAAAGCATTTGAAGGAATAATGGCTGAAAATTTCAAAATTTGGGAAAAGATATAAACCTACATATTCAAAAAATTGAGAGAACCCCAAACAGGATAAACCCAAAGAAATTCACACTCAGGCACATCATAATCAAATTTCTGAAAGCTAAAGACAAAAACATCTTGAAAGCCGAAAGAGGAGAAAAGATATTACTTACAGGAAAACAATGGTTTGAATAAGGAATAGGCACATTTTTCAAGTGCTAAAAGAAAAGAACTGCTAACCCAGAATCCTATATCCTGCAAAAATATCCTTCAGAAATGGAAGAGAAATCAAGACATTCCCAGATGAAGGCAAACTAAGAGAATCTGTCACCATCACACATACCCTTAAAGAGTGGCTAAAGGATGTTAGAGAAGACATGATAAAAGAAGAGATCTTGGAACATCAGGAAGAAAGAACACAATAAGCAAAAACATGAATAAATCCAATAGACTTTCCTTCCCCTCTTGAGTCTTCAAAAATTATGTTTGGTGCTTGAAGCAAAAATTCTAACACTGCCTGATATGGTTCTAAATGTACATAGAGGAAATACTTAAGGCAATTATATTATAAACTGGGGGGAGTAAAGGGACATAAATGGAGGTAAGGTTTCCACACTTCACCTGAAGTGGTAAAATAACACCACCATTAGACTGTGGTAAGCTATGTATATACAATGTAATACCCAGGATAACCACTAAAAATCTATACAGGTATCCACTCAAAACCATGACAGAGAAATCAAAATGATATTCAAAAAAATTCAAGTAACCCATAGGAAGACAGGAAAAAGAAAACAGAGACTTTTCACTAAGAACAGAAAACAAAAAATAAAATGGTAGTCATAGACCCTAATACATCAATAATTACATTGAATGTAAACGGTCTAAATACACCAATTAGAAGACAGAGATTGGCAGAGTGGATAAGAAAAACATGACCCAAAAAATACACTCTAAAAGAAACTCACTTCAAATGTAATAATATAGGGAGGTTGAAAGTAAAAGAATGGAAAGACATAGAACATGCAAACATTAATCAAAAGAAAGCATGAGTGTCTCTATTAATATCAGATAGGCTTCACCGTAAAGAAAATTGCCAGAGACAGAGAGGAACATTATGATATGTGATAAGGATATAATGATAAAATGGTCAATCCACCAGGAAGACATAGCAATCCTAAATGTGTATGTGCCAAACAAGTGAGCTGTTTTTGAGGTAAAATATGTGAAGCAAAAACTGATAGAACTGAGAGTTGAAATAGGTAAATCCACAATTATAGTTGGAGATTTCAACACCCCTCTCTCAACAATTGATAGAACAACTAGACAGAAAATCAGCAAAGATATAGAAGAACTCAATAACACCATCAATCAACAGGATCTACTCAACATTTACAGAACACTCTACCCAACACCAGCAGAATACACATTCTTTTCAAGTACCCTTGGAACATATGCCAAGATAGACCACATCCTGAGCCACAAAACAAACCTCAACAAATTTAGAAGCATTAAAACCATACATAATGTGTCCTCTGACCATAATAGAATCAAAGTAGAAATCAATAACATAAAGATAACAGGAAAATATCCAAACACTTGGAAACTAAATAACATACTTCTAAATAATCCATCAGTCAAAGAGGAAGTTTCAAAAGAAATTTTAAAATACATTCTAAATTGAAAATGAAAACACAGCATTACAAAATGTGTGGGACACAGCAAAAGCTGTGCCGAGAGGGAAATTTATAGCACTAAATACATACATTAGAAAAGAAGAAAGATCTCAAATCAGTAATCTAAGCTCCCACCTCAAGAACCAAGAAAAAAAAAGAACAAAATAGGCACAAAACAAGCAGAAGGAAGCAAATCATAAAGTGCAGAAATCGATGCAATTGAAAAGAAAACAATTTTAAAAATCAATGAAACAAAAAGCTATTACTTTGTAAAAATCAACTAAATTGACAGATCTCTAGCAAGACTGACGAAGAAAAAAGAGGGAAGAAACAAATTACCAGTATCACACCAAAACAGGAGATATCACTACAGACTGTGCAGACATCAAAAGGATAATAATGGAGTACTATGAACAACTCTACACACATAAATTTAACAACTTAGATGAAATGGACCAACTCCTTGAAAAACAAACTACCACAACTCACCCAAAATAAATGTAGTTAGTAGCCCTATCACCATTAAGGAAATTAAATCCATAATTTAAAAACTCCCCAAAAAGAAATCTCTAGGCCCAGATGGTTTTACCAAAGAAATCTGCCAAACGTTTAAAGGAGTGATGCCAATTATACATAATTTCTTCCAGAAAGTAGAAGTAGTGGGACCATTTCCCAATTCATTTCATGAAGCTGGTATTGGCCTGATACCAAAACCAGACAACGACAGTACAAGAAAACTACAGACGAATATCCCTTATGAATATAGATGCAAAAATCCTTAACAAAATAGTAGCAAATAGAATTCAGCAATATAAAGGAATTATACACCACGACCAAGTGGAGTTTATTCCAGGTATGCAAGACTGGTTCAATATTCAGAAACCAATCAATGTAAACCACCATTTTAACAGGCTAAAGAAGAAAAATGACATGATCACATCAATTGATGCAGAAAAGGCACTTGACAAAATTCAGTATCCATTCATGATAAAAACCTCTCAGCAAATGAGGAGTAGAGAGGAATTTCCTCAACTTGATAAAGGGTATCTACAAAAATACCTACAGCTATCGTTATACTTAATGGTGAAGAACTGAATGAATGCTTTCACCCTAGGATCAGGAAGAAGTCAAGGATGTTCACTTTCACCACTCCTGTTCAAAACAGTGCTGGAAGTTCTAGCCAGTACAATAAGGCCAGGAAAGAAAATAAAAGGCATATTGATCAGAAAGGAAGAAATGAACTCCTAGAGCTAATAAATGAGACCATCAAGGTCACAGGATATAAAATAAACATATAAAACTCAATTGTATTTCTATATACTAATAATGAATACATGGACACTGAAATAAAAAATACAATACCATTTATAATTGCTAAAAAAAGACTCTGACATATGTCTAGCAAAATATGCATGACTTGTATGCTGAAAACTACAAAAGGCTACTGAAAGAAATAAAAGAAGATTTAAATAAATAGACATACCATGTTCATGGATTTGAAGGCTCAACATAGTAAAAATGTCAATCATCTCCCCTAACTGATATACAGGTTTATCATAATTCCTAATCAAAATCCCAGCAAGAGTTTTGTAGAATTTTATCTGAAATTTATACAGAAAGTCAAAGGAACTAGAATAGTTAAAACAATTTTGAAAAAGAATAAAGTGGGAGGAATCACTTGGTCCTATTATATATCTATTATATAGATATTACATGTCACACAGTATTCAAAGCTGTGTGGTATTGGCAGAAGGGTAAGCACATAGACCAATAGAACAGAACAGAATCCAGAAATAAACCTACATAAATATGCCCAACTGATTTTTTTTAAGTACAAATGCAATTCAATGAAGGAAAGATAGCGTTTTCAACAAATGGGGCTGGAGAAATTAAACATCCATAGGCAAAAAAAAAAAAGAACCTTGTAGTAGTCAGGGTTCTCTAGAGAAATAGAACCAATAGGGTGTGTGTGTGTGCGTGTGTGTGTGTGTATGGAGAGAGAGAGAAAGGTTTATTTTAATAAATTAGCTCTTGTGATTGTGGAGACCAAGTCCAAGACTGCAGGGTGGGTCAGCAGGCTGGAGACCCAGGAAGAGTTGATATTGCAGCTCGAATGTGAAGGCAGTCTGCTGGAGAATTCCTTCTTCCTTGGGGGAGGTAAGTCGTTTTCTTAAGGCCTTCAACTGATTGGATGAGGCCCACCTGCATTATAGAGGGTAATCCACCTTACTCTAAGTCTACTGAATTAAATGTTTATCTTTTCTTTTAAAAAAAAAAAGACCGTCACAGTGACATCCAGATGTGTTTCACCAAATATTTGGGTACCGTGGCCTACCCAAGTTGACACATAAAATTGACCATACAAACTTTGTCCTAAGTCTCATAACTTATACAAAAATTAACTCAAAATGGATCATAGACTTAAATGTAAAAAAAAAACTTTTAAAAATAAGCATAGGAGAAATTCTTCAGGACCTGGGGCTAGGCAAAAAGTTCTTAGACTTGACACCAAAAGCACAACACATAAAAGGAAAAATCCATAAATTGGACCTGATTAAAATTTAAAACTTTTGCTCTGTGAAAGACCCTGTTAAGAGGATCAAAAGACAAACTATAAAGGGGGGGCAGGATGTTTACAAACCACACATCTGACAAATGAGTCTTATGTAGGATATATGAAGAACTGTAAAAAACTCAACAGTAAATAAACAAACAATCCAATGAGAAAATGGGCAAAGGACGTGAAGATACATTTTACTAAAGAGGAAATACAGATGGTAAAGACATGAAAAGATGCTCACATCATTAACCATTAGGGAAATGCAAATAACCACAAGGAGATGTCACTACACACCTATTAGTACAGCTGAAATTAAAAAAAAAAACAGTGACAATACCAAATGCTGGCAAGAAGGTCGAGAGACCGGATCTCTCATCCATTGCTGGTGGGAATGGGAAATGTTGCAGCCACTCCGGAAAACAGTTTGGCAGTGTCTTATAAAACTAAACCTGCAATTACCATCGGACCCAGCAATCACACTCCTGGGCATTTATCCCAGAGAAATGAAAACTTATGTCCACACAAAATCTTGTGCACGAATGTTTATAGCAACTTTATTTGTAATAGCCAAAAACTGAAAACAACCAAAATGTCCTTTGATAGGCGAATAGTTAAACAAACTGTGGTACGATGAAAAGGAATGGATGAGAACTTGGATGGACCTCAAGGGGATTATCCTGAGTGGCAAAATTGTTTGCACAAAAGTCTCCACCCCTCACTCCCCATCCCCCAAGCCACCACCCGTAACTGCAAACATTCCAGAAGCAGTTCCCTAGGATTCAAAAGACAAATTGGCAAAAAGAGGCATCCCAGGTGATTTCAATTTTGTGGCAGCGTATGCATCTGTTTAATGTGTCTCCCATCTGGGACTGTAAACTCTATGAACAGAGGAACCTTGTCTTAGTTGTGTATATTCCCAGCACCTAACACAGTGCTAGTCCGAAGACAGTGCTCAGTACATATTTGTTGGATGAATGAAGGTGGGTAGCAAGACCCTGATTGAGTTAAACATAGTTACTTAAAATCATATTAACGGGGCCGGCCTGGTGGCATAGCAGTTAAGTTCTCACGCTTTGCTTCAGCAGCCCGGGGTTCTCCAGTTCGGATCCCGGGTGTGGACCTACGCGCCGCTTATCAGGCCGTGCTGTGGCAGGCGTCCCACATATAAAGCAGAGGAAGATGGGCGCGGATGTTAGCTCAGGGCCAGTCTTCCTCAGCAAAAAGAGGAGGATTGGTGGCAGATGTTAGCTCAGAGCCAGTCTTCCTCAAAAAAGAAAAAACATATCAAGGAAAATAAACTTTGATTTGTATTTATTTTCCCTCACAAAATAGGGAAAACATTCCTTATCCCACTTATCGCATTGGAGAAGACTGAATAGATGTGGAGATGCTCTGGAGTAAAAAGCACCGTTCAACTCCTTGGGCTAGCGATAATCAAGCAATGGCTTCCTACCCTTTGAGTTTTGGGGGTCCCCTGTATGTGCTCTAAGGCATGGAATTCAGGCCCTGGATGTGCCAGCATGGAAACACGGACATCAGCACTCATGTGTCCACCACTTGGGGGTTTCTTTCCACCAGCTGAGGAATCCTTCAAACCCCCCAGTAGAGCCCAGGGCTTGATAGGACTATTTGCTAGGTTAGAGTGCCAAAGCCTACTCAGGCTCACTAAGGGCTGCTAGGCATCAAAAATTATGGCTACCATTACCTATGTTTATTTCCTCTAGGGAATAATTAAGTTGGGAGAGCCCAAAAGATTTGAGAGGAGACTCTCCTTTAGACTTTGAACTTAGGGCCCAAATGCTGTTTCCCACGCTTCTCCAGGTTTCCAATTTCCTGTCACTTACACTGGATCCCCCTCCCACTAGCCATAGGGAAGGAGAAATAGAACCAACAGGGTGGGAGGAATTGGGAGTGGGCGCAGATACGACAGGTCATTTCAGAGACAAGTCCAACCTGGTTAACACGTAAGCTTGCCTTTTCTTCTCAACATAAAATGATTCAGCCCCAGGCCACCTAGGCTCCCCGGAGGCCCTCACCCCGGTCTCTTAGGAGAAACAATGTTCTTGCTGGCTGAGTTCCACATGCAATCCCCAACTCACAATGAACACTGCTCTCCTCCCAGCCACCTGACACCAGAGCTGTTGCTCAACCGTCCCTTGTTCTGTGCCTGCATTGCTTAAATTAGCTTTTCTCCCTGGGCCCCCAACGAAGTCAACTTCTTCCCTAGCTGCCTTTCTGCTTTCTGCTGTTCTTGAGTGAGCCCGTCCCCAATTCCTCCTCACTTCTTCCAGCCTGTGCTTTCTACGTCCTGAAGCATTCTTCAGGCTCTCCTCTCCCCTTGCTGATAACGCTCTGGTCAGATCATTTTCTCAGTGCCCTCCCCCTACACCCATCCTGGGGCTGTGTCCACTCCACTCTTGTTTGCTTTCCATGCTCTCTATCTCTGGGAGTGGTCCTTTACCTACCAGCAACTGCCAATCACCAAACACCCACAGGTTCCTGAAATTGCCTTTGTCTCCACTGCAAACAGGGAGAGGGTTATAGGAAAAAAGTGTGCAAGATATAAATATTACCGAGTTTTCTGATGAGAGCAGTTTTCAGCAAAATAGCTAGAGGTGGGGGTAGCTAACCAAATCATAATCAAAGAAAACCTATTCAAAGGCGTTTTATAACACTTTCCTCTGTGCATACTATTTCTATATGAACCTTATTCAAAGTACTCTGAAAAAGAATGCAAGGACGAGAACCTTAGACATTGGGCTTTTCTAGGCTTGACTACATTTTTTAAGCAGGGGACAAACTGTGGCAGTTCATAAAAACAAGAAATATGTTAACAGTTGTTTTATTCTGCATGAAACTTGCCCCCCACCTATTTTTTTATAGCCTGTATAATATTTATTACGAGTAATATACATATACTATATATATATATACACACACATGTAGTGATTTCATATATATAGTCACTCCAGAGTAAAATGCGTTGTTTAAGAGTAATTGCCTTCCAGTCTTTTTTATTCACAGGCATTTGGTAAGTCTTTGACAGTCATCAATTTAATATTCAATTTCCCTTATTCTTGGATGATCCTGAAAATCCATTGCATGTAGTAAATTGTAAAACAGTAGAGGTGTGCATTTGAATCATATACTAAATGAGTGAATGAGTCTAGCCAGCCAACAAGCAGATTCATTTTATGGGAAAAGTTCTATTTTCTGGTGGTGGTTGTACATTTGGAGACAGACAAAAATTTCCAGGCCGCCTGTCCCTTGTGAATATAATAGACGTATCATCTGTGAATGTCAAGATCATGTGTGTGTGTGTATTTCTTATATATTCAGTTGAAATATGCAGTTTTACATCCTGTTTTAGTTAACGTTACTTTTTGAACATTGCAATTTTTTTCATCATGATAATTTTGATGGCCAAATGAGATTCTATAGCATTTGACAAGCCAAATTTCCTTTTGTGTCCAATTCTATTATCGGAATGTAAGTTACTTCCAGGTTTGTGTTATTATAATCAATACTGTTGTGGATATCTTCAGCATTAACCTGTCTGAATTTTTGACAATTTCTTAGTGTGGATTTCTAAAATTGCAATTTCTGGGTCAAAGAATATGAATATATATATTTTTTTGATTAATGTTATGATAGATTACAACCTTGTGAGATTTCAGTTGTACATTTTTGTTAGTCATGTTGCCCCACCTATTTTTTTAAGGCTAGAAGCAGAATGAAAGAACATCATTTCCAAACAGGGTGAATCAGAAGTAGATGCTTTTTTTTTTTTTTTGGTGAGGAAGATTGGCCCTGAGCTAACATCTGTTGCCTATCTTCCTCTTTTTTCCCTCTCCCAAAGCCCCAGTACATAATTGTATATCCTAGTTGTAAGTCCTTCTAGTTCTTCTATGTGGGATGCCACCACAGCATGGCTTGATGAGCAGTGTGGTGTGTAGGTCCGTGCCCAGGATTGGAACCATGAACCCCAGGCTGCCAAAGTGGAGCCCACGAACTTCACCACTACACCACTGGGCTGCCTGAAACTTGCCCATTTTTATAGGTTGGAGACTAAGAAGGGAGAAGGAAAGGGCAAGCATATTGACATTAACGCTCACCCCCTCCGACCCTGCCTGCCACATTGAAACTGAGCAGGTGTCATAAATAACCTGACGTGCTTGAAAGCCACGGCAGAGGCCCTTGTAAGGAGCACTTGGGTGATGTAAGAGAAAAAGAAAAATCGGGAAGCATCTTCCTGGTGCCACCTCCTCACCCTTTGCCATTTTCTGTGCTGTGCCTGGGCCCTCTCTTCATGAAATTGTTCAAGAGAAATGAGGGGTTTCAAGTGCCAGCCCTCCTGGGGCATCTGCCCTGGGTTCCTAACAGGGTCCACAAGGGGAGCCTCAGGAGAGAATTTCTGGCTTCTGTGGGGAGAGAACCAGCTCTGGAGTCAGCTCGCCTGGCCTCAGTCCCGGTTGCTTGATTGGGGGTGACCCGTGTGCGCAAGTCATCTAAACTCTGTGAGCCCCGGTTTCCGCCCCTAACACAGGATGATAACGGCGTTCCCTCCAAACGCTGTGCAGAGTAGATGAGGCAGGGCTCGGATAGCCCTAAGAGCAGGGCTGGGCATGTTGTTAGTGCTCAGTAATGTTAGCGAGGAGGGGCGGGGGGAGCACGGAGGGCAGAGGAGAAGGAGGAGAGGGAGGAAGGAGCAAGATGACCTTGGATTCCCCCGGAAAGAGGGGCCTTGGCAGCTGGCCTCTATCTCCCTTTCGAAGCCCGACTCAAGGCTTCATGGTCCTTCAGGCTTAACAGCTGAGACCTTGTTCCCAAACTCACAGGTGTGCCGTCCTGTGCACCTGGGTAGAATGTTCCTCTCGCCTTCCTGCAATTACCAAATCACTTTAAGGGGAATGCTGTACATTTTTTCAAATGAAGCCTGCGCTTGTATTTGCTCACAGTGAATTTTAACATTTAGAAGATGATGAGCTTGTTTACTCAATAAATATGTATGTTTGGGTCCATTTGTCAACTCTCTCGCAGATGCCGTTCCTCCCGCCCGTTGCTGTGGGCTCCAGGGAGCAGGGCCTGCGGGGGGGTAGGAAAATGCCAGTTGTTGGTCTTCTTGGACCCAAAAATTATTTACAGAGCACAGGATTTACAGTCAGGAAGGATTTTTTTTTTTTACAGAAATGGGCAAATCCTAGATACTCTTTATGTATACAAACCTCCTTTCCAACAGTTATGAAAGGACATTTTAAACTTTAAATGAGAGCCCTGTTGGCAGTACATTGTCAATGCTAAGTTCCATCAAAACATCATATTGAGGGCAAGGAGGTCACAGAGGAATTGCCACCTTTGGGTCTTGAAGTCTCCCCGATAATGCTGTGACTCCAGAAGTAGGCAAGGGTCCTCCTTTGCGCCCCTGGTTCATTCATTCCCCAACTCCTTGTGCCTCTGACGTCAAAGCATAAGCTGGTAACATACACCGAGAGATAGAATTCAACCCGGGGTCAGGGCCGCTTGAACAGTTCTGTACAGAAGCCCAGCTTTAAATTCTACCCTCCACAGAAGTAGTCCCCCTCCGGCAGCTGCTCTCCACCAGCTGCCTAGCCAGCTGCTATTAGGCCAAAATTACCACCACCTCAGGCTCCCCGCCACACGCTCCCTGGGGCTCTTTCTCTGACCCGTTAGCAGGAATGGGCCACAGTGGAAGTCAGCTCTGGTTTTCACCAATATTTTTTTAATTTGAATAAAAGGGCAACTCATAGATACCCCTCACTCTCACCATGTGTGGAATGTGATAAAACAAAAGCTTGCTGAGTCAGACCCCAAGAACCAGATTGAGCCAGAGATGATACGAATGTGGAATCAATCAAGAAGTTACGTGTGTTAGAAAGGACTGGCTTAATGGTTCTCTTTAAAATATTTGTTGAAATTTTCAATCACATCACGTAAGGTGGAATCCTCAGGCTCTTTTTCCAGTTCCCTGTTGTTATTATTTTTTTTGGAGCTGTTTTGCCTGTTTGTATGTGTCATTTGCAGATTTGCGGGCAACAAGAGATTGGGTGTAAAATGGAGGCTGGGAACTCACAGGGAGCAAGAGGTAAAGAATCAGAGATTCAGGATCCAAATTACTGTTGCTCCTGTGGTGAGAGGTTGTCACACAGGCAATTAAGTGTATATTAATTTTCCAGCAATGTAGTTTGAAAAATCAGCACATCAAATAAAATATTTAACACCCAGGAAAAGCCAAATTCACATTCTGCATGTGTGTCCTTAAGTGGTATTTTTATGGAAGGAAACCTTATTTGAAACAAATGTTGGAACAGAAGTTGAGTTTCTGAAAGGCACTGAGAAACTATGGCACATAAGGTTTTAAAATGTTGCCCATAAAAAGCATAATCCTCAGCCTCACTCCCTTCCACGGTTCGCATGCCTGCTCAATGCCCGCGTTGATCCACCTGTGTGTACAGGTGTCTTCACTTATTTGCACATCATTCACAGCGAAACCTGGTAGTTATATTGGTTACATGTGTGAAATGAAAAATGGAAGGGACTAGTGGACCCGTCATCTGGTCTCAGGACAAGAAGGGGATCTCACATTGATGGATGGGATGATATCTGGATAGCCCTTGAAGAGCTTCCTGAGACCAGCATTAGAATGAAGCTGTTTCTGCACACAGCTGAGAGATTCAGGTGCTCTGAACCCAAAGTGGGGAGCCCCGAACCACCCCCAAGCTTCCGTCTGGGTATCATGAAGTGGGGCTTGAAGGGTATTACATGTAACCTGCGCAAAAAGGAGAGAATTGGGGCTGGCCGCAATCTGTGGCAGGGAAGGCCCCTGAGATAGAGAGATGTTGGGGGGGCATAGTTAGGAAAAGTTTGCCATGACTCTCATTTCTTTCTCTCCCTTCCCGGATGCCTGCCCGCCGCCTCTCTTTTTTCATTCATTTGTACATACATTCCTCAAGTATTTACCGAACACCTATTTCAGG
The DNA here is from genome assembly GCF_037783145.1 of Equus przewalskii. NCBI lineage: Eukaryota > Metazoa > Chordata > Mammalia > Perissodactyla > Equidae > Equus > Equus przewalskii. The sequence goes on along the minus strand of NC_091863.1, from coordinate 108,156,263 downwards.
CATAAGCCTGGGCTAGCCAGGGCAGGAGTATACAGAAGACGTTTGTTCTCGCCTCTCCCTCTCAATGGGTCTTCTCTCCTTCTCTCTCTCCCCATAATTCAGTGGTAACAGGGGTGGATGGAGGAATATCCAAAATTTGTCCCCGTAGAAGACAACTGTGCCAGGAATTTCCGGCAACCCCCAAGGAGGGTGGCAGATTGATGGGACTCTAGTTGGGACTTACAAGGGGGTGAGGGAGATGGGGACAGGAGGAACCCTGCAGCCAGGCTGTCTGCTCAAGACTATTCTATAGCTCCCATTTATTGGGCACTTGCTGTGTGCCAGACCCTGTACGTGCATTTTCTTATACCTTATTTAGTCCTCCAGACCTATGAGATAGTTATTATAACTGGCCCTGTTTCCTCTGAGAAAACTGAGGCCAGGAGGGGGAAGTGACTTGCCCAAGGTCACACAGCTAGGAAGTGACAGAGCTCCAATTCAGGCTTATGTCTATATCTCTCCAATGCCCAGGCATTTTAAAAACTCAGATGTGGTTTAGACATAAGCACAAAAATGGATTAGGAGCTTCTGAAAGGTGCTATGAATCCTGTTTCAATGCAGTTTACTTGAGTTTCTTTATTCAACAGTAATAATTTTAATAATACCTAACACTTACTGAGCACTTATATGTCGGGAAATATACTAAACAGTTTTACACTCAGTCTCGTTTAATCAACATAACAACTCTATGAAACATTATTATCATTATCCTCATTTTACAAGTGAGGAAAGCAATGCCTAGAAAGTCACATGCCCAGGGTTTTATTCCAGTCTCTCTGACAGCTCAGAGCCACTCAGCTACCACGCTAACCTGCCCTAAGCCCTCCAGGACCTCATTATTTTGAAAAGTCTTTCCCCAGACTTTCTTCTCACCCTTTTTCTGTCCATGTAAGTATATCCATATAAATCTGCCCCATTTCTGTCCTATAAGGTGAGTTAAGAGCCAGCCCTGATGGCCTGGTGGTTAAAGTTTGGCACACTCTGCTTCTGTGGCCCGGGTTTGGTTCCTGGTCACAGAACCACACCATTCGTCTGTCAGTAGCCATGCTGTGGCGGTGGCTCACACAGAAGAACTAGAAGGACTTACATCTAGAATATATAACCATGTACTGGGGCTTTGTGGAGGAAAAGAAAGAGGAAGATCAGCAACAGATGTTAGCTGAGGGCAAATCTTTCCCAGCAAAAAAGAAAAAAAAATAATAATTAAAGTGAGTTAAGTCATTGACTCCTCCATAACCTCCCTACCAAGACCACTTATTTTCCCCAATATCAAACTAGCCAAACCTGGAAGTCCCAAGGACACGTCCATATAGGGGCAATCAGAACAAGACTGTTATGAGCACCAAATTTCCAGTCACCCTTTTAGGTTCATGGAATCTTAAGAACAAGACAGAGTAAAACCATAAATCCTTGTATTTAGAAATAATAAATGCTACTTAAAACTTGATTACTTCAAAAATACTCCCCAGATCTACAATCGCCCACAAGGAAAATCTCTAAGAGGGAGATAAAAGAGAAATCTTCCTCCCTGATAATTGCTTTATTTTATAAATAACAACAAGGTGACCCTTTTTGAAAGTGTTACTTATTTAGAGACTCAGAATTTAAACGTACTTTACTGGTGAGGGGTGCGTTCCAAGTGACCATATCCCTCGATAAAGACAGTCTTTCATTTTTCTCCCTTATCTTCCAATTGCCTGTCTGGGGTCATGTCCACAGTACCCTTATTCTATTTCAGCTTCTACCTCTCGGCAGTCAGAAAAATTACTCTGAACAACCCATAGAATGAGCACCTGCTTCAGTTATTGTCTCAATGTGAACATGCTAATCCCTGGGCTTAGGAGAGCTTCGCCTTCCATGCAAAATGGTCAGGCCCTTCTAATGGGTCAGCACTGCTGGTTTTAATACCCCAGTCTTGATTTCTAACAGGTGGGTGCCACAGTTGTTCAACTCTTATTATGAGCCAGAGCACGGCTCGAACAATATAGGATTCTTCATAAAGAGTCTGAGAGAATGCCAGATGATATTACTGGGGAAGTAAGCTCAATTCCTTTCTCCAGCATTTGAGCTAGGGGCTTTGCCCAGGGAGGAAGAGCACCCCAGCCCCGCAGTTTTCTTTATACTCACTAAATAGGCTTTTTTATTTTTAAGGGAGCACGAAAATGTTTGTGAAAACCCAGATTTTGTCAGGGCACTGGGGCTGCCTAGCTCTGGTTGTTTAGAACATGGTACTAATCAAACGTCACCCACTGAATCTACCATTCGGCTGTGTGTCCGCCCCCGCCCTCCCACCCGAGTCCTGTCTGGAGCTTCGCAAACATCCAGGCTCGGTAAATGAAGCCCAGCATTCTTTTTAAAGACACGATGAAATCAGAAAGAGACACAATCTCTGTCTTCAGGGTGGAATTAGGAATGTGTGAGTCCCACTTCCGTAGCAAATGTAAGAGTTTGAGAATGCATTGGTACCCTTTTTCCATTCAGAAAGATTTATTGGGTGAGCTTGCAGGCCATTCTTCATAGTTCGCGGCTGCCATATTTGATGGCTTTGCACAGAAGCCATACACATTTCCTGTCAAAATAAGTTTGGAAGGCCTGGCTATACAGCACGTCGTGAGGCTCATTCTCTTCTGGGTATGCACATGTTACATTGGTATCAGGAATGACTGCTTGCTCTAAAGAAGTCTAAAATATAAGGAGTGATATAATATAAACGGTGATCTAGAATTATCTTCTCTGAGTGCCTCTGAATTTCTCTTTCATTTATTGCCTCTGTTTTTTCTCCATTTCCTCTGCTTGAAAACCTGTTAATTTCCCCACCTCTGCAACACCCTAGACTCTGATCCCCATAAACAATTGATGCCTCTTTTTTGTGTCCTCATTCTTAAACACCTTCCCTGTGTTTCCTTTCTTAGCGTTGGCATATACTAGAAAGAAAACTCTGGAAGTTCTGTGAACCTGGTGGAAGCTTCCAATCCTGTCTTTGTCACTTACTAGTTTTGTGTCTTTAGTGAGTTTCCTAACCTTTCTGATCCTCAACTTCCTCTCCTGTAAAATGGGGCTATTAGTCATAGTACCTCCCACACAGGGTTACTGTGAGGATTGAATGAGACAATGCACATAAAGCCCTTTAGCATATTTCCTTCCTTCTTCAGGGGAATTTTGGTGGACTTGGTTTCTGTCTTTGTTTCCATAACTTAGGGGCAAAAAGAAAACTTTAAAAAGTGAGACGGGACAGGGAAAGCATGAATACGTACTTGGCTGGTATCTAAGCGGGTCTGCCCTGTCCAGCCTGTGGTACAGTCCTTGCCTGAAAGCCTGTGAATACCCCATTCTTCCTCATGTCTTTTTCAAATCTTGGGCTATTCTAGAAAGCTTGGTCCCTGCTGCTCGCTGCCATTTGCCATCTTAGAGCGTCTCCCAGCTTTTCCCAGCTGTGAGAAGCTGCACTCAGAGCCCCTCTATATTAGCTCCCTTTGCTGAGTTTGCGAGTCGCTCCTGCTCCCTCTCTGAAATAGCCCAGCCATCAGACACTGAGGCAGAATTCACCATGTCTCCTGGAGCAGTGGTCCATAGGTCAAGCCACTTCAGCACTTTCCCTGCCTTCCCCACAATGATTAACTCATAATAATATCTTGCGATTTCGTATATGTTGTAAAGGGGGAGAGACACCAGGCAGAGTAGGCCTGAGGCCCAAATTAACTTACCCAACCTTGATCTTGGCCAAGGCTCTCTGCCCTTCTGGGCCCCTCTTTCCACAGCTTTAATGTACAATGCCTCCTTGGGGACCTGATGGAAGGGCTACAGGGACCAAGGGCGGTAACAGGAGAGAGAGCACTCTATTTGGGGCGGGGGGATCTCCATGCAAATAACGCATACCCAAATTACAGGAAAAGTGTTATATTTTTGAGATTTGCTGCCATATGTGAACCACGTATGTTCAGGCAAACTGAAAAATCCTTGGATTATGCAATTGCTTAAAACATTGTGTAAACATAGAAAAGAAAGTCATTGCTACTACTCCTTTCTAGGTTAAATAGAAAATATGTATTGTTTTGAGCTCTTGCCATAGCTGTGCTGAGGCCTCCATAGACGGTAGTCCGAGGAGCAGAGCCCCGGCCTTTTCAATCCAGTGCAGGTGGATTGTGAAGACGTCCCTCCGTGCGGGGCTTTCAAAAATCATGCTGCTTCGAAAGGCCGTGCCAGCCCCCCATTCTGGAGAGCCGGGCAGGAAGCCCTATTCTGAGGATTTTCCTCTCTATCATGACTTGCCCTCCCTTCCCCCCTGCTACCTTCCCCTTGTAATTGCCACCAACATCACTAAGCTCCAGTCACAGCAAAAACCTGGCTGAGGACCCCGGTCCCAGGTAGACAGGATTACAGTGTCTACCATATATCAGGAGTAGAAGCTTTGGACATCAATGACATTGTGAGACCGTCCGAAAAAGACGTATGTAAAACCTACACATGCGTGCATGAGGTGTGTGTGTATGTGTGTGCGCTCCCATGTGTGGGTTCACAATATATGTGCCCATTATGAACACAATAAGATACACAATTATGAATACATTATGAATTATGATAATACCTTATGAACAGGTGCATGAGAATACACACACACACACACACACACAGCACTCTGTGACTGAACCTTCAAGACCCTGTCCTCTGGCCTCCCACATAGGACAGGAATTCCCTCTCCAGCCATCCTGACAAGCGGCCAGCCAGCCTCTATCTGAATGCCTTCAGGGAACCAAGGAAACTCAGTCCTGTACCAGCCATCTCTGTTCATTTTTGGACAACTTTTAGAGTTACACAAGTCCTTGTATTACACTAAATCTCCCTCCGTAATCCCATGTCTCCAGTAGGTGTCAAGTACCAGCACTAGCATCCCCTTTGACAGGCTCTTTTCTTTCTAACTTTTTGTGTCCATTCCTTGTTGTCTCATCATCTTTCTAACTGCAAATGAAATTTAAGGTTGTAGCAAGACACAGAGTCCGAACTTTAACAGTTACAAGCTCTTATCTCCGGAAAGAGACACATAACGTCTGTTCAATTTGTGGAGAAAGTACATTTATGAGTTTGCTAGGACTGCTGTACAAAACACCACAAACTGGGTGGCTTAAAGCAACAGGGATTTCTTCTCTTCCAGTTCTGGAGGTGAGAAGTCCAAGATCGAGGCATCAGCAGGGTGGTGCTCTCTCCGACAGCTCTAGGAGAGGATTTTTCTTAGCCTCTTCTAGTTTCTGGTGTCTGCTGACAACCCTTGGCATTTTTCGGGCTGCAAATGCATCACACCAGTCCCATGGCCGTCTTCTCCCTGCATGTCTTCACGTCATCTTCCCTCTGTGTGTGTCTCTGGCTCCAAATTTGCCCCTTTTCTGAGAACATCAGTCACATTGTGTTAAAGCCACTCTAATGACCTCATTTTAACTTGACTACCTCTGTAAAGACCCTATTCCCAAATAAGGTCACATTCTGAGGTACTGGGGGGTTAAGACTTCGACATATGAATTTGGGGGGATGCTATTCAACCTGGAAATATATTTATAAATATATATATTTACATATATATTTGCAGACAAATGACATAACTTCAAAGTTTGAAAAATTTCAGAAAAGAGTCCTTTATTCTTTGTTAAGAGGAAGATAGATTGCCAGGAGGGAGGGGACCTCCTCTTTTTATTGTTAATATATATTTTAATAGTCTTATATGTCACATATGTATATATTATCAGATATAGTATAATAGGTTAGCCTTTTATATTTATTTTTAATATTATTCATATATTTATTTTAAATATTTTTATATTATAATATGCAAATGATGAACACAATTTCAACCTATTAGGCATATATTTTGACCAAATACTAATTGCATGAAGAAGGTACCAAGTCGACGCTTTGCCCCAAGTATTTTGATATTTTGATGTCGCACCCAAAGCCAAATCTTTGTTATATAAAAGGTAAAGGTGAGAGAAATGGAGAGTGATATTTACCAGTAAAATATTATAGCACATGTGGAGATGGGGTCAACTGCAAAGCATTCTGGGGAGAACTCAGGCCAGGGGATGCTGAAACAAAACCTGAAGTTGGCCTGGATCTCTCTCTTAGTCTGAATTGGCAGAGCAGAGAGCCCAGCCCAGAGTGAGCCAAGGGTCAACTTGTGGTAGGGGAGACTTACCCCATCTTGCCTCCGATTTCCCAGGAACCTCTGGCGTTTTCTGATTTCTACCACTGTACTCAGAACTGGTAGTGGACATGTGAATGTGCTCTGAGGGGGAAGAGATATCCAGCCTGTGGATTGGTTCCCTCTTCTAAGGGAATCCATCCAGGGCAACTTCAGAGGGCTGTGTCCATTTGCCTCAGTCAACCCAGTGACTCCAGCAAGCCCATTCTAGGCACCCCATCACTTTTCAGTACCTCGTGAACCTGAGACTTCCGGTGCTGATGACGCTGTGTCTCTCAGTTACCTGGACTTGGTCTGGGTAGGGCTTGAGAATTTCTTCTTTCCTCCCATGTAAAGCCAGACCACAGGAGAGTTACACCTTGTCTTCCCTCTAGAAGTTGACTTAGTTCACTTGCCTGAGACCATTGGAGTGGGAATAGCCTATGAATCTATGGCCGAATCCAGGCATGCTGACACTGGTTATGTTTGGTTGCTCGACAGAAGGAAGGAGGATAATGACCAGGAGTTGGGGGCTAGTATCAGGAGTGCGGGCTCCATTTGGAGTGGCTAGCTAAGAGCTAATTGGGAGGGCAGTGAGTACCACTGAGCTGGGCAGATGTCGAGTCCTGGGCATCAGTGAGGCCAGTAGGCAGACTGGTGAGCAAGTGGATAGGCTGGGACCCTTGACAGGGGCCCTTCACTCTCTACCAAGAATGACTTTACTGCTGTCTCAGGCTTTCAACTGGGAGTTTGGGGAAGAAGCCAGAGAAAATGTTGGCCAGTAACCAGATTCAGGCCTTTAGGGGCTTGACAAGGAGGCACAGGGGCAGGTAGCAATTTCTGGTAGTCATTTATTGATTCATTCTTTCATTCAGTAAATATTTACTGAGTACTTACTGTACCAGATACTATAGTAGACCAAGTAGACTAGTTCCTTAAGGAATTTACAGTCCCAGGATTAAGGAATGGGGGAAAATAGTAGGGATTAGGGCCACAGCAGGAAACAGATTTGGACTTTCATTTCTCCTTAGCGTATGTGTGTGTGTCCGTCTGGCCATCTGGCCATCTCTCTCTCTCTCTCTCTCTCTTTTTCTGTGTGTGTGTGTGTATGTGTGTGTGTGTGAGAGAGAGAGAGAGAGACAGAGAGATTTGTTCTTCCCACAATGTCCTGGCCACAAAGCAATGCATCTTTGCCTACTCCAATATGCATGCCAGCCTCCCAAATTATAGGCTCCCTAATAATGACCAACAGCCTTCCTATCAAAAGAACCTTTTCTAAGCCTTTTCTTCCTCTCAGGAGCTGAAGGATGGTGAATGGCCTCAGTCAACATGTACACACATGCACCAAGTGGCCACATTCTGGGTGGGGCATACACAAGGTAGCTTTGGGTTTTAGAAAGACGCATATTGGTCAAGTCAGTTAAAAATTAGCCAAACAGCCTGTAAAGTCAACTGTGGCTTGATTTGGACTTCACCCAGCCTTCAGCTGGGGCCGTATTCGTGCACCTCACTTTAAGAAAACCTGTACCCAAAAATCCCGATTTTGAAAGGGGGAGAGGAATGTGCCTGACCACTTTTGGAAGCCATCTAGAGCCCTCATTTATTGACACAGGTGTATCAAAAAGGTGGTGAAGCTCTTGAAGCAGCATCTGATTCAATCCTCTGCCTTCTGATGGTAACACCGGGAAATCGTCGCAGGCGAACGGGCCTTTATCTGGTCCGGGCAGACCCCCAGAGACTACTAATGGTTTAAAAATGCAGCCAAGCTGCTGTGGAGTTGGGAGCCCTGCACAGACACGAACTTACCTTGTCTTTTAAAATGAGAAGGGACTCTGGGGCTTTGTGGCCAAGGGTGTAGTTTTCTGAAAAATCAAACTCAAATAAATTAATAAATTAGAACAAACTGAATTAGGGGCATGCATTTGGGCTTTTCCTTACATTTTATGGAAATTATGAAATACATCCCTTCGTTTAAGTTTAAAATTAAACTAACTCAGCATCTCTGAAAGAAAGGGAGGGAGTTCCCATGACCTGATATTTGCAATTTCCACTCAAGTACGACTCTCTGTATTTATTTGGAAATATTTGTGTTCAGTCAGGGTATGGTTTACCCTTGTTGTGTAGCCTTATTATAGTTTGATTTCACATCAGACTACTCACCTTTTAGTAACCAAATTTGTGGCCCAACGAACGCTTCTCTCTCTTACAAGGAGCTTGTACTCTTATCTATTTCGCAACCTTTATTTGTGCATGAGATGAACCATGACATTTAAACTATGCTTGATAGCTTAACAGATTATAAGAACAAAACCAGATGGCCCCCAAAGAATAATGCTTTGATTGCTTTCAAATTCAATGTCAAAAATTAAAAACAGCTTTCAAAAAGCCTTGCCCTTTTTTTCCAGAAGTGACTTTGGATCCTCTATATGTATATAGACTGTTTCCCAAAAAAACCTGAAAGTGTATAAACCAAAAATTTAACAATGGTTATTTTGAGGTCAAAGAATGTTTTCTTCTTTTTTCTTTTCTATATCTCCCAATTTTTCTACAGTTACTTTTAGAATCAGAAAAACATTTTTTAATGACTACTTTTTCAGTTTAATTTTAATGAAGTCTTTTCTAGGGTTGAGTCAAGGTGTTTTCCTCTGTTGAGAAAATGGACATTGTTAAGCATTAGCAGTTCATAATTCTTCTCCCATGCAAAATGATGAATAATGTGCGGTTCCTTAAACACTGTGCTTCACGAGGTTGGAAAACTGAACCGGACCCAGATTCTTTAGAATTAACGTAAATTCTACCAAAGCAGTTATTTAATTTTCTAACTCACTTTCATGTACCTTCGACGTCACTAGTATAATCACAAGCCTCCTTTCTTTGAGAGCAGTAAACCCACTAATTCTTTAAAACTGGGCTTTAAAAAGAACCTCAATTTAAAAAGTCTCCCAAACCTTGAGATAGTTGGCAGGGCAAAGTCAGAATGTGACCATCTGAATTTCTAAACGAAAGAGTTCACAAAGTGTTAGGATTCTTTTTCCCATTCTTGTTTTGTAAAAGAATCTTTATTCCAACTCAGATTCCTTTTTCTTCAAATCAGCTGCGAGAGAGTGGACAAACTTTGCTGCAAATCAAAGCCCTGACAGTTATATTTCCCTGGATAATTGCACACTGCTTTGGTTTCCTTTTCCCCTCTGTTTCCTTTTGTTTTGACAACAAGATTCTGGGAAAACAATATACAAATGATAACTATGCTGTCATGAGTATACTGAATTTTAAAAATAAATAACTGTCGACCCAAAAAGCTTCCAGGAGCCTATGGAGTGAGTTCTTTTTCCAAAGCGTTCCAAAACCAGATGTGGAAATGTTTAGCTAATTCCCCTCCCCATTCCCCATGCAAAGAGTTCAGATGTGTCTCTAACGACATCAGAGGAGATGGGGAGGCAAAAATCCTGTCTGCTTTCAAGGAGATTTGTGTTACACTTCTCAATTCACTCACCAGCGTCGCAAAACTAATTTGGACTTCAGCTTTTGTCTCTTTTAACAAGAGCCTTTTCTTCCTGAGACTAAAAAATGCTCTGTGTTTAGACCGATCTCTAATCTCTTTCTTGTAAGACATTAAGAAATAGAGTTCACATTCCCAGAATGAAACGTTTCATGATTTTTTTAAAAAAACATAAAGGATTTATTAAGAATTAGGCTTATTAGGGAGTTCTTGAAAAGTAGGAGGAAAACTCTTTTAAAGAAACTAATGGAAAATGTATATGCATAAACCACATTTAGGAAAAACAGAAAGCTACTGTACTCCGTAGCTGCAAAGAAAGCGAACGTTTTGCAGCCAGGTGTCATTAGCAGCTCTGGTTTTGCTGGCCTCTCTATAGCTTAGTTCAGGACAGTATGTACCGATAGCTGAGCCCTGCTCAGCTGTACAAATGCATCTAAGCTCATTGCTTCTGGAATGTCACAGGGATCATTTGCAATCAAGTCAAAATGGGGCTGTGGTAATGCAAACCCTGAGACCTGCTTTCTAACAGCCCAGCGGCCTCTAAGAAGCTGGACAGTAGTCCCAAGGTGAGCGCTCCCTTCTCTGCATTTTTTTTCCCCAGTCCTCGACTCCCCTCAGCTCTGCAGACTTCCGGAGACTTTAAATAGGATTCCGTCCACAGCGCCCGGGATGCTGTGCACAGCCCCAACTAGGACTAAAAATACCTTCAGTTTGGCACCCCCACACAGCCGTCTCTTCTGGCACCCCCTTCCCATCTCAGCCTCTTGGCCCTCTTTTTCCTCTGCCCGCAGTAATCAGAGCCCCCCCCACTCCTCTGCCCAAGAGCCCATTCAGCCAGCACATCTCAGCTAGATGTTAGAAAAGCCAGCTGATTTGATGAATTGGCACTGTGTTGTGAATGACTTATGACCATCCCGCACACGCACATACACATGTGCATTCCACCCTTCCCTGAGAATGGCAGGCCGCAGGGGAGGGAGGCTGCCCAGTTCTGATGACCTGTACTCAGCAAAAGGGAGCAGCTGCCCAAGTGTGGCATTGAGCTAGGTGTTAGCAAGTTCATCAGCAAATACCTTCTGCTCGCCTCCTAATATCCCGGCTCCTCCCCCTCCCCTTAGAGATGCACCATCTTAAACCTGGGTCTCACTGACTTCACTTCTCAGCTCTACCTGACCTCAAAGCTATGTTGTCACACACATGGGCATCTCCATTTATTGCTCCCACCATGTGGCAATCTGTTCCTGGCTATGAGAAAATCAGAGGAAACAGATTCTGTCCTGTCTGAGTTGGGAGATTTGTACTAAATAAACACGCAAACTCAGTAATGTTACTGAGTTCCCTCCTTTAAGACTGATTCAGTGCAATGTAATTCAAAGAGTGGATGTGGGGGGAGGTGAGGTAGTCTAAAATGGTCGGTTCCGGACAACTGTCTTGTTTCTCGGGGAATCGACTTTTTATGACTTCATTTGGATTATTCATGAGAGTGAGGAGGAGGCTAGGAAAGAAGCTGGAGGAAGGGAGAGGAAATGGATGGCTTAACTCTGTGGACAAGAACACAGCCTTAAACTTGGGTCTCAGTTTTGGGGTTTGAACAACAAAAATGGAATTGAAGGATTGTTTCCTAGGCCTGTTCCAGGAACTGCTTAAAGGGGAGGTTTTTGTTCAGAGCAAATAGGTCCCGGCTGTGAGACGATGTTAAGGAAAGAAAGAGAGAGAGGGAGAGAAAGCCACTCCTAAGGCGTGCTCAGGATGCTAAGGTGGTCTTCCTTAGCCAAGACAGTGAGACAGTGGTGCAGTAGCAAAGAGTAATTATCTCAGCTTCCAAAAGGAAACTCAGCAAATATCATGCATCGTTCCGGAGCAAGTGGTTTGTTTATTTGACTGTTGAGTCATTATCCACGAGCAGCCGGCATCAGAGTTTACTTGGTTTGTTGTTGTTGTTGTTGTTGTCATTTTATTTTGTTTCGTTTTTCGGAAGGGTAAGAAGGTTGGCTTTTTTGTTTGTTGCTGCTGCTTCCATTTTCGCTTTGTGAAAAACGAAAGAGCAGTCCTAGGAGATTTCAGAAGGAACAGAGAGGAAAAGAAGGAAGAAAGCAGGCCCCTCAGGCTTCTCGTTACATCCCAACACCCCCGAGAGAGTGAGGAGTCCCTAACGGGAGAGTGAGAGAGAGCGAGGCCCAATCCGTACCAGTCAGATCACGGGCCTGGCTTAGAAACAAAGCATTTCATCCAGGCCAGTGCACTTTTCCGGTGGGCTCCTGTGCCGTGGTTTCCATTAAAGGATGCGGCAGATTCATCAATATCAAGGGAAGAGAAAGAGCTGCATTTTTGCAACTGGAGAAAAGGGGAGGAAAGAAATGTCTTGGGATGCTTTTTAGCACAATGCTGCTCATGTAGTAGTCGCTCAATAAAATATTAGCCAAAGAATGAACTCATTTATGCAGGGGTCACTTCCCTCAGCAGGGAGCAAAAATAAAACCCTACACTTAGACATATACATTTCCTATGAAATTTTAGGCACTTTGCTATTTGATTTATGTCATTTTCACTTTTAAAATGAAAGCTGACTTGGACAATATCTGATGATACTCCTCTTGCTTGCTTCTTTCGTCATTTGTCGCCTCCTTCTGATATTGTGTTTTAGACACTAGTTCTTAGCATTGCTCTTTTTTTCTCCCTGCTACTCTGCCTGCCATTCTTTGGCGGTAAAAGGCAATAGGACTCGGAAGTGGCCACGGAGCTTTCCACTGAAAAAGAAAAGAACAAGCTAGTGAAAATAAAAGAAGAACGCAAAGCAAAGGCTATGACTCAAGGAGGTACAAACCATGGCCACAAAGAATATTTTAGGAAATACCTTCTCAATCAACATGGAAAGTGGAAACCCAGGACTCCTTGTCTTTAATATGGGACTTTTGAGTAGTATTCATGTGTAATATGGACTGAAAAATGTAAAATTAAAAATCACTATGTTTTTGTTTCTGCAATTTCACTATTTTACGAGGTGTCCGACTGATGTATCAGGGAATCTATTAGTCATGGTGACTTAAGATGCTACTGCTGCAGTTTATGAAGTATTCATGCGATCAGTTTAAGTGAGCCACTTGGTGGGGCCGGCCCGGTGGAGCAGCAGTTAAGTGCACATGTTCCGCTTCGGTGGTCCAGGGTTCGCTGGTTCGGATCCTGGGTGTGGACATGGCACCACATGGCAAGCCATGCTGTGGTAGGCGTCCCACATCGAAAGTAGAGGAAGATGGGCACGGGTGTTAGCTCAGGGCCAGTCTTCCTTAGCAAAAAGAGGAGGATCGGCAGCAGTTAGCTCAGGGCTAATCTTCCTCAAAAAAAGAAAAAAATTAATAAAAGTGAGCCGCTTGGCAAAATTTCAATATTTGGTTGTCAGGAATAAACCACAATCTTTTCTTAGGTTTTATTTAATTAAATTTGCTGCTAACCAAAAAAAAGGCAATAGGAAGGGGTTTGTTAGTACAGTATACGGGAGGACACCCGGGCCCTTAAGGAGGGCAGTGCTGCCAGCTTGAATTAAACTGTATCTCCTGTCGCCTTATTTAATGTTTGGCACAAAAACTGTTTTCTTTTTTTATTGGGGTTCCACACAAAGGGATGCCTCTCCTGATCAGTGTGGACTCTCATGCTATATCTGAGGGATGTGTGTTTCATACCAAAACAGCATGGTAAAGTCACTGAAAGAAACCATTGTAGGCATCTATAAACACGTGAGTTCCAACAATGGAATTAAAATTCAGTTCTCGCAGGAATGCTTTCCTTTTCTTTTTTGCAGTTTTATTGAGGTATAATTGACAAAACTGTAAGGTATTTGAAGCATACAGCGTGATGATTTGACATGCGTACACATCGTGAAAGGATTCCTCCCATTGAGTTAATTAACACATCCGTCACCTCATATGCTAACCTCTTGCAGGGGGCGGGGCGGGGGCGAGATCATTTAAGTTCTACTCTCTTAACCTTTTATGAATATTTTAGGAACAGCCTTTTTTTTTTTTTTTTAAAGATTTTATTTTTTCCTTTTTCTCCCCAAAGCCCCCCGGTACATAGTTGTGTATTCTTCGTTGTGGGTTCTTCTAGTTGTGGCATGTGGGACGCCGCCTCAGCGTGGTCTGACGAGCAGTGCCATGTCCGCGCCCAGGATTCGAACTAACGAAACACTGGGCCGCCTGCAGCGGAGCGCACAAACTTAACCACTCGGCCACGGGGCCAGCCCCAGGAACAGCCTTTTTTTTAAAAAAAATGATCATGTTTGAACTTTCAATAGGCAATAAGATGATTTGCCTTTTGTGTTTTTGTGTGCTCTAGAAACCTTCACCAGACAACGGCCTGTTTCCTGAATGCAGTTAGCCGAGCAGCTACAAGGATGAAAGTTTTCCAGTGGCTAGCAGGGATGCTCATCCTCACCTCTCTGTTGGCGGCCTGTTCCGGACAAAGTCCAATGACTGTGCTGTGCTCCATAGACTGGTTCATGGTCACGGTACATCCCTTCTTGTTGAACAATGACGTATATGTGCATTTTCATGAGTTACACTTGGGCCATGGTTGCCCTGCCAACCATGTTCGGCCACACGCCTACCAGTTCACCTACCGCGTTACTGAATGTGGCATCAGGGCCAAGGCTGTCTCTCAGGACGTGGTTATGTACAGCACTGAGCTGCACTATGCTTCGAAGGGTACCTCATCGAAGTACATGATCCCAGTGTCATGCACTGCCCCCCAAAAGTCCCCGTGGCTCACTACGCCCTGCTCTGTGAAACTAGCCAGCGAGGGAGGGACCACGGTCCAGAATGGCAAGACATGCTATGAGGTGTTCACATTGTCGCAGTCCAGCCAAAGGCCCAACTGTGATTGTCCACCTTGTGTCTTCAACGAAGAAGAGCGTGTCCAGGCCCCACGTCACCAAGAAGAGGCTCAGGAGGGCCGTCCTGAGCAGTTTTCTCCCTTGGAAGATATTTCTCAGAATTCATCTCTTCACTCGGATGACCTGATTGAGTTCGTGTGATCCCCAGATTCGGGGTCTCCTGTAGATGTTCTTTCTAAAATTAGTGTATAATATTTACTAATATCAGACACATAAGTGCTCTTGTGGCCCTCTTTTGAGTGTTTTTGAGAAAGGGCAGCCTGTGGTCATTTCATGAATAAAGTTCTTTTATATTTTTACTTCTTTTTTAAAAGAGAAAATAAAATTCTGATGGCATAAAAATATCAATTGGGCATTTTTATTTAATAAACACATATACAGTTTTTACTATGGGCCACGCATTTCCTAAGTGCTTTACAAACATTGGTGCCTGGTCTCTAGGGTGACTTTTCTCTCCTTTAAGGTCCCCCAATGGAATCCCTCCCTCTGTATCCCCATTTCACTTACACTCTGCATCATTCAACAGCACTGAGCTACATACCTCCTTAGTTCGATCTATAGCTGTATCACTTTTCATCCGTGGAAGGCATAGGATGCACTAGTGATTTTTAAACCACCAGTGGTTCTTAGAATCACTCAAGTCACATCCCACCGTCCTGAGGCCAAGGACTGGATCTTATACCTTAGTGACAGACTGCCAGTACTTCGAAAGGGGTTTTGTTCCCTGACTTTTGTGATCAGGAAATTTCCCCCAAGTTTGGCTATCCATTAGCTCTCTCAAAGACTTGAAAGGGGAAAAAGAAGCAAATTTAGTCAACAAATATTCATTGAGTGCTACTACATTCCAGGCACCATTCTAGGCACTGAGAATATGGAAGTGAATGGAACCTGAGGCTCAGGGAAATTGAGGTCACACAGCTAGTAAACAAAGAGAAATTCAGATAGTGACAAATGCCATGAATTTTTTTTAAAAAATAACATCGATGCCTTGGGGGCTGGCCCGGTGGTGCAGCGGTTAAGTTCACATGTTCCACTTCGGCAGCCTGGGGTTCGCTGGTTCAGATCTCGGGTGCGGACGTGGCACCACTTGGCAAGCCATACTGTGGTAGGCATCCCATGTATAAAGTAGAGGAAGATGGGCACGGATGTTAGCTCAGGGCCAGGCTTCCTCAGCAAAAAGATGAGGATTGGCAGCAGATGTTAGCTCAGGGCCAATCTTCCTCAAAAAAACAAAAGCAAAAACCATCCATGTCTTGTGTTTTTTTGGAATGGGAAGATTCACCCTAAGCTAACATCTGTTGCTGATCTTCCTCCTTTTTATTCCTTTTCTCCCCGCAAAGCCCCGGTACATCGTTATGTATAGTTGTAAGTCCTTCTAGTTCTTCTGTGTGAGCCACCATCACAGCATGGCTACTGACAGACAAGTGGTGTGGTTCCACACCTGGGATCCGAACCTGGGCAACCAAAGCAGAGTGCACTGAACTTTAACTGCCAGGCCATCAGGGCTGGCTCGCCATGAAGAATTTCAAACAAGGTGATGATATGAGAGAAATTAGAGAAGGGATTAGAACAGTCAGGGAAAGCCTCTGAGGACTTGTCATTTGAACTGAGTCTTGAATGTGAGGGAGTCAGCCCTGGGATGATCCGAGAGAGAACATTCCAGATAGTAGAAGCATCTCATTTAATCCTCACTACAACCCTGAGAGAAGTACTCTTATTATATCCATTTTACTAATAAGGAAACTGAGGCACAGAATGATTAAGAACCTTGCCCAAAGCCAAACACCTACTAAGAGGCAGAAAATGTTAGCACAATGTCCATGATAACACACACATAGCGTTTCAGTAGATGAGTAGACATTAGAAATTCAGTCACTGTCTTAGTCCATTTGGGCTACTATCACAAAGTGAGTGGCTTATCAACAACAGACATTTACTTCTCATCATTCTGGGGGCTAGAAATTCAAGACCAGGGTGCCAGTGTGGTCAGGATCTGGTGATGGCTCTCTTCCAGGTTGCAGAATGCTGTCCTCTGGTTGTGTCCTCACATGATGGAAAGAGAGCAAGGTAGCTCTCTGGGGTCCCTTTTATAAGGGCACTAATCTCATTCCTGAGGACCCCACCCTCATGACCTAATCACCTCCCAAGGGCCCCACCTCCTAATACTATCACAGTGGAGGTTAGGATTTCAACATATGAATTTTGCTGACACACAAACATTCAGTCCATTGCAGCCATGACAGTTGAAGAAACACAGCTGTTCATTTAAAAACGTATTGCCCCTTCTTGAGGAAAGCCAGGTAATAAACCCTGAAAATACCATATTCATTCAACAAATGTTTATTGAGCTTGTCCTATGATCCAGGCATTATGTTAGATGCTGAGCATGCAATGGTGAACAAGACTAACACAGTCTAATCAGGAAGAGATAAGTCAAGAAGCCTAGGGAGCTAGAGGCTATTCCAGCCAGAGAATGGGCCCGTGCAAAGACATGAGGATCCGGGCTGTAGCCATCAGAGAAACTGCAAGTAGTTTAGTCCAATACAATGGAGTGGGGGAGGTTGATGGCGGTAAGAAAAGGTGTTCAAGGAGTAGCAGTATACAAGACTACGCACACAAGAACTAGCACTTCCCTCCCCATCCTCTCTTCAGAAGCTTACAGATTATTAAATACTAAACCACATATAAATAACTTATCAGGGTCCGGCCCATGGCTGAGTGGTTAAGTTGGCATGCTCTGCTTCAGCGGCCCAGGGTTCACCAGCTCAGCTCCTGGGTGCAGACCTACGCACAGCACATCAAGCCATGCTGCAGCGGCGTCCCACATAGAAGAGCTAGAATGACCTACAACCAGAATATACAGCTGTGTACCAGGGCTTTGGAGAGGAAAGGAAGGAAAAAAAGAGGAAGATTGGCAACAGATGTTAGCTCAGGGCCAATCTTCCTCACCAAAAACAAAGAATAATAATAACTTAGCAAACTATCAGTACTAGACACATTAGACCTGGGCTACCATGTTCAAGTTGTGCACTTCACAACTGCAAGGGGCAATATTCATGGAGACACCCCCTGGGGTTGTGTAATGCCCCAGCCTTGGAGAAGACTCAAGACCTACATGGTAATAATAATCATTACCATGTGCCAGACACATTACATACGTGATCTCATTTAATCCTCACGACAGCTCTGCAAGATAAAAATAATTTTCTCTGTTTTATAGATGAGGAAACTGAGGCTCAGAGAAATGGAGGCCATAGAGTTAGTAAGTAACCTCCCTGGGATTCAAACCCAGGTTTGTCTAACTCCAAAGTCCACTTTCCCATCTATACGCAACTCTCCCCACCCCCCTACCCCCACCGAGGGAGGGTTGGAAGATCCAGGAAGACTTCCCAGTAGAGGTGGGCAATGACCCCACTCTTAGAAGATGAGGAGGATTTGGCTAGGCAGAGAAGAGGAAGTAGAGCATTCTTCATGAGAATCAGCACTGGGACACGGTAGAGAAGAAGGTGTTGGAGGGAGGACACTCAGGGGTTATTGCTCGAACCTAGGCGGGAGGAGATGAGGAGAGCACACGGGGGAAGCAGCTGAAGTGTAGGGAGAGATGAAAACGAGAAGGATTTTAAGTGAAGAAGAACAAGACTTCATTCATTTGAGCCTGAAAAACAGTTAAATATCTATATAAGCCCCATTCCTAAGTAAGAGAGAAATTGAGTAGGGCAGGCAAATTTAGAGCGTGGAAAACTCCAGGCCTTGGAGCAGAGAGGACAGCCTTCTTGGAGGGCATAAGACTTGAGCTAAGTTCTGATCTGTCTGACTGGATATATATGAAAAAGAAGAGATTGAATCAAAGAAGATGTCACTATTTAGAGCTCTAGAAGCTTAGAAGACATAGTAAGCTCTGGATTTAAGTAAAGAAATTGGAGTGAGGATAAAGGATAGGGGTGAAGATGAGTCCAGGTTGGACATGTTGAGTTTGAGATGATAGTGACATCCGAGTAGCTATGTCTAGGAATTAGCTCAAGAAATAGAGCTTATATGAGCTGGAGCCTAAGTAAGGGGTGTAAGGGGTAGTTACTGGTAGCTAAAGCCTTGGAGAGACCACATGAAAACAGGCAATTAGGACCACAGAATCAGAATTCCCTAACATTCGATCCTTAAGAGACAGTTAGGAAAAGATGAAGAGACATCAAAGGGGACAGAAGAGAAATGATCAAGAGATGGAAGGAGAAGTATGACTCATGGAATTCTAGGGAGGAAAGCTGAGTATATTTTCCAGTGCAACAGAGAAGTCAAGATGGAGTAAGCCTAGGCATCATGGAATTGGGAGCCTTTGAACTAGACCTTAAATGAGAGATGGAATTTCATCAGGTGAAGATGAAGGTAAAGGGCATTCTAGGCAAAGGAAACAGCAAGAACAGAGACACAAAGCAACAGTACGGGCAAGAATCATATTTTGCCTAGGTAAGTGTCTCAGGATAATTAGGCATAATTTTTCGAAATTCAGGAGTAATCTGCACTTGTTGGCTTGGACATGTCATTACTGGGTAAAGGTACTTCAACCATTTCAGTAGCACATTTGATCTTCTCCACTTGATTGTGTGCTTCTTGGGCATGGGAGACCCTCTCCTATGTGTGTGTTTGTTTATTTCTTTGGCCTTTCTTGTCCACAGGACTTGGTGGAGGTACTCTGTAGGTGTTCAGTCCAGTTGACTGACTGACTGGTACTGAAAAAGGGCCTAGGCATTCACAAGTGTAGGAACCATTCAAAAGATGGGAAGATAAAAATGCCTTAAGAAAGGCATTGGCTAATTTTGAATCAGCTAATTTATTTACCTTTTGAAATGCCACTCTAAAAGAGTATTTTCCTCCTTTATTGTGGTAATATTTATTCCGTTTTTAAGGTGATGTGATTTATAAAAATCTACCAAATATTGTTAATCATATTTGTGATAATAATATGAAATGCTTTATTGCCATCAAAAAAAAATGAACATTTTCAGGGGCCAGCCCCGTGGCTGAGTGGTTAAGTTCATGCGCTCCGCTTCAGCGGCCCAGGGTTTCACCAGTGCAGATCCTGGGCGCAGACCTAGCACTGCTCATCAGGCCATGCTGAGGCAGTATCCCACATAGCAGAGCCAGAAGGACCTACAAGTAGAATATACAACTATGTACTCGGGGGCTTTGGGGAGAAGAAAAAGAAAAAAAAAGGATTGAGAACAGATGTTAGCTCAGGACCAATCTCAAAAAAAGAAAAAGAAAAAAGAAATGAGCATTTTCACCTTTCTTTCAACCTCTGGGAAAGTCAAAAATGCCTAAAACCATTTGTTATGAAAATTGCTTGTCAAATATCTGAAAACTAGAGCCATAATGAGATTTTTCACCCATAAATGGAGACTCAAAGTAACATTTAAATTTTTCTTCCTATAACCTGAAAACAGCAAACCAGATTTTTCTTTAAACTGTGTAAAGTATATGTAAATGTTCAAGGCAAGAAGTCTTTTATCCCTAATTTTAACTAATAGTCCATTTTGGAGATGCTTATAAGTACCTCCATCCCTCCACCCCTCCACCAATAATGAGGGCCTGGTAGCATTAAACTAAATACAGTGCTGTTCACACACATGCACATGTGTACACATGCACACACACACACACACACACACACACACACACACCATGTTTATGAGAAATACTTATCAAGGGCTGGCCCCATGGCCGAGTGATTAAGTTCGCATGCTCTGCTTCAGTGGCCCGGGGTTCACAGAGTTGGATCCTGGATGCAGACCTATACACCACTCAACAAGCCATGCTGTGGGGGCGTCCCACATAGAAGAACTAGAATGACCTACAACTAGGATATACAGCTATGTACTGGGGCTTTGGGAGAAAAACAAAAAAGAGGAAGATTGGCAACAGATGTTAGCTCAGGGCCAATCTTCCTCACCAAAAAACATACCTTAAAAAAAAAACAAACAGGGGCCGGCCCGTGGCTGAGTGGTTAAGTTCACGTGCTCCGCTTCAGCGGCCCAGGGTTTTGCCAGTTCGGATCCTGGGCGCAGACATGGCACCACTCATCAGCCCATGCCGAGGCGGCATCGCACATGCCACAACTAGAAGGACCCACAATTAAAAATATACAACTATGTACCAGGAGGCTTTGGGGAGAAAAAGGAAAAATAAAATCTTTAACAAACAAACAAAAAAGAAATACCTTATCAAAGGACAAGTGTCGGGGCTGGCCCCGTGGCCGAGCGGTTAAGTTCGCGCGCTCTGCTGCAGGCGGCCCAGTGTTTCGTTGGTTCAAATCCTGGGCGCGGACATGACACTGCTCATCAAACCACGCTGAGGCAGCGTCCCACATGCCACAACTAGAAGGACCCACAACAAAGAATATACAACTATGTACCGGGGGGCTTTGGGGAGAAAAAGGAAAAAATAAAATCTTTAAAAATAAAAAAAATAAAAAAATAAAAAAAAAATTTAAAAAAAAAAAAAAGGACAAGTGTTTATTATAAAGAGAAGACTAATTTTCACAGAAACATCCTTTAATTATTTTTTCCTTTTTCTTTAATTCAGTGTTAATCCTTATGATTGATCTCTATGACATCCTGTTTAAACTGTAATTATAGTTGTTTATTCCCAAAAAAGAGAAAAAAGGGGGAGGAAGGGAGAGAGAGAGAGAGAACGAGCGAGAGAGAGAAACTTTCAGTCTCGTGATTTTCTACAACTTTTTCAGAAGAAAACAAATGATTTGGTCAGATTTCAGCTTATAAACTTGCATTGGTTGTATACAAGACCTTCTGCATTAGTTATCTATTGCTGAACAACAAATTACCCCAAAACAACAAACATTTATGATCTCTACTTTCTCTGTGTCGGGAATCTGGGCACTTAGATGGGGGCCTCTGGCTCAGGATCTGTGGAGGTGCAGTCAAGCTGCCGCTGTGGCTGCAGTCATCTCAAGGCTCACCTGGACTGAGAGAATCTGCTTCCAGACTCACTCAAGCGGCTGTTGGCAGGAGGCCTCAGTTCCTCTCTGTGGGCCTGTCCATGGGCTGTGTGTCCTCATGATATGAAAGATGATGATGATGGTGATCATAACAGAAAGAGAAGGAGAGTGGGGGAAGGGAAGAGATGGGAAGGGAGAGAGCCTAAGTTAGAAGCCACAGGCCTTTTGAAACCCAATCTCGGAAGTGACATCTCATCACTTCTACCATATTCTGTTTATGAGAAGCAAGTCTCCAGGTCCCGCATCCACACAAGGAGAGGGGATTACTCAAGGGTGGGGATGCCAGAAAGCAGGAGTCATTGGGGCCCAGTGCCTACCACACCTTCAATCTGACCATACTGGCCAAGCCCACAAATTCAACATTCTTCAATTTATTTAGGTACATACAATTAATGGCAGGACAGAGACTGGGTGGAAAAATACCTGATATGCCACTGCCGTCCCCTTGCCTCAGTCAGTTCTAGCTTCCTTCCCCAGGGAAAACAAGTCCTACAAGCGACGAGTTACAGGACGGACTGATTGACTGGTGACAAGCATTCCAGAGGAAGCTTCCATTTATTTTTATAAGAGGACATTGATGAAGACATTTAAAGCCAAAGGAAAAAAGTGTAAAAGGTAGAGCAAATAACGTAAACGATGATACTAGATAGAAGTTCTAATGCTGTGTCTAATGTGACCCATATTACTGATAATATATGCTCTTTCAGCAGTCCTCTAATGGAGCTTAATTCAGATCAGGCCAACAACCTTCTAATGAAATTCAGAGCGAGGGTGGGGAGGTGGGGGAATCTGTGTTGATAGATAGATTGATAGGTAGATAGGTGGATGATAGATGATAGACGTGTGTATATATAGGCATGCATATATATTATATATATATATAATATACATATGCCATTATTGTCCAGCTTCTAAGGACAAGAGGCAGGGGCCTTTACTTACTGATTTGCATATGAATATTAAATGAGCACAGTGCTCCCCATCGCCTCCTACAGTACTTCTGTTTCTTGCTTTGTTCCTATCCAATTTGCGACCATCTGACTTGGCCATTGTGAAGGTCCCATAACTTACCTGAAGGGTGATGCATGAAACCAAAGCAGCTCGCAGAATCCTTAAACAGCAGTAGCCCGGAGCGGCTGACTGGGCAGGAGCAGGCGGTGGGACTGCTGGAGGGTTCATAACCAGGTTTCCCCAAAGTGAAGCGGAAGTGAAGCAACAGGCTGGCCCTTCCCTACATGGATGGCTTTGTCAAGAGTCATTTGTAGATGTTCTCTGACAGGCAGTGGGAAACTGCTCTGAGTCAGAGAAGTAAATGCTAATACCAGTTTTCAAACCTAAAGGAACGTCAAAGAAGCCTTGCCAGCTGTCTAGAAACATACCGTTGGAAGGCATTTGAATTCTACAGTTCCTAGGAGGAAATATTTAAATTGCCCAAGTTATTTTCAAGGTTATTTTAACTTTGTCACACACACCCTATTATATAAACACCATGCTAATGTAAATTACTCACCTTTTAAAGTTACTTCAAAATTTTTGACTCGTAGCCAAATACTTATTTCTATCAAGAATTCTTTTAAGTTGTAAGTCGACAACTTAAACACACACACATCTTTAAAAGGAAAGTTTATTTTCCAAGTAAGGCCCATAGAATATTTATTCTGTTTTCTAAGCTGCATTTACATGACAAAGTACTAAAAGAAAGCCAGCGTGGGGAGAGAAGGGACAAGTCCGAAAGCAACAGAGAGACTGGTTTCTTCCGGGTTAGAGAAACCCCAGCCCTCCCACTACCAAGCGTGGGTCAACTTAGGAACAAAATGACCCAAAAGTAAGCTTCAATGTCATTGCCACACCAACTCCCTGGAATAATTTACAGTCTGCAATCAAGGGCTGGCTTGAAACTAATGATCTCCTCAAAAATCTGGCTTTTTATGATCCAAACTACAAATTAATTCTCCTTTTCATTTCATATTTCATCTGCTTAATTTTTGCTCCGCTGACGTGGAGAAATCACACTCTTCTGAGTATATTCAGATGCACCGAAGCTCTAAATATGTTGTGATATTTGGGTTACAGCAACTATGGGGAATATTTGTTACCCAAGTTACTTTCAATGTTGTTTTAACTTCATGAAAATATTTAATGACAATTTTTTTAAGCTGCCCATGAAAAATAACATTCTCCAGTTTGAAGCTCTGCCACCCCCCAGAAACGGTTAGCCTCAGTCCAGAGGGTGTGTATTTTTATTCCTCTATTCCATCAAATCAGCACATGATGTTAAGTTTCTGGATTCTTTGGATGAACTTTTTTGCCTATTTACTGGTATTTTAAAACATATTTTTTATGACTAATTTAACAGGAAATCGATGAACTTTAAAAAGCCAGTCAAGTCCTAGTTGGGGGATAGCTTGGGGGGTGCAGGTGCAGGTGTGAGAGAGAGGGAGGAAGGGGGGCAGAGAGGGTAGGGGAGGAACAGCTACCGAAAAAAAAGGCTAGCACATTGTGTCATACACAGTAGCGTACAATACGTAGTATTTTTCCATCCTTTGTCTTGTCTAGTAAGCAAACTGACTCCTGCAGCAGGGAGAACAGGCTATTCCGATCCTTCAGATCTTCGTAGGTTTATCATAGTGCATAGAGTTACCATGTAAGCCAAGTGAATCTGTTGCAAACACTGTCTTCATTACATCACGCCCTTCTGAAGGCCCTTTAAAGGCTCCACACCATCCTGCCACTAAAGTCAAAACTCCTCTGCCTGCTTCCACGGCCCCAGAATCTATTTGTCCGAGATTAGATGGACCTTCTTTGTCCAGCTCAATCTCCAACTAATTCCCCGGACAGAGGTATCCCCTGTCCAGCCAGGTCTATCTCCTTTCAGCTCTTCTCTACCTCCAGGTCTCTAGACACATTGTTTCCCCCTTGCCATGCAAGTTCCACGTTCCCCTCAAGGGCTGGCTTGAAACTAAAAAGTATAAAATGACAGTGATAGTTTCTCAGGAGAGGGTTTACAGCACTGAGTAGGTAATTTAAAGGCAAATTAATTCCACATTATTAAAGGGGATGTGTTTCAAATGTCAGTCCCAGACCGACTTCTGTTAAGCCACCGTTATCTCCGACTTAGACCACCCACTCCGAGTTTGGTGCGCCAAGGGCACCAATGGGCGCCTAAGGCAACTCTTGAGGATATTGGCCAGAATCTTCCCACCAACACAACACCTTCTTCTCACTCCCTCCATTTCCTCTCTTTCCTTCTCAGGGACACATTTATTTGACAAATAAGGATACCAACTGATGCAAGCTATTGTGCAAAGTGCTGAGAGGACACCCATAGACAGACATGTCCGTACCCTGTAGGAGCTTACTGTCTACTAGGAAGAGACTCTGAATAACCACCCTTATCAAAGTGCTGTGATGGGCAGGACAGAGGCAGTTAACTCCAACTCTGAGGTCATCTGAGAAGGCTTCGAGGAGGAGGTGGCGTTTGAGCTGGGCCTTGAGGATGAGGAAATGGGAGGAACAAACATCTCCTGCACAGAAGCATGAAGAAGGTGTGGCTGGAGGGGCAGATGGGAGCCAGGTTGGAG
Organism: Equus przewalskii; assembly: GCF_037783145.1. Classification (NCBI taxonomy): domain Eukaryota; kingdom Metazoa; phylum Chordata; class Mammalia; order Perissodactyla; family Equidae; genus Equus; species Equus przewalskii. Next base: position 108,131,084 of record NC_091863.1, on the reverse strand, counting down.
GGCGGTTTGAATGCCATATTCAAGAGTTCAGCTTTCAGTCGTGTGATTTTTGTGCCAAGGATTAAAATGATCAGAAATGTGTTTTCTGAGTGAACTCAGAGGACGACTGGGAGAGGAGCAAAACTCAGCTGGGAGATCAATGCGGAGCCGGAGAAGGGTACCTTGACGACCCAGTTGTGGCAAATGGAGCGTTTGAACAGAAGACAGATAATAGGAATGGAGAGGCAAGACTTAGTTTTCTTGTTCTTCTTTCTACTTTTTGCTTCCTCTCTTTTGATCTCGCCCTCACTCTCCACCTCACTCTTGTTTTCACTGTCCCCGCCTGTGGCCTCTGCATTTCCTGGGTACTCTAAGCTAAAGAAGCTGCTGAGCCCCAGGTTTCGGGCAAATGCTAAAATTGAAAACTGGGTCCACATCTCCACCTCCCTTTCCTGCCGATGGATGGGGCTCACTCTGGTCATTAGCTACTGCAAAATCCCACCTGGTTTTAGACCCAAGAATTATCTTAAGAGACATGAGGTAAAAGAAACAACATTTTCCACCAGTCCTAGAAACTCCACCTATTAAGTCTCAGTTGTAAAAATGCAAACGGTTATGTTATGGGGACAAGAAGGAGAGCTGCAAGCGAGTTCTGGATAGTTCAGTGTTCACAGCTTTAATGTAAATGCTTCACTCACACATATTGACTTTCCCTCCTTCCCTATTTCAACAAAGTGTTTCACGGTTTGGAAAACACATCGTGTTTTAAACAAAGACAGCACCCCTCAGCACCCTTCAATCTCCTACACCCACCTTCCCCCTCCACCAGCAAGATATTCGTTGTCCCCAGGAGTGTTTTCCCTTTACATAGCAAGATCCTAAAAGTGATGTCATTCGGCTTGGCAGAGCTCTGTGCATTTTACAGGACCTCCTCGGAGCTGGTCACTTTGGAGTTTGTTTTTTTTTTTAATTTTTGATGTAAATGGAGCCAACAACTGTCCAAATGCCCTTCAGCCTACCTGAGCGTGATTACATGTGACAGGTTGACATTGATCTACACTGGGGTTTTTTTCTTCTCTCTTTTTCATAATTAGGTAAGGCTCAAGGAAAGTGCTAGATGTGTAAAGTTAGAAACTTGATGACCATACTGTTTATGGTGAAAGCGGGTGACCAAATCTAGCCTAGGACAATGCTTGGAGATGGCTTTTCTGTCTCCAGTCCCCTGTCACTACACTTTGTTCTGTCAATTAGCACTCTGTGCAAAGGCCAGGGAGTCATGGTCGCTTAGAGGGTGGTGACACTGTAGGGCCACACGGCGTAGACTGCGGCCACCCTACGCCTCTTCGTTGTGGCCTTCCTTTGCTCAAAGATCTGATCATTCCTGTCATCTGACACAGTCTTTGATTTAATGGGCAAAAATCCAGGAATAATTAAGACAATAATAGAACACACCCAACAAGAAAAACACGCCGTGTTTAAAGAAGAAATCCCAGCAGCATTGAAGGCAGTGGCTCTGCGTCTTCGAAATCAAAAGCAACAGCCATCAAGGATTTGCTAAGCTCCTCTTTGGCAGAAAGGAAAAATTTACAAATCCATTCTGCCTTTTCCCGGTGAGATCATGGGAGTGGGAGAAGTGAAGATTTGAAATTTTTTCCCAAAGTTCTAAGTTTTGCAAAGAACCATATTTTATTATGACTAATTTCATAAAGTAAAATAAAAATTACCAAAGGGCACTATCTGTTTTGTTTAATCTGACAGTAGGGCAAGCATTATTCTATTATCACTGCTCACTGCTAGCCTTTGCTTGAACCCTGAAAAAAAGCCTTTACAAATAACACACTGGAAGCTTCATAACATGATTTCAGTTGTTTTCTTTCTGTTAAATCTGTAACTCTATCCTGATTTTCTCTCTCGGAAGACTTCTGGATATTTACAACATAAGGAAAGTCTTGTTTCCCTAACGCAAGGCCTTCATGAAAAACATAATCATAAAAGGCTTTTTTCTTGAAAATCAAAATGCTAAGTTCTAGAAATTGTCTTTACAATTTAAAAAAGAACCTTCAATTCAACTCGTTTCCCTAGTATCTATTTCCAAAGATTCCTTCACAGTTGCTTTTCAGAAAACACTTTCCAAAAATGATCCCAAATACCTTGTTATGCGGAACTTCCTTGCCGAATATCTCCAGGCTAGAGCTAATTTATTTTTCTCAGCTGCGCCTTCAGATCCTTCAGAGCTGTTGCTAAACTTTCCTCCCTCGGCTGACTATAATTATTTCTTATCAAGGTAATTTCTGAATGTTTCGTGGGAGAAAATAGGAGGAAGAACCATGTGCTGTTTTCCTGAAAACACCCGCTTTGAAACAGCATTTCAGAAATGACCAAAAACAATTGATGGTGTGCATTTCGTTTTGGGGGTTCCTTCTTGCCCAGTGAGAAGTTGCCTGACTACCAGTTGGAGGGCCTCCCTGACACCCCGCTAGTGAGGGGAGGTGCCGTCGGGTTCTAACCCCAGGATGAGTTTCTAAACACTTCTTGGGGCAATAGGTCTGCAAGAGTTTTGTTAAGTTGGGAAGGGCCTATTCAAACGAGAAGCCATTTGCAGAATCAGGGTTTACTTTAGAGGTCCTAAGAAAATCCTTGAGACATCATTTTTGAAAAATATTTGAAGATTGTTCACTTGAGTAAATACTTAAGCCGGCCCTCCCTCACTCTCTGCGGCCTGTAGCCATATTACTCATCCTCAAAGAATTCATCAATATTCAACTGGCTCTCTAATTTGCTGATGTAGCAAAAAGAGTTTAATAAAGAAAGCTGTTGCAATTTTTCTTTAGAGGACGTGCCACAAACTCAGCTTTTATCTTATAGTGCTGGAATCTTCTGCCTTTCCACTAATCTAGGTAGGGAAATGAGTGCTTACACGCTGTTAGATCAACCCAAGCAAATTTCCCCAGAAAATTCTTTCACCCCAAGGACTCTGGAGCTTTATAAATGATCTATCTGAGGATTTAGACGCTTGTTCAGTCACGCCTGACAGCCTGGCAAACTTTCAGCCCTGTCCACGAGGAGTTTTGAAGACTTTAATAGGGAAATGGTAGTTTAGTAATAAGTTTTTAGCTCCCACCGAACCCATACAAGTCACTGCAATTTTAAAAGCTTTTCTGAAAATCAAATCTTGGTCTGTAAAATCTTTTTGGTTAATTTTTTAAAACAGCTTCGCAGACCCTGGAAGACTCGACTCTCCCTCCCCTCACCTCCAAAAAAAAGAGAGAAAGAAAAAGCTGCAGACGCCAGCGAAAGGCCACGCAGCACTTGCAACGCCGTGGGGCTGCGAGGTCGCCCTTGAAAAGAAATTAAGGCTTTACATCAGATCTACAGAAACATCACAGTAAAATGCATGCGAGAGTTAAGTAGTTCAAGAAACTCGAGCGCCGAGTATGGTGGAATCCGTGGTTTTATTTTTGTATACTGATTTCGTGTGTGTGTGAGTGTGTGTGTGTGTGTGTGTCACTGTTACTATTTTCTTTCGACACCTGATTTTTTTTCCAGCGCCCGCGCGCGGTTCTCCACGACCCCGCGCGCAAGGCGCAGGGCGCAGGCCGCGACAGCCTCGGCCTCCCTCCCGGAGCGCGGGGCACACGGGCCGCAGCGGCGGCGTCAGGCGCAGGGCTCAGCTCCTCGCGGCCCACCGGTTTCCTCGCTCGCCCGCGGCGCAAGCACAGCCGAGCAGACCGAGTGGAGTCAGACCCCGAGCGGCTGAGAGCCGCCAGGGAAGCCCCCTCCCCGGGCGAGCGCGCTCGGCAGCTCCGCAGCGCTGCGCGCCTGGCTGCCCACCTGCCCCGAGATCCGCGGGGCCCCTCCTGGCCTGCGTCCCGTGCCCGGGGCTGTGGCCCCTGTAGGCCAGCGCTACCCACTGCTCTTCCTGTCCAGAACCCGCTCGATTTGAGCCCTGCTTGTTCGCAGATTTGTCCCACCCGGGACAGGGAAAGAGAAAGAAGCTGCGCTCATTTTCTTAGCGTTCAGGCGCTATGTTATAAGAGATTTCTCGCAAAATTTTTATGACATTTTGCAAATATACAGGAAAGTTGACAGAATAGTACAATGAACGTCGGTTTACCCCACCCCCCACCTGGATGTAACAACTGTTAACATATTGCAACACTTGGTTCCTCTCTCTCTCTCTCAGAATGTGTGCCTGCGTGCGCTGCGTCATTTGAAAATTGCAGACATGGTGACATTTCACCTCCACACTTCAGCATGCATCCTCGAAGTCCAGGGACAGCCTCCTACTTACCTTCAATACCATTCTCACACATAAGAAAATTAACTCTTCGCCCCTAATAGACACTAGCATCCAGAAGAAGGGCTCGTTTACCTCCTGTTTCCCCATTTCAGTCTTAAAATCAGTTTCCCTTCTTGGACTGAGACAAGTGTAGACAATTGTTCTCTCCCTCCGTGCTATGTCCCCCTAAAGCGGATGGCCAGCACGTATGGGGCTCGCCTCATCCCACAGGCCTCTCTCCCTGAGAGCTTGGCAGGCTGGCGAGGGCAGCGGAGTCCCGACAAGTCTGGACTCAAACGCGTGGGGAGAGCGCTACACTCACGCGGTCCGAGGCTCCCTGTCTCCTCCCCAAACCAATTCAGGTACCCCAGGAAGCACAGCGTGAGAGGCTCCGCTCAGCCACAGTGCTCCCTCCCGGCAGCTCAGAGGGCACCGCGAGGGGACGGGTGGGCGTGGGGTGGGGTTCAACGTGTGGCTCTCTGGCTGCGCGCTGCGCTAACTTGTGCCATTGGCTTTGCCATTTTCCATTCTCTCTTCTCCGTGAACCCCCGCTATTCGGCTCTGTATGGACTATTCTGGGCGCCCTGTGTCCCTCTTGGCCCTTCCCGGCTGTGGACCAAGGCTGTGGCGTCGAGCGCCTGCACAACCCCCGCTTCCCTCCCGCTCCCTCTCTTCCCCTCCCCCCTTCCGCCCCCGGAGAAGCCCGGGGAAGGGGGGGGAGCGGGAGCACCGCGTGGCCACGCCCCCGGAGCCGGCTTTTTCTAGGGCCGCTCCAGGAGCCTCTCCGCTGGCTGCCCCGCTCGCCTCCCCGGGTGCGCACGGCTCCGACCCCGCGCTCCGCTCCGCCTCCGCCACGCCGCTCTCCGAGCTTCGGCTGCAGCCAGCCCCAGAGCGCACCCTCCGCCCGCCACCCCGGCCCCCGGCCCTGGCTCTCTGCGCCCAGCGCTCGGTCCCCGCGGCTGGTGCCCGGCCCCTCGCGCCCCGCGACCCCGCCGCCTCCCAAGTCCCAGCCCCGCTTCCCGCCCGGGCCCCGCTCTCCCGCTGTCTGTCCGCGTCTCCCCGCCCGCCTTCCTTCCTCCCTCTCTTTTGCTCGCTTGCCGCTTGTTCGCTAGCTTTCAGTCTCGGCGAAACAGCTTCGCAGGAAAATCCCAGAAACCTTTGCAAAAAGCTGACAATGAAATTTAAGAAGTTCTTCGATTTCGGCGCCATTTTCGAGTGGAGCGAGAGGTGACATGAGATTTTTTAAAAAGGGACTTGTTGGCTGGCGTTTTTCCCGATAGGAACGTTGGTTACGGTGGACTGAAAAAAATCTGGTGACAATGCTGAAAAAGTTCCGTGTGGCTTTGGGATTGGAAAGCATGCTTGGGGGCCGGGGTGCGGGCGAAACAGACCTTGAAAGTGTTTAGCACAGGAGTGCGGCCGGGAAAATTCTTAGGAAACGGGCAGGAAAAAAGCTAACAGGGAGGGGCGGGGAGAGAAAACTGAGTAAGGGGCAGTGACCGACTGTCAGCCTCGCCAGGGTCGGGAGCGACTGGTTTTGACAAACTGTAAATGGACTTTTCACGGCTCTTATTTGCAAGCGGCAAACTATGTCTTGGAAATAAATGTGTGATTAATTTTGCACTGTCTTTTTCCCAATTAAAACTTTCAAGGTTGTTTAGTTTTCCCTGTAGGAGTCTTGACATTGGGAAGGTTTGGCACCAATGCGCCAAGGGAAGGTACCTGGTGTGTTTGGGGCGTGGGGAAGAAGGCATCTGCAAAATTCAGACAAAACGTTGTAAAATATGAACAGAGGAAGAGGCGGATTCTTTGGCTCTTAAATGATGTTGCCAAACAGTTCTATTCAGAAGGGATGGGTGGGGCTATGGGCAACTCGAAAGTATCGATTCTTTGTCTTTTGTATCAGCGACCGACCCTCTCCTGAAGTGACAAGACGCCTCTTTGTAATCTCTTTTCGTAAGTAAATTTCAGTCTAAGGGGAAATCCATAAACTAGGGGAGCGAGATGGCTTTTTCAGAATGTAAATCGTTGTACTGTCAGTGGGAGTGGAGAAAGGGGGATTAAGCGAAAGGTACAAACGAATTCGATTCCAGTGAGTTTGTAAACTGGAAAGGACCTTCGCCTTTGATACGACTGCTAGTTCGAATGAACTTTTGTTTTTTTAAGTAGTCAACTAAGGAACGTGAAATTAGGGATGACTTTAACATCTGATGTGACGGTTCACATATTTGTGTGGAACATAAATATTTCATTGGGAGAAGGTTGTGGAGTTTTAAAGTCTGTACGTTTGCTAAACATGTTTTTTTTTTCTTTTTAAGGGCAACCAAGGACGTTTTTCTCCATTAATCCCAAAAGTCAATGTAAAAGTTGTTTGTAAATAGCATAGCCAGAACAAGATGGAATTTAGAGACCCTTAATTGTGTGTCCGAATTTAGGGAGTGGGGTTTTCATTATTAATAACTTACCATGACATAAATAGTGTATTTGGTATCACTGGAACTCAGTCTGGTGTTAGGAATTTTGTGCTTAGTCTCATTAAATACTCTGCACATTTTATTAACTAATAAATACACAACATCCATTGTACTGGTGTTGAAAAACCTGCATAATTTTTAAATGAACCAACACACTCAGCATACTTGAATACTTCGTGTCTGTTACTTGTGTTGAAATGCAATTGAACCTTCAAAACCATTAGAGTTTTGTGCTGGTTTAGTTGTTTTAACCTTTAGGTTTGTGATTGACGGTTACAGGGTAGTTTCTTTTATGCTTAATTGAATATTTCGTTTAAACAGTGGAAGGGGATGCCTGGAACTTAACTGCTAATGTGTGTCCATTTTCAAAAGGGAGAAGTAGTATCTAATGAGTTAATCATTAAGGAGTATGCACAGGGCCGGCCATTTCAGGACATGCAAGAGTTTCTGTGGAGCTGCTCCAGACAGGAAGGAGTGACTTGACATCAAGCATTTAAACTTTTTGATTTATGTTTCGATTGGTGACATTGAAAGGTATAAATTATTTATAAATAAGTTTGAGTAACCAGTTTCATCTGTAAACAACCAGATATTTCATCTAGGGACAGTTGTCTCTCATTCTTTGATAACTTTAAAAAGAACTCAAAGCAGGGCGTTTGCTGTAGGAATGAAGGACTGACAGTTAAAGAGACGACGGGTCTCTATTTCCCGGCTATCTCCTATGTTAGAATCAGCTAAAGCTGCCAGGGACGTGCTGGTGATCTCCTTTAAGTCAATAAATGAAAAGTTTTGTGGGGCTTTTTTAATGGGGACATTGAGTGAGACTTATGATTTATAATATGCAGCAGGAAGAAGTTTCACTAAGATTTTGAAGCTGGCAAGTGATCCAGATGTTGCCAAACTGCCTCAATTTATTTTTATCTTATTCTTACTTTAAGAGGTAAGATTCTTTCCCACCCTAATTCCTATCTCCCACCCCTCTGCTTTTCACCACTACACTTTTGCAAGAGTCATCCTTTGGGGAAAAAAAATTGAGAGCCACACCCTTCGCTCCACCTGCCGACCCTGGAAATCAAACGAAGTTCTACAAAGGACGTCCATCTGGAAGGAGACGTCTCAGTTATCCGTTTTACTTTATTCCCCGCCATTGGGCGGGGCAGGACTGGGCTTCCTTCCAGTCACCACGTCTTTCTCCACCTGCAGGTACTCCAGAGTGATCCCCCTTCGTTGACTCCGAGGGGATGCAGCAGCAATTCATGTTTTGAAGTGATTTAAACGGTTCAAAACGTGAGGCGCTGCTATACCCCCTCGCGGGGAAGTTGGAAGGTGGGGTTCTGCTGGACGTGTGCTCCTGCGAGGCGCCCGCTCCCAAGGCCAGCTCAGGAGCAGGTAGGTGCGCTGGGGCTTCGCTTTCCCTCTTCTCCCCGCGCCCTTCCTTGCCCACGAGGCGCGGCCATGGTCGAGGGAGGGTGCCAATGTGGGGAGGAGGGGGGGCGGGGGGGAGGGGGAGGGTGGGGTACTTGGGGCGGTCGGGGGGCCGCGCGCAGGCGGTGCCCGCCCAGGAGGGACGCGGTGCCCCGCACTCAGCCGTGCCCTAGCAGCGGGAACAGTACTGCAGTGGGCGATCGGTGCTCTGGAGTATTGTTCCTGCTGCCCGGGCAAGGCTGGGACTTCCGCACGGGCCCACCCACCAGGTAAGTGCTAGTCCAGCGCCTGCAGTGTCGAGCCCCCGGCCTAGCGCGTTTGTCCTCCATCAGAAGTTTGCCCGTCTTTGAATATGTACATGGGTGTGAAAGATGCTTCGTTTTAGCACCCCTTTCCCTGCCCAGGAAAAGTTTAAACGATTGGAAAAAATCCCTTCCTGATCACTTAGAATGCCACCCACACGACGAAAACCAAGACAGACTACTTTCAGGCCCCAGCAACTAAAGGGGGGATATTGAAACTGGAGTAAGGGAAGGCAGGTAGGGTGACCCGCTGCAGGCGGTCCCCAGGCCGCTCTGCAGTTCCTAGAAAACGGGCATACGTCCTGCATGTGGAAAGGGTTTTGGAGGCCAGGAAAGACTGAAGTTTGTGGCCCCTTCCCGACACCCTTCCCTCCCTTCCGTCTGCTCGGGCCGCAAGGATCCGGCGAGGTGCGGGGCCTTGCTGCCCGGTGAATGCCAGGCGGCGTGGGAAGGCGCTGAGCTGCCGGATCTGAGGCCTGCAGGGAGACCAGGACCCCAGGGGGTGGCTCTGGAATGAACTTCTGCGTGTCTACCTGGTTCTTGCCCTATCCCCCAAAATCTGCTCGCAGAATTCCACTATGGAGGCGCCGCCCCAAGGCCACCTTTGTCGCCGCAGGGGCCTCGATTAACCCACTGGCAGGGCACTGGCTCGACGCTTCCTGAGCTGTCCATTCAGGGGTCCGTCGTGCCTCCACAACTCTGGGCACTCCTGCTACTTAGCGCTGCACACCTGTCGACCTCTAAAGCCACCTCCACCCCTCACTGGTGGTCCCCAGTGGGCTAGGAGCTTGACAGCCGGCCTAGAAAAGAGGGCTAATCTCTGGCTGGTGTCTCCCTTTTCCTGTGAAAATGACTTTAGATTTTTTTTTTTTTTTTTGACCTGGCACATGGGCAGGTAAAGGACCCTTGGCAAAGACAAAGGGAGGTGTGGACTCTCTTGCACGCTTTATGTCATCTTAAAAGAAAAGAAACACAAAAAGTCCCTCTCTTCTGTATGGGCTGCCTTGACCTCGTCTTCATGGGGGCCGGGAGTGGGGTCCCCGGAAGAGTCCCCCTTTGGGGCTGCCCGGGCTTCCGGGCACCCAGGGCCGGGAGTCAGGCTCCAGCCACTCGCTCTCCCAGACGCCCTTGCGCGGGGCCACCGGGCGGTGCGGCCTCGGGCTCCCGGGGCCTTGGCGGGGGCCTCCCCGCGCCGCGCTCTCCCAGCCTAGCAGCCCCGCCCCGCCCGGCGGCCCAGGGCCCCTCAGGCCCGCACTGCCGAGGCTCGAACGGCGAACGGGTTCCCGGCCCCGACTTGCTTTGCCCTTGAGGGTCGGGGAGGCCCGAGACTGCCCTCCGGCCGCTCACCAGCTTCCCTTCTCCGCCTCTGCCCGCCCTGTCTGGTCCCCCTGAGCCAGGAGGCCCGGTGGCACCCGGCGCCCAGCCCTCCGGGAGGACCACGCTCGCGCCATCCGTCGCCCGCAGGACACAGGTGAGAGCCCCGCCGGTCGGGGCCGCGAGGGGCGGAGGGCGGGGAGCGAGTGATCCCGACTGGAGGGCATTGCCTTCCCCAAGCGAAAGGGCCCTTTCCCCGGCCCCCAGGAGGCATCGAGATTGGGGGCGTCCCCACAGCCCCACAGCCCTCGGACGCGTGGTGCCCTTTTCTGACTTAAAACATTCGTCTTGCACCAGTATTCACACGATCGAAGTTTCAGTGTGCCTAGCTTTTCCTCCAAGGACAAAAATGTGAATAAAGCAATATTTTAGCCAAACATTTCTGTGTCAATTAAGAAGATGGCAATTCGTTCCAGACTATAAATTCTCTTTAACAACTCTCTAAGGAATTCTTTAAAATTGTTTTTCAACGTTGCTAAATGTGCATCATAATGTGTGGGAGACTTTGTAAAGCGAATCCATTTAGAGTCAGCTGATTAACTGCCCCAGTGTTACCACCTTCCAGGAGGCACCTTCCCATTGTTTGCTCCTTTTTTCCCAGCACACGTTATTTGTTAGTGAGGAAGCTGCGTGCACAAGGCATTGTATTCAGTTTATTACACAGACGTGGCCCTTAAACTACGAAAAGCTTCGTCTACCTCTAAATTTACATTCGACATTTCTATAAGTTGTGGGACAAGGTATACAGGTTGCTTTCATAAACTAGAATTGAACATAATTTTTTAAAAAATTTTAATCACAGGAATATTTTTTGAAGGCCTCTAGCATCTCCAGTTAGCAGTACTGACATTTTTTTCCAACAAAGGAACACTATATCAACACTCTTGGCCCGGATCTGAACACAGAAGACTCCTGTTTCAAGAAAATACAATCATCTCTCAAAGTCTGCATTTTTAACTCACTAGGTATTGAAAACCACCCAAGTGTCCCACAACATGGGGTAAAACAGAATCAATCACTCAGTGTAATATTATACATCCTTTAAAAATGTTATTGGGGAATGTTTTATGATCTGTAAGTCGAAATAACCCTCTCCGGGCATTTCTTTCTCCCTGCTGCTCCCCCATACCCGCGCTTCTTTGTTCCAATTGGCATATAAAGCTGTTTTTCCCTCCAAACAAGTCAGTCACGATGGGAACGTCAATTGATTTGAACAGATGTGTGTCAATGTTACTTGGAAAACTAGATGCCAGTAACCAGGGCCACAAAGAAAGGCAGTGGTTGCAACACTATAAAAACGTATGCGTGCATACAGACAAGGACTAAAGTGGAACCCCAAGCAGGAAAAGAGTTGAATACACTCCAGTGCTGGGAGACTGAATGATTGTATGCTGCTTTTGATTTCCATTAATACGGGCAACTGTCCAATTAAAAAGACCTAATAAGGACTCTGCAGTGCAAATTATTTTGCTGATTGTTTTAAAACACCATACCTATCAAAGCATCGAGGCCGACGGGGCAGCAGGGGACTGGGTTTGTTCCCCCATCCAGCACTCTAGAGCTCAGGGCAACACTGGGAGAAAAAGTGATCCTACACAGGTGGGAGTTCACTTCTAGGCAGGTTTCCTGAGAGACGGTGCAAGATGAAAATAAAAATAGGTTCAAGAAGCATTTTGGGGGAGACCAATGAGTTTTTTGATAGGAATTATTGATAAGAATCAAAGACTTGAGTTGGGGGTTATACCCACGTTGGCATCAATTTTTAGAGACCTATCTTCCCGTCAGCCTTCAGTGTAATATCCTTGTGACCCTAGAACTTCATAAATGCACTGGTATTTAGAATGACTACATTACTCTTAAATGGAAAACAATATATATACACCAATTGTAGCAAATGTGTATCTCCCTGCCACCCTACACCCCGCTCCCGCCCACCCATTAGTTACTGCTCAGTAAAGGGGCAAGGATCTGCTCACTCACCTATCTCCTTACTTTGCACCCCGCCCCCGCAATCTACAATTGATCTCTTTGGCAAGTTCAGAAAGGCTTCGACCCCTGTGGGGATAGTAAACTGAGCCATTAGGGAGGAGCCCTGAAAAGATTTCCATTTCCTGTGGCCGCGTGGGCTTTGGAGCATTCCCCTGACTCTAGAGAGCTCTAGTATCTGAGCGGGCCCTTGGGAGTTGGGGACGTGGCCCTGGCTTTCCAGCCCCCGTCAGTGTGGGAGCTGATCCCGGGCAGCAGCGCACTGAGAGTCCTGATTGCTCTGAAGTGTGATTCTCCCAAGGCAGCTCCCTCACCTGGCCCCGATCCCCGCCCTTGCCCGCTCTGCAGACCGGGCGGTTATCCCAAGACCAGCCCTTTCAAAGGCCTGGCCAAGAACACCGCAATAATCAGAATCATAATGATCCTAATATCTTACTTTTGTATCACACGTTTACATGCTTTTCCAAATGCTTTCATATTTTCTACTTGCAACAACCTCGAGAGATAAATAGGAGAAGGCAGTCATAAAAAACAATAACAGACAAGGAAACTGGGGCTTCTGGAGGTGAAGGATTTGTCCGAGGCTAGTCTGGGGCCTCTTCCCCCAGACCTCGTGCTGTGTTTCTTGTATCATTACCTGTTAATCAGAACCGACTACACAGTAGTGACTAGAGCAGGAAATGGAGTGGAATTAGTTTCCCTAGAAAAATTCGAGGTGAAACTGATTAGTCTTAAGATGAGCAGACACTTCCTGGGTGAGGCCCAAGATTGGCCCCAGGATGACTAAATAGTGGCTATAAATTACCCAGCTATGTACAAGCAGACGTGCACACACCAAAAAAAGCATGATGTAAGTTCGTTTAAAATCTCTGGCCCATATTTGAAACCATCTATAGATTCAACCAAATTAATCTTAAGGAAACAAATGGAATGTCCAACCATAGTTCCCTCAGTCACTCACTCAATGGAAGCTTTTTCAGCCAGTACAAATAATAATTAGAAAGATTATGTAGAAACCTGGAAAATGCTTATGATACTAAGTTTTACAAATCAGGGACATAAAATCACATGGACATCCTGATTGAGAAGTGGGTCTATATAGAAGCAGAAACTGGAAAGAACATGCAAAATATACATACTTGTCGCTTTAGGTGGTAGGATTCGAGCTGAAGTTTTTTCTTTCTCTACTTTACCATGTATTTTTGTTATGGCATGTTTTTTTGTTACGTTGTCAAACATAATTCTCTAAAAAGTCTTTAGGGGTCATGGGCAACACAGAAATTTTGAGTCAAGGACCTCAGACATCTCGGGGATCATCATGTCACGAGATACCACTGTGCACTTGTGACAGATTGATAACTGAAAGGTCTGGGAGCCATTCATCCTCATGGCAATACAACTGGTAAGTATCACAAGAACGGTGGATGAAAAGATCAGGAGAACACGGGCCCTAAGCAAGGAAGAGAGTGGTTGCCAAGGGGGGAGGAGGGCAACGAGTTGTATTTTAATAGTTTAATGGGAGGTGGGGGTCGGACTTTGTGTCTTTATTATTTTGAGTTTCTTTTTAATGGATTGAATCTTATACGAGGCATAAGATTTTATATTCATGCCGGAATGTTGAAGAATTCATACTTCAGCAAACAACAACTGGAAAACATTAGCTCTAAGCACTGCAGACACAGGGTCATCTTTAATATGTTGAGTTCATATAAGTGGTCAAGAAAAAACGTAAAAACTACATGAACATAAAGTCACAGAAAAAGAAGATATAAAGACACTCATTTCAGTATTTTGAAGGATGGAAATTAGGAACATCCGGGATGACCAACAACAAAGGATCGGGTAAATAAAATATGGTGCATCTAATAAGTGACATGACAATGTGCTCCTGATGAAATATTTCGTGATAAAAGAAAAGTGCAAATTTTTTGCTCTGTTCCCATCTATATGATCTAAGTATATAGGGCGCATTCTGTCTGCAGTTTTGTTTCAACATACAGATAAAAGGCTGGGAGGAAATATATCAAAACTTTAATAGTGGTTTATCTCTGAGTTGTGGCATAATAAGTGATCAAAGAAAGATGCTCAACTATTTTTGCGATGTGTTCCTAATACGTAATATAAATGTATTGGGAACATTTTGCATTCATAGTTTTGTATCAATAATATGGAAAGAAGGCTAGGAGGAAGTATACCAAAGTCTATCAAAGAAAGATGCTAAACTGTTTTTGCGATGTGTTCCTAATATGCAGTATAAATATATTGGGAGCATTTTGCATGCATGGTTTTGTATCAATATACAGACAAAAGGCTGAAGGGAATAAACCAAAAATCTTATAATGGTTATCTGTGGGTTGCAATATGATAAAGTGATAAAAGGAAGGTACAAAATTATTTTTGCAATATGTTCCTGAATATGTAATATAAGTGTATTGGGAACATTTTGCATCCATAGTTTTGTATCAATATTTAGAGAAAAGGCTAGGGAGAAATATACCAAAATTTAATAGTGGTTGTTTCTGGGTTCTGGTATTATAGATGATATCTGTTTTTCTCTTTATTCTTTTATGTATTTTCCAAGTAATACTTGTATAAACAACAAAATGCATTACTTTTATAGCGATAATAAAACTCATTTTGTTTTTTTAAAGAGTTTGTATTTATTTTTTAAAAAAAAGCATGGCCCCCTGACCTGGGGATGGGGAAGGACTTCCTATCTGGGCAGCAGTGGGCCTAGAACACATTTGCAAACCTGTCTGGGCAAACCCTCCACGGCTTTGGTTGGCTCTGCCGCGCAGATGTGTGTTATCATTTGCTCTTGGCAAAGGAAACAGCAAGTATAATTTGAAAATATAACCATGACAGAGTAATAAGAGTAATATTGCTAAACAGACTGCTATCTCCTGTCTAATCAAAGTAACACTTTAAGAAGTATAGAAAGTTGAAGCAGCCTCCTTTCCTCTAGGAGCCATTCAGGACGGCGGGACTTGGATGCCCACCCAGGGCCTCAAGACACACTAGCCAGTTTGGGACATGCCTGAGTCAGGAAAACACCTTACAGAAAGCCTAATTCCACTTAGCTAACTTTTTGCAGATGCAGATAAAGCCCCCTGCATTTTCCCACCAATTCTGCTGAGCTCCATTACAACCCAGGCATTGGAGAACACATGTGCCTCGCAAATTTAGGCTTTCCTTGTTCTGGTGAGAGAGACGTAACTACTTGGAAACATACCAGGCCCACGGTCTGACAAGACTCCTACCAAGGGTTTGAATGTTCCTCGGTTAAGCTGATTTGAACAGAGACCCCCACACTAGAAGAAGACCTAGGGTCCCACCTATCCTTTGAGAAGCACTCTGGGCAAACTGTTTTACCCCAAAAGATTAGTCACACGCTGTAGCAAGTGCACATTACTAGACATTACTTTCAAATTATGTCCATCATGTTCCTTAAAGCAGAACTGCAGTTGTGAGACCAAAATATACTCTGAGAACATACTTCCAGTTTCCTGCTGCCAGGTCCTTTTCCTGCTTAAGAACAAATAATCATCCAACCAAACGTGCCCTTTTGCAGAAATGTGTGTGCTCCCCTGTAAGTCTTTCATAAACATTTGTCTCTGCTGCATTCTGTCAATCAGAACACACTTTCTGGGTGCCTAGCTCTGTGCCATCCCCTTGTGGGGAAAGGACAGCATGTCAGAGAAGCAGGGGTTAAGGCGATCCTGAGCCAGAGTGGCCTTGAACACACGAATCCTCTCCTCTGTCTGCCACCCGGTACAGAGCTGAGATCAGCTGGGGCTTTGACCTTCTGAGCCAGGTCGGACCACACAGACAATCTGCTTTGCTCAGCCAAATTCTCCAGTGTCCTCCCCCTAGGCCTCGCTCTGGTCCTGCTAGACAAAGAGTAGGGAATAGAGGAAGAGTGAGGGAGGGCCGCCTTCCAAAATGGAAGATCTCACGTTCAGCAGGGAGAGAGATCCTTGATATAAACACTGACCTTCAACTCCTTTCATGTACTAGTGAAAAAAGCTCCAGCCCCTGAAGTTCAGAACCAATAAAATGTCCTAGAATTTGGCCAGTACCAAGAGAACGCCTCCTAGTTGGGAGTATGCCAAGAGGGGCTGGGGGGGCGGGGGCAGGCGCAGAAGGAGCTGGGAGCTGCCCTGTGCTAACAGGGTCAGGGCAATCCCTCATCTTACAGAAGAGGAAACCAAGTAGCAGAGAGAGGAAATCACTTGCTGAGAGCTCGTGCAGAGAATTGGTGGCAACGTTAGAACTCGAACCTTGATCTTCAGGGTTCTTCCCACTGTAATTCACTGTGTCTAAAGGACAGAGGGAGCGGCCCAGGAAGATGCTAGGGGAGGACATTCCAGACAGGGGAGAATGGCACAGCACAGGCTGGCGTGGCACGAGGGCAGTCAGGAAATAGGTCTGGAGGAAACTGTTCGAGTCTGGCTTCTCAACGTGGGCTATGCAGACCCTTGAGGGGCTAAGACTGTCCTAAGGGTTGGCACAAAAAGCCGCAGAATACATATGGCACAACTTCCTTGAGCACAGATTTGATTCAATACTGAGTCAGTTAAAGCACTGTTTTTCTGTTAAAACAAGCACAAATTCAAAAAGATAAAACTGAGACTTCAAAATCATGTCAAGTTTGTTGCACGTCCCTGGGTCCCATGACTCCCACCCCAGCCTCATTCCGAGGGAGTATTTATATACTCGTCCCTAGACATTTGGCTTTTTGTTTGTTTTTCCTGCCAGTACCAGGATCTTGGCTTTTCCTGATAAGAGCTCCCCTACTCTTTCCTCTGGTGACTGCTGCTCTCCAGCCCCAATCACGTGATTCTGGAAGAGCTGCCAATCACAGTAAATTGCTAGAGCCTCCTGTCAGGCACACAGCCCAGGTCAGGCCCATGGTAGTATCCCGTGCTGCTTTCCTCACTGATCACGCTGGAGAAGGCTCATGTGACCCTGGCCTAACCAATGAGAACACTTCTCTGGGATTTTTTTTTTTTTTGGCACCTGAGCTAACGTCTGTTGCCATCCTTCTTTTTTTTTTTGCTTCTTCTTCTCCCAAAAGCCCCCCAGTACATAGTTGTGTATTCTAGTTTTAGGTCCTTCTGGTTGTGCTATATGGGACACCACCTCAGAATAGCTTGATGAGTGGTGCCCCGTCCATACCCAGGATCCAAACCAGCAAAACCCTGGGCCACGGAATCGGAGTGCGTGAACTTAACAACTCGGCCAGGGGGCCGGCCCCTGGGATTTTTTTTTAATCCTGAAATGGACAGAGTCTCTCTTTCTTCTGCAGTTTCTAAGCCTGGAGCCGTATGTAGCTATGCCCTCACTCGCCCTGCTTTACCATGTCCCTCACCAGGAGGAAGCCCATCTTCAGTCTGACAGAATGAGAACAGCATGCGCACAGAAACACAGAAGAGAGAGAGGAAGACAAATGATGTTGCTTAAGTTCCTGGATCCAGGTCCGGAGCACATATTGTCCATTTTTGTTTAACCTGGTTTCATTTATTCATTCAACAAATACTTATTGAGAGCCTTCTAGGTGCCAGGCACCATTCCAAGGTCTGGAATTAGAGCAGTAAGCAAAAGAGACAACGCCTCTGCTCTCATGAGTTTCATTCCAGATTGAGTCGTGCTTCTGTTATTTGCAACTGAAACAGTGCTGCCTGCCAGATCATGGAAGAATTTACATGCTAGGATAAGGACCAGAGAGAGAGTCTATACTATAAACAAAGGAGAGTCTTTGAAATTTCTCAAGCCGAGGAACCACGTGATCTTTCACAGCAGTCTAGATTTGAGACAGGCTAGGTTGGAAGCAGTGGCTATGAAAAGGCTGGAGTGGCTAGGGCTCCGATTTGCTCCATTTTTGAAATATCCTCATGAAGAGGATGTCATACCTGAATCAAGTTTCCTGGGATGAAACTCAACTTAGAAGGAAAATAAAATGCTTCCAGGAAGTGCTCCAGCCCAGCTCTTCCGGTGCCCCACCCTCCCCTTCATTGTTTGGTTCAACCTTCCTGGCCTGCTCCATCTTCCTGTCATTTGCCCACATGCTGCCCCATGTCTATCTGCATGTGGAGGGCATATGCCACTGAACAGAACATGTTAGCTGAAGGGAAGGTCCATAGGAACTCCCATCTAGGCTGCCCGCTCCCTGCCCAACCCAATGCACGTTTAAGACCCATTCCAAGCGCTGCTTCCTTCTCTAGAGGACTTCCCTGACTCCACCCCCCCCCCATGCTGAACCTCCTTTGAACGCCTGCCACACCCATGGCCAGGCACTTGCTCGCAGTACATGTGAATTTTCTTTTTCAGGTGTGCCTCTTGCAATTCAGTAGGAAGCTGCATGCAGGCAAAGATCCAGGCTCCCCTTCACCACCTCCCCCATGGAGCCTAGCCCTGTGCCCGAGACAGCAGAGGGAGTGCTCAACCCAGGTTGCTAATGGGACTAATTGTGCAGGTGGCTCAGGGGTAAGGCCATCCGAAGTCCTTTTCCCAGGTCAGTCTTGGTTTAGGCCTATTTTATTGTTATAATTATTAGTAGCATCCTCTTTCACTCTCAAAAGTGTCCCACGGTAAAATATATTGTCACCTACTCATCTGGAGGGTACCAAAGGGACTGTTGTCACAGCCAAGTTGAAGTGGCTCCTGATATAGGACAAAATACTTATAAAATCTAAGCAGCATTGTACTGCAATTCCGTGCTCTGTCACTTGGAACTGAACATGCGCCTTACTGAGCTCCGCAAAGTCTTGACTGCTCGGCGGCATCCCGCTCCCACACGCTGTCTAGCACATGAACCATTAAAGCCACAGTCCAGTGTGTCACAAGACTCAGATGTTGCCTCCATTTATTTCATGCCATGGATAAGTAAAACAGCACTGTTACACTCCATAAAGACTGGAAAGGCACACAGGCTCAGTCCAGGACCAGAAGGAATTCAAAGGCAATCATCAACAGACCAAAGTCCAGCAGATGGGGCAAACCACTGCTTGATGGTTCTTTTCAGCCCTTAGCCTGTGAAAGTCCACCTCACAGGAGCAGCTGGAAGCAAAAAACACCCTCATCCCATCACCCTCCCATCTTCCTCTCTACCTCTGTCTCCCCAGAGTCATGGCTTCATACTGCCCCTGCTCCTGGCACTCAAACTGGGCAGCTCTATCTGCCTACGACACTCCCATCCTTCCAAGGGGAGCATCTGCAAGACAAGCAAGTCTCCCTTTGGTGGATTAAAGATGGCTACAAACTCTCTGATGTTCCTCCCACTGGGACTCAGGTCTATGCCCCCTTCGCTCAAATCTCGGCTGGCCTCAGTGATCTGCAGCCCAGTGTGGCAGAAGTGGCCTCGCAGCTACCACCCGGGTCTCTTGGAGCCTTGAGCTTCCACACAGGAGTCCTTCTACTGAGGACATCATGCTGGAGAAACCATGTGGAGAGATGCCATAGAGAGGCCCTGAGACCTCAATAAGGAGGGAAAGAGATGCCCAGGCAGCCGCTAACTGTTCCAGCCCCAGGGGGTTCAGGTCATCCCAGCTGAGTCCTGGGATACCAGAAGTCATCCCTGCCAAATCGCAGATTCCTGAGCCAAATAAGTGATTGTTCCTGTTTTAAGAGACCAAGTTTTGAGGTGGTTTGTTATGTAGCAATAAACAAGCAGAACACATTGGGGCCGGCCCGGTGGCGCAGCGGTTAAGTGCACACGTTCTGCTTCTCAGCGGCCCAGGGTTCACCGGTTTGGATCCCGCGTGCGGACATGGCACCGCTTGGCAAAAGCCATGCTGTGGTAGGCATCCCACATATGAAGTAGAGGAAGATGGGCACGGATATTAGCTCAGGGCCAGGCTTCCTCAGCAAAAAGAAGAGGATTGGCAGCAGTTAGCTCAGGGCTAATCTTCCTCAAAAAAAAAAAAAAAAAAACAAGCAGGACACTACCTCTTGCCAGTATTGATTTATCACTTCTTGTGGCATAAGTCTGATGTGCTATTTAAGCTCTAGGACCAAAAGTGAGGCTAGGATACGGCGCTGAAGGGAATGGGGAACCCTGGACCACTGCACTCCTAGTTCAGCCGCGGATGAGCACTGCTGGCGGTGGGTGAGAGAATGGTTAGACAGTAAAGGAGAAAAATTTTAAAACATTTTAGTACTATGTGTTTATTTTTAGTCTCCTTTCATTTATGGCAAGTAAACATGGTTTTTGTGTTTCCCACAGTGAAATAAAATTATACTTAAACATAAGTTTATGTCACACCCATTAGGATGGCTACTATGAAAAAAACAGAAAATAACAAGTGTTGGCAAGGATCTGGAGAAATTGGAACCCTTGTGCATTGTTTGTAAAATGGTACAGCTGCTGTGGAAAACCACATGGCACTAACTCAAAAAATTAAACATAGAATGACCATATAATCCAGAAATCCCACTTCTGGGTATATACACAAAAGAACTGAAAGCAGAGACTCAAACGGTTGTCTGTACAGCAGTCAGTGTTCATAACAGCATTATTCACAACAGCCAAAAGGTGGAAACAACCCGAACATCCAGACCACAGATGAAGGGATAAAGAAAATGTGGTATATCCACGAAATAGAATATTATTCAGCCTTAAAAGGGAAGGAAATTCTGATACACGCTACAACATGGATGAACCTTGAAGACATTATGCTAAGTGAAATAAACCAGTCATGAACCACCACCATGTATGATTCCACTGACATGAGTAATATCACTTATAAGAGTAGGGAAACTCACAGAGACATTAATTCTGGCAGCTAGCTGCCTTCTTCAACGACCCATGAGAAAACTGACCTACCGCCGAGTCCTCCGAGTTTTACCGGCGGTGTCCCCGCGGATGGGGAGCCCCCCTGGCACCGCACGTTCCAGAGGGTGCCTCTGGACTACCAGGAGGAGACAATGAGACCAGACGCTCAGAAGTCGGAAGATTTAACAACAGGGCGGCCCGCCCCGCCGGTATGGGCAAGCTGGGACACCCCACAGGCGCCCAGGTGTTCCCACTTCTCCAAGGACGCGCAGCGCAGACGAGCACGCGGCTCCTCGGCCCCCACCCCAGGCACCCCCCTCCTCCCCAACCCCAGGCAGCCCCCTCCCGGTGGACGCAGGGATTGGCCCAGTGGCGCGTTACCCGGTCACGGGGTGGAGGGTGGGGCGGAGTCTGGGGGTAAAAGGGCCAGGTCTCCTGACTACCCCTCTCCCCGCCCCGCCCCGAGCCAACTGCCAGACCCAAGGCTGACCGGCGACCCCCGAAGGACCTTTAAACCTCCGCGCAGGATGTGCTAGGTACCTGGACAGAAGGGACCAGAAGGCCAATACCTCCACGCCAAGCGGGTCTGCGACCCCCGGCGGAATGCACACCTCAGCGCTGCCTACCCATGACGTGGCATATATGTGGAGGGGCAGCCTGGCATGGGGTGTCTTGGCCCAAGTGGGTTAAGGAAAGCATCAGTACTGAGGGGGGTGAATTCTAGATCCTATGTTGGTAATACTTAACACAGCTGAGGACGGGAGTTACTTGCCAAACCAAAATCAGAATGATTAAGTGAAAGTCTAAATGAGCATAACTCCACCACCCTTACTTCCAGCCTCCTTCCCTGCTGAGCTCCCAGAACGCTGTCAACCTGGCTTCTGGCCCCCAGGCAGGAGACTGGATTTTACTCTGTGTGTAGATGCCTCTGGTGCCTCTTGTCCCTTCCCCTTGGGCCACCTCTGATTTCAGCTGCATACATACACTGTTTGTACAAGATTAGATTGACTTCATGCTGGCAGCATTTGATCTTCAGGGAGCATTCCGTGTCTTTCTGCTTTCAGTTTCAAGGCCTTCTCTGATGCTGTATGTCGTGGACTGAATGTTTGTGTCTCCCCTCAAATTCATAGATTGAAACCTACCCCCAAGGTGATGGTATTAGGAGGTGGGGCCTTTGGGAGGTGATTAGGTCCTGAGGGTGGAGCCCTCAGGAATGAGAGTAGTGCCCTTGTGAAAGAGGCTCCAAAAAGATCCCTCAACCCTTGGGCCATGTGAGGACACAGTGAAAAGATGGCCGTCTATGAACCAGGAAGCAGTCCTCACCAGACACCAAATCTGCTGGTGCCATGATGCTGGACATTCCAGCCTTCAGAACTGTAAGAAATAAATGTCTGGTGTTGGTCAGCCACTCAGTCGGTGGTATTTTGTTACAGCAGTCCAAGTGGACTAAGACCCCATGGGATCCTACCTGGCTCACTTTTAAGAGCAGGCTGTAAGTGCAGTCAATTAACGCACCAGTGTTAACCCTCAACCGATTTGGGGAGATGGGAGCTGGTGTTTAAATGCTCTAGCTTCCTGTTCTTCAGTGGTCAAATCTGGGAGGCCTCTGAATGCTTCTAAGGAGGCCCTGGGTGGAATAAAACCCATATTTCCCACAGGAGTGACCGTAGTAATGCACGTTTATAGTGGCTTTCCCTGTGTCACACTCTCAGCTCCCTCACTCCAACTACCTGAGATCAACTCCCAAATAAACGACCTGCTCTCAAATCCTTTTCTCAGCCTCTACTTCTGAGGGAACCTAACTTAAGACACTCTCTATTTGGAGACGCCATAATGAAACATCTGTGTCCTGGTCCGACTATTCTAGAGTGAAGCCAGCGGAGAGGCCCGACCCATGCCACAGAGCTTCCAGTCAGCGTTTTAGTGTCTCATCCCTAAAAAACGGATCAGGGCCCGGGATCAGGGTCAAGAGCTGGGACTAGAGTGAGGCAAATGAGATGCCCAGGGTGCAAAATTTAAGGAGGCTCTTGCTCTCAGGTGCTGACCCTGCATTCACATGAGCCTGAGAGGTGAGTGCCTCCTTAAATTTTGCACCCTGGATTCCTGTCTGCCTTACTCTGTCGTGAATCTGGCCAAGATGTGAGTAAAAAGCCTCTAAGACTAAAACAAATAGAAAAGAGAAACCCCAATGAAAAGGAAATAACGCACACTGTAGAAAACAACTTTAAAATCCACAATATCCTCAGAGACATAATTTACACATTCATCAAGAAGAAAAGAAAGAGGGGCCAGCTGCATGGCCGAGTAGGTAAGTTTGGCACTCCACTTTGGCGGCCCAGGGTTTCACTGGTTGGGATCCTGGGCGCGGACATGGCACCGCTCATCAAGCCATGCTGAGGTGGCATCCCACGTGCCACAGCTATAAGGACCCACAACTAAAATATACAACTACGTGCTGGGGGGATTTGGGGAGAAAAGGCAGAAAAAAAAGAAGATTGGCAACAGTTGTTAACTCAGGTGTCAATCTTTAAAAAAAAGAAAAAGAAGAAAAAAGAGCATTTAAAGAACAAGAAAGAGTCCTTGGAAATTAAAAGCTTAGGACGTTGTTCAGAGACAGACTGAAAAGGCAAAGAGTAGAAAAAAGGACAGAAAAGAAAAATAACATTAGATTATTCCAGGAGACAAATAATAGACGTTCTAGAAAGAGAGCAGGGAAAAAAGATAGGATATTATCAAAGAAATAATACATGAAAATGCCCAGAGCTGAAGGACATGAATCTCCAGTCTGGAAGATTCCACTGTGTGGATAGTGAATAGCGAATGAAAACAGCCCAAATCAAGGCACCTCATCATGGAAATTTCAAACACAAGGATAAAGAGAAGATTCTAAGAGCTTCCAGGAGAAAAAAATAGATTACATGCAAAGGATCAGAAATCAGAATGGCTTTGGATTTTTCAAGAGGAATACTGGCAGCTAGAAGACAAGAAAGCAATGCCTTCAATATTCTGAAGGAAAATTAGTATCCAATCTAGAATTCTATATCCAGCCAAATCAGCAATTAAGTGTGAGGATAGAATATAAACATTTTCAGACATGCAAGGTCTCAAAAAATTACTTCTTATGCACCCTTTCTCAGGAAGCTACTGGAGGATGTATGCCACCAAAATGAGGACGAGATTTCAGCTTCTGTAAATGGCAGACTAGGTAATTTGGACCAACACTCCTGCTGAAGACATCAAAGTGGACAAAATACATTTAAAATGTCCTTAAAAGCATAAAACACATAACAAGCTGTGAAAAAGTAGTGAGCCAAGATCCAGGAGAGGACAAGAACTCAGAGAGATGAGGTCGGCTCTTCCGGTCCCTTTGGCTCAGGGAGATTTCTCCAGTCAGGAGGAAGTTGAGAGACCAACTGCTTCTAGCAGCCTCCCAGGGACAGGGAACAAAAGTCAGAGTCCAAGGTCAGCCCAAAATGAAGACCCTGGGAAAGCATCTCCTGCCTTGGGCTGGTTCCTGAAAAGCTGTACCCCGGGAGTGAGGATGACTTGGAAGAAAACCAGCTCTCGCATGCATGCAGCCCGCCTTCCGTTCATCTGAGTAACCCAGAAAATTTCAGACCCTGAAAGTGGATTGTTTATTTCAGATAGCTAGTACCCCAGACACCTGGGGAAAACTAATCAAAATCTTCTTTGGAGAAATATAACAATATCCTGGGCTTCAAATTATTTCTTTAAGTTAAAATCTAATGTCCAACACACAATCAAACATAAAATTTAAGACGCTGTGAGCAAGAACCAGTAGAAACAACAGCCAATAGAAATAAATGCGGAAGAACTCCAAATACCAGAATTTTCAAGCATGATTGTAAAACAATAAGGCTTATTTTGGTCAAGGAGAAAATGTCAAGCTTTACAACTGTGGCAGGAGACAGAAAACCGTGAAAAGAGACATAGAAGATTTAAGAGAAAAAAAAAAAGAAACCAAAATGTGAGAGTAAACCAATTAAGAGGAAGATATGGGATCCTTCAAATAGAGAATACAACACAGGAGAGGTACAAAGGAAGTTCCAAGATAGCGAAGGAAGATGTGAAACCTGCACACTAGACCTTGCGAGCTCCCCGTCCAGATTGGAGCAGGGGAAGGAAGGCCTCCAGAAGGTTGTTTTCCAAGAGGAAAAAAAGTGGGACTGATAGATTATCTGATGTATTTCCCATCTGAAAAATTGGGTTGAAAGTTGTTTTACAAGGTTGTTGGACATTATGAAACACTTAGCCAAGGATTTGAAGAAACTCAAAGAGACAGAGAGAGAGAGAGAGAGGCAGTCGATGGAAAATATTTAAAATTGCAAAATCAGGAAGGAGCGGCGTAAGCACAAGATTTTCTTTGTTTATAAGTCTAATTTTTCATATAATTTCTTCTTTGATCCATGGGTTATTTAGAAGTGTGTTAATTTACTAATATTTGGGAACTTCCAGGCTTCTTTGGGGTTAATAAAATGTCTTTGGGCTACACGTTATTTCCTCTATTGTCTTCTTAGTTGTACCTCTTTTTGTTATTTTTCAGTGGATGCTCTAGGCTTAACAATATGCACCCTTAACTTGTAAATGACAAGAAGAAAGCGTAGCCTTTTATGTAGACTCTCTTACTTGCCATTTCCAATGCTCTTTAAACCTTCATGTACATCCAGGTTTTCCTTCTGGTGTAATTTTCCATTGGTCTGAAGGACATCCTTTAATAGTTTCTTGTAGAGAAGTTCTGCTGGTAACAAATGTTCTCACCTTTTGTTTATCTGGAACTATCTTTATTTCTCCCTCTTTTTTGGGGATTTTTTTGGTGAGGAAGATTGGCCCTGAGCTAACATCTGTGCCAGTCTTCCTCTATTTTATGTGGGATGCCACCACAGCATGGCTTGATGAGCAGTGTGTAGGTCCGCACCCAGGATGGAATCCTTCGAAGCCCCAGCTGCTGAAGCAGAGTGTGTGAACTTAACCACTACACCACCAGGCTGACCCCTCCCTCATTTTTGAAAGATAATTTTAGGTGGATGTAGATTTCTGAGTTGACAGGCTTTTTTTCTTTCAGCAGTTTAAAAATGTCACATCATTGCCTCCTGACCTCTCTTGTTTCTTTTTGAGGGTTGTTTTTTTTTAAAGATTGGCACCTGAGCTAACATCTGTTGCCAATCTTCTTTTTTCTTTTTTTTTCTTCTTCTCCCCAAAGCCCCCCAGTACATAGTTGTATATTCTAGTTGTGAGTGCCTCTGGTTGTGGCATGTGGGATGCCACCTCAGCATGGCCTGACGAGCGATGCTAGGTCTGCACCCAGGATCTGAACCAGCGAAACCCTGGGCCGCCACAGCAGAGCCCACGAACTTAACCAGTCGGCTCCAGGGCCAGCCGCACCTCTGTTGTTTCTGATGTCAGCAATAAATCTTAACTTTGTTCCCCTGTGTGTAAGATTCAAAATTGTTTCTTTATATTCGGTTTTTAGCATTTGACTATGATGTGCGTAGGTCTGGTTCTCCTTATATTTATATTTCTTGGGGTTCACTCAGATTCTTGGATCTGTAAATCACTGTTTTTTACCAGTGTGGGACATTTTCAGCCATTAGCTCTTCAAACATGTTTCCTGCCTTAATCTCACTCATTTTCCCCTTTAAGACTCCAATTACACCCATATGATATCATTTGATATTATCACACAGGTCCCTGAGGCTATGTTCATTTTTCTTCTTTTTTTAATCTGTTCTTCAGATTGGATTATTTCTATTGGTCTGTCTTTAAATCCTATTTCTCCTACTATTTCTAATCTGTGTTAAGCTCATCCTGTGAATTTTTCATGTAACTGTACTTTTCAGTTCTAGACTTTCCATTTGGTTCTTTTTTTATGGTTTTTATTTTTCTGCTATGATTCCTTATCTGTTCACTCATTAAAATCCTAGTTTGCTTAACTTTTTGGACCATATTTATAAGTGCCGTAAGGTCTTTCTGTTAGTTACAGCATCTTGGCCGTCTCAAGTTCAGTTTTTAGTGACTGACTGTTTTATCTTGACTGTGGATCACATTTTTTCTGTTTCTTTATGTGTCAAGTATTTTTTATTGAATATGGGACATTATGAATAATCTATTGTAGATATTCTGAATTCTATTATCTTTCTCTGCAGAGGTAATAAGCAGATCAATTACCAGCTAATGACCTTTATATTTGTCTAGGTGTGGTTAGGACTAGGGCTAGGCAAGACGGTGAAACAGCCAGTTTGTAGCTCTGCCCTGCCCATACCCTTTCTGACGAGAACACTGCTGAATAGGACATCACTGTCCTATACCCTTTTTACAGAAGTAGAAAAGTGAATCTATGGAGGCACTCATCCAAGGTCACAGGAGATAAGTGGCAGGGAATGGACAAGGTGCCCTCCCAGGTCAGTGTTCTTCCGCCCACATCATCGTGTTTATGGTGTTCCACCTTTTTGTTAGAGTCTGTCCAATTTCATGCCCTTAAAATAGATTAGAAAAAAAATACAAGTGGAAAGCCAAAGCTATAGTTGAGGAGACAATGACAGGGCTGCTTTAGGATGGTGGCAGAGGGTAGAGAGAAGAGGACAGATTCAACAGGTATTTAGGAGGCCATATTTTTATTGGAACAGGGACCTTCCCTCCGTCTTGTCCCTCTTCATCCCCGGAATGCGGTGATGAGAGCTTTTCCCTCCATCACCCCTCTCCATGAACAGTGATGCTCTGAAAGCCTGGGGGGCAGTGGAGGAGGTGACCTCGTTATGACGGTTGAATGATTTAGGGAGGTCTCAAGACCCAGACAAAGTGATTTTCCCAATCACAAGATGGCAGGACAATTAGCAGGGAAAGTAATGGTTCCACTCACAAGATGGGCAGCCTGCGTGGCCCTGCTCTTCTTGCATTGCGGTGCTGCGTGCCTTCCTTGAGCCCACATGTGCCTGGGCACACAGATAGTGCTCTAAACTGCAGTTCTGCTCCTATTTACTGGACCCAGCGCCTTCTGGGTCACTGAGTGAAGAGGGGAATGCTTTGAAGAACGGTACCCCGGGCGTATGAATCCCAGGCCTCCTTTCCCAGTCTCCTCCCAGGTTCCTGCCCACTTCCTCTTTAAGCTCTCACCCATGAATGCCCTCATTCTACTTCTTTTCCCTCACAGTAGGGCTAAATGGTTCAGGAAGCACTTGCCAGCAAGGACCCCTAGTCTTTCAGCAACGCAAAACTTGTTTACTCTCTGAATGGTGAGGAGGTCCCAGACCTTAAAAACACCATGGTGTCTTCTAAAGCTCCAAAACCACAGTAACAACAAATTGGGTCTTCATACCCAGATATCTATTCTGACATTAAAAAGAGTAATAAGAACATACACCATTTCTGTTTAAAAAGTCATATCTTTTAAGAAATCACAAATATATATGCATAGAGAAAAGTCTGGAAGTATGTCTACAAACTTTTTATTTGTGGTTCTCTCTGGGATGGAGATTTTCACTTCCAGCCTTTAAACATAATCTCTGGGGGCCAGCCTGGTAGTGTAGTGGTTAAGTTCACACACTCTGCTTTGGCGGCCCCTCTGGGTTCGCAGGTTCGGATCCTGGGTGCAGACCTATGCACTGCTCATCAGGCCATGCTGTGGTGGCATCCAACAAAGGAGAACTGGAAGGACCTACAACTAAGATATACAATTATGTACTGGGGCTTTGGGGAAAAAAAAAGAGGAAGACTGGCAACAGATGTTAGCTCAGGGCCACTCTTCCTCACTAAATAAATAAAAAAATAAACATAAACTCTGTTGTATTAATTAATTATTTAATTCACATTGAGCATATATACCTTTTATAATCAGAAAAAAATGATAAAGCTACTTTGATTAATAAATTAGTAATTTTGGGGCTGGCCCCGTGGCCGAGTGGTTAAGTCTGTGCGCTCCGCTGCAGGCGGCCCAGTGTTTCGTTGGTTCGAATCCTGGGTGCGGACATGGCACTGCTCATCAAACCACGCTGAGGCAGCGTCCCACCTGCCACAACTAGGTGGACCCACAACGAAGAATATACAACTATGTACCGGGGGGCTTTGGGGAGAAAAAGGAAAAAATAAAATCTTTAAAAAAAAAATAAATTAGTAATTTTAATTAAAAAAAAATCATTCCCAGCATTGGTGTATGATTCAAATGAAGGCTCCACTTTGGAAGTTTTCGCCCATCTCAATAGAACTGTGAAAGGACCTGCTTGAAGTCAGGGCCTTCCAGAGACCACAGAGAAGGAAAAGAAGTTATTTTGACTTTGAAACAGTTGCTATTTTAAAAATAATATACAGCTGTTAAGAATATTGGTAATAAAAGTCTGTGTAACAATTGTAATAAGAATTGTCGTTTATTGACTACCTACCCCACGTTATTGGATACAGGTCCTCAGTGGGAACTGGGGTTCAGAGAGGTTAAGAGACTTACTCAGACTCCATGAGTAGGGAGGTAGTGGAGGTGAGCACAGGACTCCAACCCTGTCAGTAGACACATGTCCGTCTTCTCATGCAATAGCCTAGAAATGTGTATGAGACACAAAGCTAAACAAAAAAAATTTCGTGGTCAGATATAAAGTATGATTACAATTAGGATAAAAAGTACTATGCACTTATGACTGTGTTTGGGTGACTTACCTCCTCGTTTTCTCTATTCCACATTTTAAAAAATCACAGACCATTAAAAGCCATTGGAGCACAAATTGAGGTTTTCCTCTTGATGTAATCAGAATGATTGAAAATAATTAAAAAGAGGAAAACAATTAGAGAGCATTAACTTCATTTTTAAGTTGCTTTCTTCTTTCTCTTTTAGCTAGAATAAAAATAGTTTTTTTTCTGATTATATACATTTAGATATATACATAAAAATTCAAGAACCAAACAAACAACCCTGATTACAAAGTGGGTGAAGGACTTGAATAGACATTTCTCCAAAGAAGACACACAAATAACCAATCAGCACATGGAAAGATGCTCAATATCATTAATCGTTAGGGAAATGCAAATCAAAACCACGAGGAGATACCACGTCATACCAATCCGGATGGCTATTGTCAAGAAAACAGACAATAACAAGTGTTGGCAAGTATGTGGAAAGATCGGAACCCTTGTGCATTGCTGGTGAGATTGTAAAATGGTACAGTCACTGTGGAAAATAGTACGGCAGTTCTTCAAAAAATTAAACATAGAATCATCATATGATCCAGCAATTCTGCTTCTGAATATATACCCAAAAGAATTGAAAACAGACTCAAACAGATATTTGTCTACCCATGTTCATAGCAGCCTTATTTACAATAGCCAAAAGGCGGAAGCAACCTATGTGTATGAACTTGCTAGGGCTGCCATAACAAAATACTACAGACAGGGTGGCTCAACCAACAGAAATGTATTTCCTCACAGTTCTGGGGGCAGGAAGTCCAAGATCAAGGTGCCAGCACAGGTGGCTTCTCCTGAGACCTCTCTCCTTGGCTTGTAGATGGCCACCTTCTTGCTGTGGCCTCACATGGCCTTTTCACACGTCCTTGGTATCTCTTCCTCCTCTTATAAGGACACCAGGCCTATCAGACTAGGGCCCATCCCTATAACCTCAGTTAACCGTAATTACTTCTTCAAGGGTCGTATCTCAAACAGTCATATGGGGGGTTAGGGGTTCAACCTATACATTTTGGGAGGACACAATTCAGTCCGTAACACCACATGTCCATCAATGGATGACTGGCTGAACAAAATATCATATATACATACAATGGAATGTTATTCAGCCTTAGAAAAGAAGGAAATTCTAACACGTGCTACAACATGAATGAACCTTGTAGACATTATGCTAAGTGAAATAAGCCAGTGACAAAAGGGCAAATATTCTGATTCCATTTACATGAGGTCTCTAGAGTAGTCACAGTCATGGAGACAGAAATTAGAAGGCTGGTTGCCAGGGGCTGCATTTCGGGGGGGGAGGCCTGAGGAATTATTGTTTAATGGGTACAGAGTTTCAGTTTTGGAAGATGAAAAAGTTCTGGAGATGGATAATGGTTATGGTTGCGCAACAGTGTAAATGCGCTTAATGCCACTAAATTGTACACTTAAAAATGGTTAATTTTATGCCATGTATATGTTACCACAATAAAAAACAGCGCAAGAACCTCCCTGAGATAATAATCAGTAAAATTTGGGGAACTCATCTTTTCTACACTCACGTATACACATATATATATGTTTTTTCTTTTCTGTCCTTGTAGAAGTCCTATTAATTAATTTAAAAATATTTTATTATATTTCAAATGTGAAGTGTACAGAATCATAATGCAGATGCCCATGTACCCCCCATTCAGCTTTACAAATGGTAACATCTTCCATGCTTGCTTGAGATCTTTTATAAAGTCTTTTTTATTATGTAATATTATATGTAAGATTATACAATATTATATATTTAATGCGTGTGTATAAAATAAAAATGCGCACTTGAGAACCCAGCACAACACCCGCCCTCGGACCTCAGCCCCCATGGATACCTTTGAACCCCTCTGTGCTCATCCCCACCTCATCCCTCTGCCTCTTCCTGCCTGCACCTCCCCCCTCCAAGACGCACTAGCTTACTTTTGTGTTTATTATTCCCTTGCTTAAGTAATTTGTCGCATATGCATATAGCTCTCTTCTGGCCACCTTTTGCTGCCTAAAATACTACCTCAGAACTTAGTGAGTTAAAGCGTCAACCATTTAATTCTATCTCCTGATTCTATGGGTCAGGAATTCGGGCAGGGTCAGCTGTGTGACTCTATTTCACATAGCGCTTGGGTTGGTCTGGAAGGTCCACACGGGCTCCACTCAAGGCTGGAGCCTTGGTGGGGATGGGTAGAAGACTGAGTTCAGCTGGGCCTGTTTACTGGCACATAGGCTCCAGAATGATCGACTCTGGGTGGTCAAACTTCTCTCGTGGTAGCTCAGGACTTCCGTTCCAAGAGAGCCAAACAGAGCTATAAGGCTTCTTATGACCTAGCCTCAGAAGTCCTGGAATGTCACTTCCGCTGCAGCCTATTGTCAAGCGAGTCTCTAAGGCCAACCTGGATTCAAGGTTTGAGCACTGGTTATGTTCCAGATATGTCACCTTGGACAAGTTCCTTATGGTCTCTGGGGCTCACCTCCCTCATCTAAGAAAATGGGGGTAGCAACAGGCCCCACCTCGAGGGCTTGTGTGAACTCAGAATGAAGTAATGCACGCAAAGTGCCTACACACAGTAAGCGCTCGGCCAAGATGTAACTGCTATTAAAAACAGGGAAGCTGGCGCTCACAGGGTGGGTTAGAAAAGGATGGAAAGCTGGGGTGGCGGGACTAGGACAGCAGGGATGGGGAGGCAACAAAGTATCTCTGAATAGACCATTGGCATAGCCCTGACTCATGTGTCACCCTAATAACTAATTACTTACAACTAGGATATGCGAGCCGGGGGCCTGAATGAAGCACAAACACTAACAAATGAATCCAATGCATTCCAGGGGAATAACACAGCCACGCTGAAAGGGCTGGAGAAGAAAATAACTACGGAATTTTGGAAAACAGTATTTTTTTCTTTTATTTATTTTTATTTTATTGAGGTCATATAGTTTATAACATTGTGAAATGTCAGTCGTACATTAATATTTGTCAGTCACCATATAAATGTGCCTCTTCACCCCTTGTGCCCATCCCCCACCTCTCTTCCCCCCAGTAACCACTAATCCGTTCTCTTTGTCCCTGTGTCTGTTTATCTTCCACATGAGTGAAATCACACAGTGTTTGTCTTTCTCTGTCAGGGTTATTTCGCTTAACAACATACCCTCAAGGTCCATCCATGTGGTTGCAAATGGGGCAATTTTGTCTTTTTTATGGTTAAGTAGTATTCCATTGTATACATATCTCTCTCTCACATCTTCTTTATCCACTGGGCACTTGAGTTACTTCCACGCATTGGCTATTGTGAATAATGCTGCAATGAACGTAGGGGTGTGTAAGTCTCTTTGTATTGTTGATTTCAAGTTCTTTGGATAAATACCCAGTAGTGGGATGGCTGGGTCATATGGTATTTCTATTTTTAATCTTTTGAGGAATCTCCATATTGTTTTCCATAGTGGCTGCACCAGTTTGCACTCCCACCAGCAGTGGATGAGGGTTCCCTTCTCTCCACAACCTCTCCAACAGTTGTCATTTTTTGTCTTGGTGATTATAGCCATTCTAACAGGTGCAAGGTGATATCTTAGTGTACTTTCAATTTCCACTTCCCTGATGATTAGTGATGTTGAACATCTTTTCATGTGCCTGTTGACCATCTGTATGTCTTCTTTGGAAAATGTCTCTTCAGATCCTTTTTTTTTTCTTTTGAGGAAGATTAGCCCTGAGCTAACATCTGCTGCCAATCCTCCTCTTTTTGCTGAGGAAGCCTGGCCCTGAGCTAACATCCATGCCCATCTTCCTCTACTTTATATGTGGGACACCTACCGCAGCGTGGCTTTTGCCAAGCAGTGCCATGTCCGCACCCGGGATCTGAACTAGAGAACCCCGGGCTGCCGAAGTGGAACATGCGCACTTAACCACTGCGCCACTGGGCCGGCCCTTCTCTGCCATTTTTTTTTTATCGGGTTGTTTTGCTGTTGTTGTTGAGTTGCATGAGTTCTTTAGATATTTTGGAGATTAACCCCTTGTCAGATATATGATTGCAAATACTTTCTTCCAGTTGGTGGGTTGTCCTTTTTTTTTGTTCCTGTTTCCTTTGCCTTGCATTATTAGCTCTTTAGTCTGATGAAGTCCCATTTATTTATTTTTTCTTTTGCTTCCCTTCCCCAAGTAGACATGGTATTCAAAAAGATCCCTTTAAGATTGATGTCAGAGTATACTGCCTGTATTTTCTTCTAGGAATTTTATGGTTTCATGTCTTACTTTCAAGTCTTTAATCCATTTTGAGTTAAAATTTTTTTTTCCTGAGGAAGATTAGCCCTGAGCTAACTACTGCCAATCCTCCTCTTTTTGCTGAGGAAAACTGGCCCTGAGCTAACATCCATGCCCATCTTCCTCCATTTTGTACGTGGGATGCCTACCACAGCATGGCTTGCCAAGTGGTGGCATGTCCGCACCCGGGATCCAAACCGGCGAACCCCGGCCGCCAAGAAGCGGAACGTGTAAACTTAACTGCTGCGCCACCGGGCCGGCCCCCTTGAGCTAAAATTTTTGTGTGTGACATAAGATAATGGTCTACTTTCATTCTTTTGCATGTGGCTGTCCAGTTTTCCCAGCACTATTTTTTGAAGAGAATTTCTTTTCTCAGTCGTATGTTCTTAGTTCCTTTGTTGAAGACTAGCTGCCCGTAGATGTGTGGTTTTATTTCTGGGCTTTCAGTTCTGTCTCATTGATCTCTGTGTCTGTTTTTGTGCCAGTACCATGCTGTTTTGATCACTATAGCTTTGTAGCATATTTTGAAGTCAGGGATTGTGATGCCTCCAGCTTTGTTCTTGTTTCTCAAGATTGCTTTGACTATTCAGGGTCTTTTGTTGCCCCATATGAATTTTAGGATTCTTTGTTCTATTTCTGTGAAGAATGTCATTGGGATTCTGATTGGGATTGCATTGAATCCGTAGACTGCTTTGGGTAGTATGGACATTTTAAGTATGTTTATTCTTCTAACCCATGTGCCTGGAATCTCTTTCCATTTCTTTAGAACATCATGGATTTCTTTCAATGTCTTATAGTTTTCAGTGTATAGGTCTTTCACCTCCTTGGTTAAATTTATTCCTAGATATTTTATTCTTTTCGTTGCGATTGTAAATGGGATTGTATTCTTGAATTCTCTTTCTGGAAAACAGCATTTTGATTGGATACTATAAGGCTTACAACAAAAAGATCTGTCCACAAATACTGGACTCTAGTTAGC
This sequence comes from Equus przewalskii, assembly GCF_037783145.1. Taxonomy (NCBI): domain Eukaryota; kingdom Metazoa; phylum Chordata; class Mammalia; order Perissodactyla; family Equidae; genus Equus; species Equus przewalskii. The sequence goes on along the minus strand of NC_091863.1, from coordinate 108,096,570 downwards.
AAATCTGTTATAGGCATATGTAACTACTTTATGATACGAGGGTTGCACAAGTAAGTGAACAGAGCCACATTCTCACCGTGAAAGAAAAAAGTTTAAAAATAAGGAAACGGGGAAGGCTAGAATAAATCCTGCAGTGTGGATTAGAGTGGAGATATCAGTACAATTTATTTTCATATGTATACAGATAGACAGATAAAGAAATATAGATGTGTGTGTACATGGGTTAGTATGCATGCTTCTACTTGCTAGCTCTGTCTTAGGAGGACCCAGAAGCAAGGACACCCCAATAGTAAGACGCACATCTCGCACGTGGATCCTGCTTTCTAATACCATTCTTCAACAAAGGAACCAGGGCTCCTTGGAGTAATGGCTGATGCTGGACCAGGGCAGGAAAATACAAGTGAACCTGTAGTGTCTTGTGGTGCCAGAAAGTAAGGCAGTGCTCAAAAAGGGGTGGGGCATGACAAGAGGACACAGGAGCTAAGGCGGGGAGATGCAGGCAGTGTTCCAAAGCCACGTGCAATATAATCGAAGCTTCATCTTCAGAGCTCTCAAATATTGTCCTAATGAAAGGAATAGAAAACATGTTAGGAAAGGAAGTTCTACTGAAACACTACCAAGTCTGAAAGTCACTTCAGTCATGAATCATAATGAGGAAGCTCATTATGAAGTGCACCCATATCGTGTAAAGAGAAAACGTGAAATTTAATTTGGCAGTTTTTATCAGTAATGCTGGAAGTTACAAATAATAATGAAAGGCCATTAAAAAATCATTACTTTCAAGTGGTTTGAAGTATCTATAAAATTCACATTTAAAAATGGCAAAGAGCGCACACAATCCTTCATGCCAGAAAGTTAGTTTGTCTGAAGCTGCCCACGGGATCGTAAAATAAGCCAGCAGAAAAATTTGAAGATCACATTGGAAAAACTCGGTAATTGTCTTTGAAAATGCTTCCTAGTGCCAGAGGAAGTCAGTCTACATTCTTAAAGATCAGCTCTGACCTCAAAAAGCTGTTTAATGTACAAGTCATTTGAAATGATTACCATCAATGAGCTTAATATTTTCCTCTAAACTCTCAGTATATTCGTTTCCACACAAGAGCTGGGCACTAAACGTTAAGTGGCAACGAACTAAGAGGGCAGGTTCTGGAATGAGATTGCCTAGGTTCAAATTCCTCATCTGCCACTTCTAGCTGTGTGATCTTGGGCAAATTATGCAACCTCTCTGAGCCTGCATTTCTTCATATGTAAAACTGGGATGATTAAAAAAGAACTCCGCCTCATAGGGGTTATCACAAGGAGTCAAAAGCGCTTAGTATATTTCCATTGCATATGGTAATAATTCAAGAAATATTAGCTGTTAATAAAAAGAGGTTTTGGGGGTTCAACTTGAAAAATATGTTTTGCTTCTAATTCTAGTTAATTCAGATATAATTTTAAAATACTGTTATTTCTTTTTCAACTTTCTATCATTTATCCAACAAATATTTATCGGGCACTCTCATTTGCCAGGCCCTCTTGAAGGTGCTGGGGATACAGCAGTGACCAGACTGGGAAAATTCTGCCCTCACGGAGCCAGCTGATGGTCTGCTGGGGCAGAGAGACAATAAGCAGAGAAACAGAGGAAAAGGTCAATTTGGCGTGTGCTTATGGGGAAACAGCTCAGCCATGGACATCTCCACACAGGCCACACAGACAAGGTCAACTGCAGTCTGACCTAAGCCTCAAAGGAACAGACTGTGACCCTCCTAGGAACATGGTAAGGTAAACAGCTTTGTGATGAGCTGTTCCAAGGCTGTTTGTCACCCACCTCCCAATTCTGCAGAGGCCGCCATGAGGCAGTTTCTTATATGCCTCCCTGGTGCCCGAAAGGCATGGGACTTTCAACCTTGCCTCCCCACCAAGGCTAGAGCCTCAGGCTATAAAATCATTTAGCTGGAGTATGGAGCCAGCTCCTCCCCGACAGGGCAACCCACCCCTTGTGTCATCTGTCCTCTCTGGTTTGGTGTCATCCTGCGGGATCGGGGATGCGGGAAGCTGACATCACGCGGATTGTGCTCATGCTAAGTAATGAACAACCTGCACCGACTTGGGCTTTCTGTTTCCTCCCCACTGAAGCTGCGGCAGTGGCAGGTCCAACCTAGCAGCCACAGTAGTTGTTGCCCGTAGAGACTGCTGGACAGTGCTAAGGACTGTGAGGAAATGAAAACAGAAGAAAGGTAATGGAGAGTGACTCCAAGGCTGTTAGAGGGAGATCAGGGAAGGGTTCACCAAGGTGATATGTGAGCCAGCCAGGCTGATCTGAGGGAATTGAGTGATAGGCAGAAGGAACAGCAATTACAGAGGCCTGAGGGCAAGGGGGAGATTGGCAGGTGTGAGGAACTGAAACAACAGCAGTGGGCTTGAAGTAAAGTGAGCAAGGAGGAAAAGGATAAATGAAGCTAGACAAGTGGGCAGGGCTAGTTTACACATGGGCTTGCTGGCCATAGGATAGCTTGAGTTTTCAAGTGTTAAGCAGCCAAGTGATATAATCTGATTTATATTTTTAAAAGATCATCATCTCCCAAAAAATCAAGAGTAAAATAAGATGATCCCAAGTGCAGTGTGGGGGCTGAAGGGGCAGGGGGGCGAGAGCAGAGGCAGGGGGAGCAGCTGGGAGGAGCAGTCCGAGCGCTGTAGCTCTCGCTAAGGCGTGGTGGACACAGACGTGGAGCCATCCCGGAGCTTGCTCAGCACGCTGGTGGTACAGGGACGCAGCCAGCGTGCTGGGAGCAGCGCGGCGGGAAGAGATTATCCGCCCTTGTAAGGACTTGGGCTTTCACTCCAAAACGGGGAGCCACAGGAAGGATTGGAGCCGAAGGGTGACTCAACCCGACTAAAGTTTTCGTTAGGATCACGTTGGCTGCTGTGTTGAGACTGCGTGTGTGTCAGTCAGGTGGAAGGGGGACAAGGGTGGAAGCCGGAGGTCAGGTCGGAGGCTACTTCAATAATCCAGGGAAGAAATGTGGCCCGTTTGTCCATGGCAGACTTCTCCTCCACTTATTTGGCAACTGAACCTCTGTGATGGTCTCTCCTGTGAAATGTGCTGTGAATAAATAATGTATATAAAGCACGTGGCACAGCATCTGATGCTTATTAATTTAAATAGTACTTACTATTGGCATTACCAGTTTCATGCCTGAAGCCTCTGCAGCTTTCAGAACTGCTCTTAGAAGTTCTTGTGCCTTTAAAAATGCAAGTAAAATCTTATCACTCCCTGCTTAAAACCCTCAAGTGCCTTCCCACTGCAGAATGCAGAAAATCCATACTTTCCCACGGTCATGGTCTGGCCCTGGCCTTCCTCTCCAGTCTCAGGTCCTACCACTCTCCTTACTCAGCCACACTGGCCTCCCTTCTCTCCCTCCAACTGCCTCAGACGGCTCGTCACCATCTGAGCATCTTTTGCATTTGCTATTCCTACTGCGAGGACCTCTCTACTCCTAGCTCTTCCTTCGTGCGGCTGGTTTCTTTTCCATTCAGTCGCAGTTCAACCAATTGACCTTCCCTAACCACCTTATCCAACATATGGCGCCCACTCCTCACCCCCCAGTCCCTAGCACTTTGCTGTTCTAGATCCTTCACAGCCTGCCACTATTTGAAATTACCTTGTTTACTATCCCTTTCTCCCACTAGAATGAAATCTTCATGAAACCAGGAACCTTGCCTGTCATTCCGAGGACCTGGCGCACAGAGGGTGGTCAGTGGGCTTCCAGAATCTCAAATGCCAGGGAAAGACATTAATGGATTGACTTTCTAAGTTAACCAATTAGAAGAGTAGCTCAGATTATCTATAAAGCTTTTATACATGGAATTAAAGTGGGGACATACCTGTATTTACAGGTATGATACATATAACATTCTAAGCATTCACACTACAGGAACACATAAAGGGTTCAACACACATGAACTTTCCATTCACTAAGGCTTACCTCTTATTTAAGCACCAACATTCCCCTGGATGGTAATATTCCTAAAACAGATTCCATGTTTCCCTATCTCCTAAAATCAAGCAAATGAAATTTCATTTCCCTTTCCTTATGAACATCCCTTATTATATGGGCTGTAATTAAAGTGCAGCCCTGAAGGATTCCTGATGTGTGACGTTTATGACCATTTGTTCCTATACTAAATGACCAGATGGCCCCAGGATGCTATAGCAGGTTTTTCTTCTTCTCCCCAAAGCCCCCCAGTACATAGTTATGTATCTTAGTTGTAGGTCCCTCTGGTTGTGCTATGTGGGACGCCAGCTCAGCATGGCCTGACGAGTGGTGCCACCCTGGGCCACTGAAGCAGAGCGCGCGAACTTAACCACTCGGCCACAGGGCCAGCCCCAACGCTTTTTCTTTATAATACTTTTCCTCTACACCTTGACAGACTGTTATGCTGAAAATTACTGCTCCTCCTGTCAGTATCTCCCTTCCCCTATCTTATAAATGGACTATATCTAATCTGTTGACAGTTTGTTAAATAAAATTTTTAGGGGCCAGCCCGGCGGCACAGTGGTTAAGTGCACACGTTCCGCTTTGGTGGCCGGGGGTTCACCGGTTCAGATCCCGGGTGTGGACATGGCACTGCTGGGCAAGCTATGCTGTGGTAGGCGTCCCACATATAAAGTAGAGGAAGACAGGCACGATGTTAACTCAGGGCCAGTCTTCCTCCTTAGCAAAAAGAGGAGGATTGGCAGCAGATGTTAGCTCAGGGCTAATCTTGCCCCCCCCAAAAGAAATGAAATTATTAGAAATTTATTAGAAAGTATGCCCCAAAAGCAGATTAAGTAAGGTCTCAGGAGTATTCTTATGAGAAAAATGCTGAGTTTCAGGAGGCCTTTCCTTCCTGGCTGTTAGCTGGGTTTCTTCTTGGGTTTGCCAACCAGATAAAACATAACCACAACCTGAGTTTGGGCGAATCAGAAGGGGAAACAGTTGAGCTTCCTTATGACACTGTAGCAAGAATCAGACAAGATCTTAGTTTAAATCTCTGCCACTTACTATCCACGCATCTAACTTCTCAAAACATTCATACTTTTTAGCAGCAACTAATGTTTATGGAGCACTTGCTATGTCTCAGGCCACCGTCCTGTTTCACCTGCACTATCACATCTTAATTAATCCTTACAATAAGTCTGTGAAGGAGACAACATTATCTCCATTAATCAGCTGAGAAAACAGGTTCCAAAGTTAAGTAACTCGATGTCACACAGCTAATAAGCAAAGATCAGGACAGTCAAACTCAGAGCTCTTAGCTATTCATTCATTCAACAATCATCTGAGCTCCTACTATCTTTGAGGCACCAAGTACACATCAGTGAACAAGAGAGATAAAAATTCTTGCCCTCTTTATGCAACTTACATTCTAGAAGACGTGGAGGGGAGAGACAAACAGCAGGCTATAAATACAAATGTAAACTATACAGCTTGTTATTAGGTTATACCACTCAAAATTGCCAACAGCCAACTATTTTTACCTACAAAAATGGTAATTTCACATGGTTCAACCTACAGAAGGTGGTAGGCACAACTGAAAAGGGGAGGGTAAGGAAGCCTGGCAGCGGCGGCAGGCTGCAGTAGTGAACAGGGCAGCCCTGGAGACCTGGGTGAGGTGCCATGCCGTGGGGAGGGGGAGGAGTCAGGAGTTAGTTATTTCCGATACTACGCTCGCACGTGGTAATGTGCTAACGACGACTTCAACCTCACAGGGTTGTGAGGCTCAAATGAAATAACAAAAGTGAAAAAGTTTTGTAAACTAGGAAGTTCTAGGACTATAACAAATTACTGTTTAGTATTATTTAAATTTCTCTACTTTGCTACTGGGAATTACAGCAAATTTTGAAGGCATAAATATAGCTAGATGGCTGGCAAGGTTGCAAGTTCCTACCTTACCTGGAAGAGAAGCAATTAAGAGCTTTGGTTTAAAATTTTTCTTCCTGCTCCCAGAAAACAGAAAGTTTTGTTGTTGTTCTTTAGTTAATAAAGTATTATCTGCACAGAAAAGGTTAACAGGACATGTCTGAAACCAACTGTTGAGATGCAGGTGAGACTGCGATCTAAACGATTTAACAGAATTCCAAGAGAAAGCCATGTTATTTTAGATAGTAGAATGTAGTAAGTATACTATGCGTCTGAAATTTAATGTCTCTGAAGTAGGTAAGAATTCTGCTAACTCCACCAATCCATTGTACCAGATAATCATTATCTGCTGTGCTTGGTAAAGATTACAACTAAACCAGCTACTAAAGCTTAACAGACAAGGAAAAGTAACCAACACAAAACTACACTAGGTTAATTTGTAGAGAAATGATAGGTATGCATAGTTTCTTTTAAAGAGACAGCCTTTATTTTAAGGATTCTTACATTGAAGAATTCAAAAAGTGGTGAAGGTTTTTGGAATTTATTGATTTGTATTTAAAAGGAACTGTTGACAAAGATTCACCAGAAATTATCTGAACAAGTGGGAAAATACAGTTAATACTACCAAAACACTACTAAAATAATTCCAGGACATGTGGTTTATCCAACATAACAATACCTCTTAGATGCTGTCACTGATATGAAAACTGACCACTTCTTACTTAACACACAGTGGTCTAATAAACAATACTTAATCACTTCTGTTCTTTCCTGAATATATAAAAATTAAAATACCAATTAAAAAACTAATATATCTTCTCTTTAAATGTTTCTTACAGATACAATTTCAATATTTTCATTCAATAGTGGTGTGGTTTAAGAGATTTTTCATTCACAAGTCAAACAACAATTCACCCAAAGTGAACTGATAGTCTATAGGCTCATAGTGCAAATAAAGAGTTCAGGAATGCAGCAACTAACATTTCTAAAATGCAAAACAGATAAAATTCTTAGAAGATACATGCAATAAGCTCTACTAAGCAGCTGGCCACAGAACTAGAACATTTGATAATTTCACTGGTGATTTCAATGAGACTCCAGATGTTTCTCAACTCAACCTGAATTCTCATCGTAGGCTTTGTATTTTTCTTTTCCAGTTTCACTAATGACACAAACGTGCTATAAAAAAAAAATCCAGAAATTCATGTTAGAAAAGTGCATTCTGAAATGAAAGGCAAGAAGAGCATTTTGCATATCGTATAGGAATAGTATTATGCTGCAGGGTTTTTTTTTTTTTTTTTTTTTAAAGATTTTATTTTTTCCTTTTTCTCCCCAAAGCCCCCCGGTACATAGTTGTGTATTCTTCGTTGTGGGTTCCTCTAGTTGTGGCATGTGGGACGCTGCCCCAGCGTGGTCTGACGAGCAGTGCCATGTCCGCGCCCAGGATTCGAACCGACGAAACACTGGGCCGCCTGCAGCGGAGCGCGCGAACCCAACCACTCGGCCACGGGGCCAGCCCCAATGCTGCAGGGTTTTTACTAAACAGAGGTTTGTGCAGTCTTCCTAATCCTCCTCCCCATGTTCATAAATGCATACTTGGGACTCCTGCCTCCAGAGAAGGAGGTGGGTATTTGAAGGAGAGTGAATTAAAAGTCTTAAACTAGTTCATTTATTTCTTACTTATGACCACATCTATCATCTGAAACAATAATGGGACAGTTATTGTATACTAAAGCTGTTCAACTGTTTCAGCCAGCAAGAAGTGTCACCCTAGCCTGGCCAAATTCCAGCTCTAAGGACACTGTGTATTTGACAACAGCTTTATCTGACTAATGCGAACCATCGGTCGGTTCCAATTATGAGGTGCTGGAAAGAGAGAACAATTCTTCTCTTTTGTAAATTTTTATATGGGTTCTGAAAAATGAGAGTGAGGAAAAGAAGCATTACTTACATTCAAATCCCTGAAGTATTCATTATAGTCAAGGGCATATCCTACGACAAACTTGTCTGGAATTTCAAATCCAACAACTAAAAAGAATCATAATTTATCATTTAGATACAGAAAATATCACTTCAAATCTAAAATTCTAAAATCTAAAAAATTACAAATAAATACTTGCAAATGGGCCTTCTCTACAAATATTCTCCAAAGTAACTCTAAACCATTTCATGTAAAATTTGTTTAGGTTAAAGATGGTTAAATGACTGACAAAAAGCAATTCACTTACAGTCTGGTCTATATCCAACACTTCGAGGGGTCCTTTTCACCAGCAAGCTGTTAATTACAAAATGTGACATGTGACATATGGAGACACTACAGGGCACTACAAAAGAGAACATTAACGTTCTCAAACATGGTTTCATCTGCATTTAGCATACTATGGTGAGTTTTAACATATCCAAAGAAAGACTATGAAATGGAGAGCTAAATCACAGGGATCACTAGACGGGGGCAGCCATGAGCTCACGCTACAGATGAGGACCTTGACTGAGCTTCAGCTGGAACACGATGGCCGTTTCTGAGAGCTGCACCCTGACTACCCACGCACTCACCGGAGGGCAGCTAATCAGGAGAATGAGTGAGTGGGGACTGCCAACAAGCAAAGATGAAAAGATAAGGGCTCTCAGTCCAGAATCCCTGGAAATACAATCCCTAAGCCACAAAGGGGTGTGGGAGGGGTAAGCATTACCTTTCAGACTTTTAATATGCGGCTTACGAAGAGGAACTTTAGGCTAAAAAATAACCAGCATGCTAAAGGAGCTAGTATCTCTTTTTGAGAGCAAAAACTGCAGGTAGGATGAGTCAACTCGAACAAAAGCTAATTTTGTAACCCAAGTGCTGCCTCCTGAAATTTTCAGCCATTAAAATAAAAGCTGTAGACAGTGCTTTGAAAGCCTTTATATATGTTAAGGGCAGTCCCCCAAAAACATGATGTCATACCTTCCTAGATAAATATATTTAAAGAGCTGAAAGGCACCTAAAGTGATCCTCAACCTCAGCTGCACCTCAGAATCACCTATGAACTCTGAAAAAACCAAACAGAACTCAGACACCCAGGCCACACCTCTGACCAATTACATCAGAATCACTGGGGATGAGAGACGGACACAGGCTGTTGTTTTTTTCAAGCTCACAGGTGATTCCAATAGGCAGCCAACGTTGCGAACCACCGGCCTACCCTTAGCCTCCAAGGGGTCATCTAATCAAGCCCTCATGACTCTCTTCCAGTAATTAGAAGATACACTTGCACTCAATTTCCAATTAGAAAGAAAATAAACCAATCACAGCAAAAACCCTCCCTTCCCTCTATCTGAACCCACTCAAGAACACTCCAGAAAAGGTATCATTAAACTCAGTGCAAGCTGTACTAAGAGTTTAAGGGAATTTGGCACCTCATACGCCTATAGATGTGAATGTTTAATAAAGCTCCATCTGTAAGTCATGATTCTAACTCATTTTTGAAGCAACTTTCATAGAACTCCAAAGATATACAAATGGCCAAAAAGCAGATGAAAAGATGCTCAACATCCTTAGTCGCCAGAAAAATGCGAATTAAAACCACAATGAGATACCACATCTCACACACTAGGATGGCCATAATTTAAAAATATAGACAATAACAAGTGTTGACAAAGACATGGAATACTGGAACCCTCATACATTGCTGGTGGGAATGTAAAACATTAAGCAGATACTTTGTTAAAGGGTCTGGCAGTTCCTCAAAATGTTAAACAGAGAGTTACCATATGACCTAGCAATTCTACTCCTAGGTACATATCCAAGAAAACTGAAAACAGGTGATCAAACAAAAACTTGTACACCAATGTTCCTATCAACATTATACATAAGAGCTGAAGAGGAGAAACCCAAATGTCCATCAACAGATGAATGGGTAATAAAATGTGGTATATTCATACAACGGAATATTACTCAGCTATAACGAGGAATGAAGTACTGATATATGCTACAACGTGGATGAACCTTGAAAATACGCCAAGTCAAAGGAGATACAAAGGACCACATAGCCTATATCCATTTATATGAAATGTCCAGAGGAGGCAAATTCACAGACTTTCCATAGAAAGGTTAGTTGTTTGCCAGGGTCTGGGGGAAAGGGTGAATGATTGCTAATGGGTACAGGGTTTCTTTTGGGGGTTATAAAAAGGCTCTAAAATTAGACAGTGCTGATTGATGCACAAGTCCGTGAATATACGAAAAACCACTGGCTTGTACAACTTTTAAAGAGTGAATTTTATGGTATGTGAATCACATCTCAATTTAAAAAATGGGTAATTTCCAGAACTAGCTACACGTAATGTGCTAAAAACCTTACTACCCTTCCTTCACCCTAAAAGGCACAATTAAGCAGCTGCTCACTACAATGAGATCCATCACATTGTAATAGCCAACACTGGAACAGCATTTTGCAGTTTAAAAGACTTTCAAATACGTTATCTCCTTTGAATCCCACAGCTTCCCTATAAGTGCAAGATGTTAACAATCACTCCCACTTAAAGATGAGTAAACATGTTCAGAGAGATTAAGTATGGGACAGTTTTTCAGGTAAGTGGGAGAGAAATACCAGACTGAAAACCCCAGTCCATGCCTTTCTCACTCTACTTCTCGAGAACCTGCAAACTAGAAACGCAGCAGGAAGAGCCTCAGAAGTCACCTAGGCCAGGCATTCTCAACAGAAGCCACATCTCCTCCAAGGGAACTGAAACTGGTTCTTGGCAAAGGGGAGTTGGGGGCAGGAGAGCTTAGACATTCCAAAACTCAGCCATACCTAACAAAATTTTATTCCTTAGTATTTAATTTCTCTCACTGGGATCTCTGAGGTAGCATGAGTAGCACTGACATTGAGTTCACGGGAGATACATGAAACATATGCAAGATCAGTGCTACAAAGCTGTGGTGAACAGATGACTGATTAGAGGACTTTCTCTCAAGAGCTGCCCGATCCGGGAGCTGTATTGTGAGAGGTGGCCTGTGAGTGCTTGTTGGCTGCCTTGTGGGGGTTAATTTTTTGATCCCCAGTTTATATATTATTTAATTCCACGAAAGTAATTTATCCCATTAACCATGTCAAGTATGCAAAGAAAAAGTGTCAACAAATTCTCAATGAATATCTGGTAGTTAATTTTTTTTCTTAAAGATTGGCACCTGAGCTAACAACTGTTGCCAATCTTCTTCCCCCCCCCCCCCCCGCCCTGCTTTTTCTCCCCAAATCCCCCCAGGACACAGTTGTATATTTTTAGTTGTGGGTCCTTCTGGTTGTGGCACGTGGGACATTGACTCAGCATGGCCTGACGAGCGGTGCCATGTCCACGCCCAGGATCCGAACAAGGGAAACCCCGGGTTGCAGAATCGGAGTGCGTGAACTTAACCACTTGGCCACGGGGCAGGCCCCTAGTTAATTTTTAAGAGATTAATTTTTTGATTGTTTTGACTCTTGCTAGAAACAACCGCTTTTGGATGATTTTTTTTTAATGTGATTACACTGCTATTAGGTATTTATAGAAATTTCTAATTTGCATATATAATTTGATACATTACAATTTATGAGTAAATAATATTAAACATTACTAAGCAGATAAAGTTTAAAGTTAACTGCTGAAAGCTTTATCAAATTTTTTATTTCAAAATAATTACAGATTCATAGGAAGCTGCAAAAAAAAAACCCTCGCAGAGCAGTCCCATGTGTGCTTTCTCCAGTTTCCTCCAATGCTAATGTCTCATGTAACTGTAGTAGATTACCACAACCAGGATGGGGACATTGCTGGACCAACCTTATCCAGATTTCACCAGTTTCATATGCACGTATTTGCGTGTTTGTAGTTCTATGCAATTTTATCACACGTGTGGATTCATGTAACCACCACCACAATCAAAATACAGAACTTTCCATCACCTTAGGCTCTCTCTTGCTACCTCTTTACTTATAGTCACATCCACCAGTCACTCCTAACTCCTGGCAACCACTAATCTGTTCTCCATTTCTACCCCATTTTGTCACTTTAAAGTTATATAAGTGGCATCACACAGTAGGTAACCTTTTGAGACTGGCTTTTGTAAGCACAATTCCCCTGAGGCTCATGCAGGCTGGCGTGCGGATGAAGAGTTGGTTCCTTTTTATTGCTGAGTAGGACTCCACGGTAGGGTGTGCCACAATTTGTTTAACCATTCATCTACCTAAGGACATTTTGGTTGTTTCCAGTTTGGGGCTATTACAAATGAAGCTGCAATGAACATTCACGTACGGGTTTTTATATAGACATAAGTTTTCCCTTCTCTGGGATAAAGCCCAGTAGTGCAACTGCAGGAGTTGTATGCCAGTTACAAGTTTAGTTTCTTAAGAAACCCCCAAAATGTTTTCCAAAGCAGCCATACTATTTGACATTCCTACCAGTTAATAGTCTTTTATTTTTTTTCCCCTCCCCAAAGCCACAATACATAGTTGTGTGTTCTAGTTGTAAGTCTTTCTAGTTCTTCTACGTGAGCTGCCACCACAGAATGGCCACTGACAGACGAGCAGTGTGGTTCCATGCTCGGGACCCGAACCTGAGCCACGGAAGCAGAGAGCGCCGAACTTTAACCACTAGGCCATCAGGGCTGGCTCAATAATCTTTTAATTTTTAACTTAACTTTTAAGTTAATAAAAAGCTTACCTAGTCATTCTTAACCCTACATTGAATAAAAATAAGCTTTATACTTAATCTTTTTATGTATAAAGCACAGATATACACAGACTACATAAACAGATATACAATATATCTGTGATATTAAAATTTAATGGTGAGGGAGACATTAGGAAAAAAAGGTTGAGAAACACAGACTTAGGCCAACTCCACCACTAAGAAATGACCTAATGAGCCAGCCCTGAAGGCCTGGCAGTTAAAGTTCGACGCACTCTGCTTTGGGAGCCCAGGTTTGGTTCCCAGGCGCAGAACCACACCACTTGTCTGTCAGTAGCCATGCTGTGGGAGTGGTTCACATAGAAGAACTAGAAGGACTTACAACTAGAATATACAACTATGTACTGGGGCTTTGGGTAGGGGGGAAAGAAAAGAAATGACCTAAGTATTCTTTGAGCACTTCACACCTCCAGCAACACAAAATACCTCTCTCATGAGGCAGTCTATCTCAAATTCCACAGCATATTCCAGGAAAGAGGCACAAAAGAATATCCAGAGGAATAAAGTCCATGCTATAGTAGGCTGACATTTAAAACCCTACAGAGCATGTAGAGAAATAAGCAAGAACACTGACTGGTTCACAGGATACTACTTAGTGCCCTAGAATGCATCATTTATACACTCTCATTATACCTGTCCCAAATCCACCTAAAAACTCACTGACGATACACTGGCACCAGCTACGTGAAAAGCCTCAAAGGACAAACTGCTGACATATGACTCATTAGAAGGCTTACTCCAATTCAAAGATACGTGACAGATACTTTGATCCTTTAAAAGGGCTTTATAAAAAGGTTAATCATTTAGGGAAAAAAAAGATGGGTCACTGTCTGACCCCTACACCAAAACTGCAGATTGATCAAAGATTTATAAATAGAAAATGAAATTGTAAAAACCTAAAAGAAAAAAACCACCCAGGGATGTTACCCTACCAAAAACATAAGGTAGTAAAGCATGAACTCTGAACCAGGTTGCTTGGATTCAAATCTCACCTCTATAGCGTCCTAGCTCTGTGCCTTTGGACAATTCCCTATGCCTTGGTTTAATCTGTAAAGTAGGAAGAATAGTGCTACCTCAGAGCTGTTGGGGAATTAAACTATAATTCAGGATAAACATAGGTAGAACTAAAAGAAGCAAAAGCCAAACAGCACAGGTAGGACCAGGAGGTGAGGCTGGCTTAGAAGAAAGGAAGCAGGCGTTGTAAACTTTCAATGTGGATACAGAACAAGATGCAGCATACATCACCACTAACCACTACCTCGCTCAATTCCAGGAGCTCTGGATCTTCAAGGCCCACCCCTTCCTACCACCTCCTAACCCCTCTTTGGGATCCTTGGTCTCAATTTTGCAAGGAGGTCCCAAATTCTCTGTCATGTTACCCAGGACAAGTTGATATCATTAACAGAATGCTCAAAAACCAAATGTTAATATCAAGCAGAAAGTTGACTGCAATAAAGGGCTTTATAAACACATGACAAAATTATTTACAAGGAATACTTAATGAGTCATATTTGAGATTACTTTTCGAAGATAAAATGACAGTTTAGAACATTTACCCTTACAAAGAAGCAATTACTTAATCATCTTTCAAATGAAGAATACATCCTATGTCAAAATGTTATATACACACCTTGCGACCTTGACCATCTTTGGATTATACTCCTTGACCAAGGAAAGCAAGGTTTGCATTGTTTTGCCAGTGTCAATTATATCCTTTAAAAAAAGAAAAGAGATTTAAATGTTTAAATGGTAAATAAAATCAACATAGCTTTAAATTCAGAGTCATTATATAAACACAAAATAGCAAAACCCCATGTGTAACTGGAATAATGCCATTTCTTTCAGTGTGGTAATTCTCACAATTCATGCACTGAGATTTCCTGGAATCTGTAAATCATCTGGCTCTCAGTAAGCAGTAGGAAAGCTAGTCCTTGGGACTGGATTTGGTAGGCGCCAAGAGGTCAATGACAGCTAATTTAAATATATATGCAAATATGTACATGCACTTTATTAAACAGTTATGATGCTGCCCTTCATCATAAAAGGTATTTCGTTTTTTTCATAAATTCAAGATTGGGATGCTCTCCCCCCAACTCTTGGATGCAAATAGTTAATGGATCACACTTTGAGAAACACTGCTTTATAACACCTTAAAAGTATCCAAATTAATAAGGTTTTACTATATAAAATGACTTTATATGAAAGTGAATCTTAGCTATTTAGTCAAAAGTAGGACACTATTCAAAATAAACCCATTTCTAATTGGGAAAATATTTCTTAAACCATAACCCTAATGCCCTTCGATGAAATCACTCTACAGATGGTACAAAGCAGTGCTTCACAAAGTGGGGTGTGTGAATCATCAGAAACACCAGGGTTGGAATCCTGTGAAAAATGCAGATGTCTGGGTTGTGGCAGACATAATCCTGATGGCCCCTAAGACTCCCATCCCCTGGCGCACACACCCTTTGAGTGTGAGCAAGACCTGTAAAAATGAGGGGATAGTCACTCCTGTGGTTAGACTATATTATACAAGATAGCTGTAGCAGACTGAAGATAGATTCTCCTGCTGGTTTTGAATAAGTCAGCTGTCATGTGAGAGGGCCATGTGCTACGACATACAGATGGCCTTCAGGAGCTGAGAGCCACCCCTGACCGGCAAAAGGGCCCTCAGTTCTGCAACCACAGGAACTAAATTCTGCCAACAACCTGAATGAATTTGGAAGAAGACCATGAGCCACAAGTCAGATAGGAGTCCCAGCCCTGATTCAGCCTGATGAGATCCTGAGCAGAGGACCCAACTAAACTGTCCTCAGGCTCCTGACCCATGGAAACTGAGATAATAAACATGTATTGTTTTAAGCTGCTACATTTGTGGTTAATTTGTTAGGGAGCATTACCCCAGACAAAACGAATCAATCTAAAATAGAATTAATTAATCTACATTAAAAAAAGCAACTAGTTCCCAGGGATACTAACGTATACCAACCCTTTGAAAAGAATGTTATTTATTTTTTAATCTATAAGCTAAAGTTTTCTAAAAACCTTAACAACAACAAAAAATGAATTGGGGGTTCCTGTTGCTCTTAAGCCTTAAACCATTTTACATAAAAGAATGAGAACTCATTCTATTGGTGGGAATATAAAGCATACAACCACTTTGATGAGTAATTTGGCAACAATAGTAAAATTGAAAATGTACAAATTCTACAACGAAGTCATTCCACTTCTAAGTGCCTGTATCTAGAGGGAACTCACACATGTGTACACAGGGCATTATGAAAGGATGCTCTTAGCAGCCCTGCTGTAGTAACAAAAATTGGAAGCGAACTCCCTGCTTGTAGGGCAGTAAATTGGTTGATTCATACACTACAATGCTATGCAGCATTTTAAGGCCAACTAACTCTGTATGTCTCAACATGAACAATTTCAAAAACAATTTTGAGTGAAAATAACAAGTTGTGAGAGAATATGTATAGTGTGGCACTATATAAATTTTTAAATCACAAAATATGTTTTGTATATTATATATACATATATATATATGCGCAACAGAAGTATTAAAAACATGTATGGGAATGATATACATCAACTTTAAATGAAAGAAAAAAATTGAAGCAAAAAAGAGAGGGCTAAGAAGTATACCCCAAATTTTCCATTATCCGGTAAAAATAAATTACTAAATATTTCTTACAAAAAAATATCTCACTCCTTTGTAACACAAGCCCACCATTAAAATTGATGAAGAATTTCTTTTCCTGGCTTACCTTTAGGACTGTGCATACTATGTTAGAAAATCATAAAGACTACATTAAAAATATGTAGAACTTACTTCAACAATCAAGACATTCTAGAAGAAAAAGAGAATGAAAATCAGTACAATGAATCACACAGTGTTTCCAATTATAACTCGAATCACATCATAAGAAACTCTAAGGAATTATCCACATTCTTGTTTAAGCTACTTTACTATATCAAACCCTGATTTAAACAAGTGGGCCATCTGTTGGGATTTGGAACGCCTTTAATATGAAATTTCACTGCAATGGAATTTTTAAAAATAAAATTTGACCCATATGTTCATTTTTAAGAAGTTTTCATTACTTAAACAGAGGTCTAATCTTGTGGAAGTCATGAAATTTCTCTGGGCTTCAGTTTTCAATGTGTAAAACGAAGGACTTCATCTAGTATGTGTCTTGCAATTCTAATTTCAAGGACTGTAATTTGTACAATAATTCCAAAATCATGCACTTAACTTAGCATTCGAATTTGAATTTAAATCTAATTCAAAACCTATTTTCCTCATTAGGCTGAAGTTGATCTGCATTTTTCTGGATGTGGTCATATTCTTGGACTAAAGAAAGATGCCAATGCTTCCTCCCACCATCAACCCTCACCTCAATTTCTACCTCTCAGAATTTGATAGTTAGAAGAATCCTTAGAGAAAACACCTTCTAACAATTACCTCTGAGGTAGAGAAGAGTCCTGTCTGTTCTTATGCTAGTTATACGAATGAGGTTGCATTTCACATACTGGTTATTAATTGTTATCACAAAAAGATTCATACTTATTTCTAGTTCTCATTTCTCTGTCACATACCTATAGCATCACAATTTTAATGTTCTATATATTCTTCTCAGTCAGTGGTTACCAAAGTAAGGCAAACAAGATCCACTGGGTTGCAAGAAATAAATATTAGAACTTTTTTTAAACCTCATCTTGTTTAATCTATAATTTTGCGTGTATTTTATAATATACATAATATTACTACCACAGGTCATATGTAGTTTACTCCTTTCCTCACATCACAACTAATTTGTCTCTTTTCAAAACACTGCAATCTAAATCTTTAGTAAGTAAAATGAAATATAATCAATTAATGGATCAGTAATCATTTCACCACCTACTATGTGGTTCTTTCCCAACATTTTCTCTACCCTAGCTAGCACATCTGAAGGACATCATTTTCCCGTCAGTAACTGTGGCTCAATGCTGCAGTGCTTTGCATCATGGGATAGAGTTATAGTCTGAAAATAGCACTGAATTATGAGACAGAGAAACTGGATTCTATAGTCTTGGCTTTAATACTAAGTAGCTGAACAACCTTAAGTCATAACCACAGACTTTTAGTGGTATGAGACAGTTTATACAAATCAAAGTTCAGAGAGATTAAATACTTATCCAATACAAAATTGTACTATCTAGAGCATGATCTCAATACTGTTTAAAAAATAAAAGAATGAGAATTGCTATCATTATTGAAAGCATATTTTATGTCAAATAGCTACATCTTTACTTAATAAATAAAAAAATGAGGCTCAGAGGCGTTAAATGAATTGCTTAAAGTCATAAAAATAGCCAAGTGGTAGAACAGAGATTTGAAGAGGTGTTTTCAGGGTCCAAAGCCCATATTTTCAACCAATAACTGGAAAAAAGAGGAAAAACATTTATATACATACGTATGTGTATACATACAGTGCCCCAAAAAGATAAACTGAAATAGAATGTCTAAGTAGCCCATAATCTCACCACCAAGAAATAACTTTACCTAACTTATGTGTCTTGATTTTTTTCCCATACTCAATGTACTTTACTGTGACTATCATGAAAAGAGTTATTTTAGAAACAGAGACCTGTTAAGATCACAGAGCTACATAGTGGGGCAGAGCCATTAGGTGGGAAAGGCAAGGTCAAATGGAATCAAGGAAGGCTTTGAAGGCTAGGCCCCTCCCAGCAGGAAAAACTGATTATAGGAGTAAGGACTTTGAATGACTTCTAAATATGGGCAAAATGTGCTGAAAGGGAAGGAGAACAGGTCTGGCAGTGATGTATAGGATGGACAGGAAGGAGAAAGAGTCAACATTATAAGTTCTCCTTCAAAGTTTCAAAAGATGTTGCGGAGGACAAGATTAGTCTGGCATGACCTGATATGGGACCACAGAATTTGATGCAAGTGTTCTATGTAAAAGTTTCCTTATAGATACTCAGTCAAGTAAGCTGTAAACATTAAAATCTAAAAGTCACAAGAAGAAAAGAGGGGCTGGCTCCGTGGCCGAGTGGTTAAGTTTGCGCACTCCGCTGCAGGCGGCCCAGTGTTTCGTTGGTTCAAATCCTGGGCGCGGACATGGCACTACTCATCAAGCCACGCTGAGGGGCATCCCACATGCCACAACTAGAAGGACCCACAACAAAGAATATACAACTATGTACTGGGGGGCTTTGGGAGAAAAAGGAAAAAAAAATAAAATCTAAAAAAACAAAAAAAAAAAAAAAAAAAGAAGAAGAAGAAGAAAAGAGCTTTGGACCCAGACAAACCTGCATTCAAATTCAAGCTCTTATCAGCAGAGTGACTTTGGACAAGTCCTTCAACCTTGTTGTGTCTTAGCTTCCCGATCTGTAAAATGGGAATAATACCACCCCCCCCCCCATGGGATAGCTGTGAAAGTTTTATGAGATTATGCCTTTATATTTAGCACAGTATCTATAAGTAAAAAAATAACTAGCAGCTGAAAAAAAAGGTAGCATTCCATCATTTATCATTAGTTATTCAAAAGTCATTTCAATGTATTAGAATAATATTCGAATATCTTAATATTCTATTATTTTAGCCAACTGTCTATACTGAAAGGATTTTGGTGTATTTAAAAAACTCTTTTTGAGCTTTCTTAAAATAATAGTATGTTTGAATTTATTGAGTGTTCTAACTACCAGAAACTTATAAGAGCTCTACATGCATTATTTCACTTAATCCTTTTAATTTTATGAGGTGGCTGCCATTATCATCCCACTTTACATATGGGACACAGAGAGGTTAAATAATCTGCCCAAGGGCACATAGTTAGGAAGTACTGAGCTAGGATTTGAATCAAAGCTGTCTGGCTCTAGAACCCACTTTCAGGCCCTACGTTATACTGTTTCTTTATCTTATAAGAAACTACAAGTGAGTCTATTTTTAAAAAGGAGACTGTCTTGAGGCCAGCCTGGTGGCATAGCGGTTAAGTTTGCACACTCCACTTTGGCAGCCTGGGGTTCACAGGTTCGATCCTGGGTGTATACCTGCACACTGCTCATCAAGCCATGCTGTGGCAGCATCCCACATATAAAAAATAGAGGGAGACTGGCACAGATGTTAGCTCAGGGACAATATTCCTCACCGAAGGAAAAAAAAAAAAGATTGTCTTTTCCCCCATATATATATATTTTTGAGGGATCCCAAATTAGATCCTCACAGAGGCAGACAGCAGTACTTCACAACATGGGCTTTAAGTTTAATGCTAGATTCTGCTGCCTCTTTGCTATACGACCTGGGGAAAGATACCTAACCTAGATTGCTTCCAAGGGTTAAATAACCCTTGTTCAAGTGCATAAATAACTATGTAAACTGCCTCCTAGTGACTGATTGAAAGCACAGGGTTACTAATTGACTCTTGGTATGAAGTGCTCTTTTCTTTCCTTTCAAGATACATACCTTTCCAGTTAAAGTTGAGAGGTCATCTCCACCAATCACTTTTATGTCCCCTGTTGACTGGTCATTCTAGTAAAAAAAAGATATAAATATATATGTATATCCTTGTGTGTACACACACACATTCAAACTTTCAAATAGGAACTAGAAGATTTAAGAAGTTAGCTATCTAATGTCATAGCATTATGATATTCTAAATGATATAAATTATAAGAATGAGGTTTCTAGAAATGAATGACTAGGTAATTTTCAACTAGAGATTAGTAAAAATTAAAAAGTCCTAATTGGCCATTACTGATTTGATGCTTTTAAGAGTCCTAAAAATAGGGTATACCCATTTTCCAGTAGGCAGTATTACAGCAGCCACTCATCCTCAGTCATGGCAATTTATGAACCATGTAAGAAGTTATTTGCATGACAGGTGTCTGGGTCTGGCCCCGGACCATTCTCATGATTCAAGCAAGTTGTAAGGTCTGGTCTATATCACACTCAACACCAAAGATATTTCCCTCAGAAGTCTAGCCCAGGCCCCAGCCATCTTCAGCACAGTCCAGGAAACCAGGTCTGATCAGTAGCCCTTTAAGGTACACCTCTTAGGCTCCCAGTTTTCTGCTATCACAGAATCCAGGAGAAACCTTATAGGAGTTTCAAAGGGGAATGCTCCACACTCACTGTAGTTGGTGGTGATAATGATCATAATTGGGCTGTGCTGGATTCAAGACAGAAAACTGGAGAGAAAGAACAGGTGAACAAAAGAGCTTAGACTTGCCCTAACTGAGAGCAAACCATACCAAAGCTACAGCAATTACAACAGTGCTGTGCCAGCACAGTAACAGACAAGGAGATCGCAGAACAAAATCGAGCCCAGAAACAGACCCAGAAATACATGAGGATTTAGTATATGATAAAAATGGCATTTCAAGTCAGTAAGGAAAAGATGAATTATTCAATAAATGGTGTTTGATCAACTAGTTATCCATTTGGGAAACAATAAAGTATGATCCCTACCTCACAGCATACACAAAAATAAATTCCAGATGGATTAACATCTAAATGTAAAAAATAAAGCTATAAGCGGACTGGAAGAAAACGTAGAATATTATCACATTCTTAGAAAGGGTAAAAATCTAGGCATGACATGAACTTAAATGAAAGAAAAGATCTGTAACAAATATTCTTATTATACATTGGACTCTAACAGTAAGAACCCAATAGGAAAATGGAGAACAAACACAAAAGAGGCAATTCACAGAAGAAAAGTCCGTAACGTATAAAATATCTATCTGAGAAACAAATAGTAAAACAATGTGATTCTACTGTTCACCCATTCACACCGGCAAAACTTAAACCTGATGATATATGTTGGCAAAAGTTAGGGGAAACGAGCACTCTTGCTGTTGGTGAGAGTATAAATTGGTACAACCTCTTTTGAAAACAACATACCGATATCCACTAAAATAGTAAGCATGCATGCTATTTGTCCCAACAATCCCACTTCCAGGAATCGATGCTACAAAAACACACACAAGTATGCAAAGGTACATACAAGGATGTTTACTGTATCAATGTTTATAAGAAATAAAAATTGGAGACAACAAACATTTCTATTAACAGGAACTATTTAAACTAAGTTCATCCACACAATGTAATACCATGCAGCTATTAAAAAGAATCTGGGGCCGGCCCCGTGGCCAAGCGGTTGAGTTGGCGTGCTCCACTTTGGCAGCCCAGGGTTTCGCCGGTTTGAATCCTGGGCATGGGCATGGCACTGCTCATCAGGCCATGCTGAGGTGGCATTCCACATGACACAACTAGAAGGACCCACAACTAAAAATACACAACTATGTACTGGGGGGCTTTGGGGAGAAAAAGGAAAAACAAAATCTTTAAAAAAAAAAAAAAATGGGGCCAGCTCCGTGGCCGAGTGGTTAAGTTCGCGTGCTCCGCTGCAGCGGCCCAGGGTTGGGATCCTGGGTGCGGACATGGCACCGCTCGTCAGGCCACGTTGAGGCGGCATCCCACATCCCACAACTAGAAGGATGTGCAAGTAAGATATACAACTGTGTACAGGCAGGGTTTGGGGAGATAAAGCAGGAAAAAAAAAAGATTGGCAACAGTTGTTAGTCCAGGTGCCAATCTTTGAAAAAGAATCTGATAATCTATACACACTGACAGGAATAATGGTAATTAAAAACACCAAGTAGTAAAGCAATGTGTCACCTATGAAACTACTTTTGTTCAGCATTTTTAAAAAGTTTACAATAGGCCAGCCCCAGAGGCCTAGTGGTTATGTTTGGTGCGCCCTGCTTCAGTGGCCTGGATTCAGTTCCTGGGCACAGACTGACACCACTCATCAGTGGCCGTGCTGTGGCGACTCACATACAAAAAGATTAAGATTGGCAACAGATGTTAGCTCAGGGCAAATCTTCCTCAGCAAAAAAAAAAAAAAAAACAAAACACCACACAACATTTTACTTTTATATACTTGTATTTTTGTCATATGCTTCTATACACATTTCCATTTTTTATGGAGTATTATTTTTGAAAAACACAAATGGGCCAATACTATTCAGTGTTACAAACTAAATACAAATATGAACACTGCTATCAAAAAATCTCTTGCATAGTCTCATCTTAAGGCAATTACAGACACCCTTCTAACTAACTTAAAAAAAGTTTCAAATACAGAGAATTGATTAATAGCCAAAAAACTGTACAAAAACCTGAAGCTTTCAATGAGAGTGAATCATATTAAATGATTCACGCTGTAAATAAAGTTAAACAGTGCCATCTTCTGTAGATATTTGGTATTACAGTCCAACTCCAACTGACCCTTTTTTACAAAGGGAGTAAAGATGTAACTGCAAAATATGGAGTCATGGAAAAACCCCAGTGATCCAAAGGCTATGGTGATAGGGTAAGAGACAAGAGAACTCCAAGCATGCAAGACACTGCTGCTCCACTAGCATCCCAATCCCCATATTCCTGTTCACTCCAAGGTTTTTAGCTTAAATCTCTTCTGAGGCTTTTTTCATGGAAAAAGCCACCTTTTAAATAGAGGCTAAAAAAGAAGAGTCACTGAAGAAAACGTTACAGTCCACTGTGCTAGAATACAGGTATAAGTGCCCAAAGTGCATACAAACGGCATCCATGAATCATTTAGCCCACCAGGGGAATTTCCCTCCCACTCTCCCTCTCTCGAACAAGCTTCCCACTGTATCCCCACTTCATTACATTACTGACTGACTCTTATATACCTCATCTTCAAAGAGATGATGGGACTGGCACAGGAGAGGGGGGAGCCCCCGAGAGTTGCTCCTCCCTCTTCTCTACCATCCCATCTCCTCATTCCTCCCAGCCAGAGAGCCTAATGTGCCCTTAACTCAAGGTGTCACTGTCAACTACATAAAATTCCCAGAGAAGCTCTTTGAGTCTACAAATACATACCCTTAGCATCTGTGTTTCCATTATGTCTACCCTTCTTGAGTCTAGGTGAAAAAACGAGAAGGGAAATATGAAGAAACTTTATTACTACTTGTCTATCCCTAGGAATTTTGAAAGCCTCTAGGTAGAAACAAGAACTGAAGCTTGGTATAGGAAAAGAGAAGAAAAAGATGTGTGAAAATATGTAATGAACGGGCTGCAAAAGAACTTCTTGGAACAAAGAGGTTGAAGCCACAAGAAGAGGATGCAGAGAGGCCAATCACCAAGCTGGGTTAGCATTTAGTGGCTTAGCACACTACATAGCTTGCTTTTATTATTATTTTTTTTTTTTTGAGGAAGATTAGCCCTGAGCTAACTACTGCCAATCCTCCTCTTTTTGCTGAGGAAGACCGGCCCTGAGCTAACATTCATGCCCATCTTCCTCTACTTTATATGTGGGACGCCTACCACAGCATGGCTTTTGCCAAGCGGTGCCATGTCCGCACCCGGGATCCAAACCCTGGGCCGCCAAGAAGAACGTGGGAACTTAACCGCTATGCCACCAGGCTGGCCCCCACAGCTTGCTTTTTTGCAGTGAACTTCACAACATTCTTTCAGGACCCTAGAAGGGAGTTATTGTGAAACAGTCATTCCCTCTACATCCAGCTAGGCCCAAGACCACCATATTCAATAATGTTTCCTCATCATATCATAATCTCAACCATCCTCTGTCCTTTAACTGTTTTCCTGTACCGTGATCAAATATCAACAAAAGTGAGAATATGAAAACCACATACTTTTAAAGGCAGAGTGCACCTCAGATGAAAAATGGATGATATCCAATTTTCTAAAAATATACACAGGAAAAAATAAGTCTGGAAGGATATGCATCCAGGTACTAAGTTAATTTATTTACCTGTATTGTACGGGTTCTTTCAAAAGAACATGCTGCTTTTAAAAAAAAAAGCAATTATCAGTTAAAAAAGAAATGATGCTGATAAAGTAGGGCCCTTATAGATGATCCAATCCTGCACTACCAATACAGTAGCCACTAAGCACATGTGGCAATTACTTAAAATTAAATAAAATTAAGGATTCAGCTCCTCTGTTACATAAGACATATTCCAAGTGCTCAACAGGCACATGGGACTAGTGGCTCTGTATTAGACTGCACAAACATGGAACGTTTCCATCACTGCAGAAAGTACTACTGGTGAGCACTGCTCTAAGCAAATCAAAGATTCCATTTAGCACAACATAGTAAGAGAAAAGATTGAAGAGTTAGGTGCTACCATCTAATATCTGGTATTTTCAAGTACACTGTGTCCAAACCTTCAGAAGTTAATGCATCCTATATTCATGCTTCTTATTCCATGTCTGGTTTAGGACTAGGATCTGATAAAATAAACATGTTCAACAGAATTATTTTTCATGGCCTAAGATAGTACTTTGCATACAACAGATAAGTATGTGTTTGCTGAGTGAATTAATCAATTTCCTTAATTTTTTTTAACAAAATTTGTAGTTTCATGGGACCATACTTAAACATGACCTTTATGTTTTAAGAAGCAGGGTGCTTATATAAAAGCTCAGTTGCATGACAAGGACTACATCAAAGTGAAAATCCACAGGAAAGGGCTAAGAAGTATACTTTTGACCCTAGCTCTGTTACAGTTTCCTTATGCCACACGGATAGTACACATCCCCATGCCTGCCAATTTAAACTGAACAAATTCTTTCTCCCACCCATATCTACAGTCTCAATTCAATAAGCAGGAGAAAGGCATAAATCACTCACTTCCTTTATGTATATAAAAATAGATAAATAGAAGATAAGCTTTAGACTATCTAGTGTCAACATCAAAGTGGTACACTTACATTTAACTTCAACTGTTCTAGAGAAAAAAGTATACTTCAAAGCAATTGACTAAATACATACAGAAAAAGGTTACTGAAAGCTAAAGACCTCTTCTTATAGAAGAGACACTTGAAGAAACTACTCCAATATTTTCTGCATTTTTCTTTAACAAGTTCACTCAGCCATCTCTTTACAAATTACTATAAAATAATTTGCATGTTTGATATATTAAACAGATGGCCTAATCAAGCGACTTCCAAGATCAAGACTGAAAGTTATAGCTTTATGAACCCTAACCACAATTGAGGAAAAATCCCATAATTGGCAAAATTAATTGGTTGCATACAAAACTTCTGACTAGTAGAGAATGAAGAAATAAGAGGAAGCCCATTATTAGAGGACACAATTCAGTTAAGTTTTCCCAAATAAGACTCTTAAGTTCTGCACAAAGTTAAAGGCTTGGGTTCAAATCAAAGACCTGTATGATCTACAAGTCACTTCATCCCTCTACACCTCATTGTTTTCAAATGTACATGGAGATAATTCATAATCTCAAAAATGTTTTCTGTAAGATTCCAAATCCTAAGAACAATTTCATTTTAATGTAAGCAATCTAGTTTGAACATACCACAAATCAGGCTAATTTTCCCTTTGCTTAAGGTCCACACAAAAATACTCCCACAAAAAATTTACTTGTCTGACAACTTTTCCTCCTGAGGCTTCGTCATTTTTTTTATTAATCTATTTCAGTAAAAAAAAAATTAAACTCACAATAGAGAAATACATTTGCATATTTATTAACTGTTTCATTTTTCTGAATATGACAGAGCCTTAGGGATAGAAAAGGTCATTGACTATATAGTACTACATTTCATTGTTCTAAGATGCACGTGCATATTTTAATCTCTGACATAGACATATTACAATTGATGGCAACTTGCAACTATAACTGACAGTGTCTTCATTTTTAACAGCGCAAACAGCAGTGGTAAGTCTTAAAATCAGTGGTATCTTAGATTTGGTATTCCAAATATGGTATTTGGAATCCGCAATTTCCTATCTAGGCACTAAGCAAATAAAACCCTGCCTAACTACTCTAATTAAAGACTATCTAAACTATAACATGTGTGTGTGTATACACAGAGAGAAAATTCTTTAAAATATTAGAAATAAAAGTGGTAGTGGAATTTAGGGTGACTTATTCCTTTACAATTTTCTGTGGTTGTATGATTTTTAAAATAACGTATTTTTTTAATCAGAAAAATACAATTTTTGTTTTGAAGAAAAACAAGCAGGATGCATTGACACTGTTGTTTCTTTATATATTCCAGGAACATTTAATAGTTCATGAAGCATTTCTTTAGGATTAGTACACATCAGTCAATGTTTAATTCACTATTTCAAACTGGTCAAGATCAGCATATAAAACTATACTAATATCAACGTTACTGATGCTGCAAAAGATTTAAAATTTCCATCTTATAATTTTATCAAATTAAGTTGCCTGGTTTTTCATATGCACATGTGAATATCTTCCATGACAAGCTGATGAATTATTAAATAGGGTAGAAATGTTACTTCAAATCAACAGAAAGTATATGGATGGTTTTCTTAATTTCGATTGTTTAGTAGTAAATCTACACAGAATTTAACATAAAATAGAATATTATTTTTCTCTCTGTGAAAATTAACCTAAAAATTCGCTTTGCTTATATTTAAGATTTCACACTTTTTATCAGTTCAAGAGTTCAGCTTAATAATCCTCTAAGACCTAAAACTAATAGGAAAAAAACTAAAAGTAGAAAATGGAATTAAAATGTCAAAGTGTTTCTATTGCTTCTAATTGCTCTTATAACTATAAAATACTTTTAAAAAGAAAATATTAAAGTTAAAATACCCTCTATTTTTTTTTTTTTTGAGGAAGATTAGCCCTGAGCTAACTACTGCCAGTCCTCCTCTTTTTGCTGAGGAAGCCTGGCTCTGAGCTAACATCCGTGCCCATCTTCCTCTAGTTTATACGTGGGACACCTACCACAGCATGGCTGCCAAGCAGTGCCATGTCCGCACCCGGGATCTGAACCAGCGAACCTCGGGCCGCTGAGAAGCGGAACGTGCGAACTTAACTGCTGCGCCACCGGGCCGGCCCCTACCCTCTATTTTTTGTAAGTTTCTTTTTCAAGGAAAGAACATGCTGCACAAACCCCCAAAGGAATGATGTATAAGTCATGAAGTAACAAGACTGAATTTTTTTTTTTAAGATTTTATTTTTCCTTTTTTCTCCCCAAAACCCCCTGGTACATAGTTGTATATTTTTTAGTTGTGGGTCCTTCTAGTTGTGTCCTGTGGGACACCACCTCAGCATGGCCTGATGAGTGGTGCCATGTCCACGCCCATGATCCGAACTGGCGAAACCCTGGGCCGCTGAAGCAGAGCACGTGAACTTAACCACTCGGCCACGGGGCGGCCCCAATGAGACTGATTTTTATGCATCCATGTATCGGGGTGTGCTTAAGAAGATCAGAAAGAAAAACCATACTGTGGACTGTAAGTACATGTTTTGACTCCAAGCAACGATATGTTAAAGGCTGGGCAACTATACCACTAGCAGCTATACTGAGAAGAATTAAATCTTAGTGTAAACCAGCAAAATAAATAAATAAACTTCTATCGAGTAAAAATTAAAATTTTGCATTTAAACAGGTCTTGAATTCAAGCAAGACTTTAGCAAGTTAGAAGGAGCTGATAAGTAGTATGAAGTAATGTGATGATGTATGAGCACAAAGGGTTTTAACAGGTTGGGAAAATGTCTATGATAATACTTAAATGTTTGTCCAGTCACCCACAGGACTGATGAAAATGTGGAAGAGGTCAAAGACGTGGATCAAATAAATGAGAGAATAAAGGTTGAAAGTTAAATGTAGTTAAACGGTCTTATTCTCAACAAAAATGTAAACATAAGCCAAGTTTCTACAAAGATGCACTACGATACTGATTCATGAAACAGCAAAGACTGGACATTTATTCTAATCTTTGAAGTAGCTGGGAGAAATCTCACTTTTAAGGAAAACAGTAACTCATGGGAACTACAATGCCAACATGTACTAGAAACAAAGCAATACTTTGAAGTAATAAAAATCAAAAGTTTACATGATCAAAGAAATTGTGGATGATTCACATGTGGAAATTCACGTGAAAGATCACACTGATCTTGGTTCATCCCACAGCATCAATATTGCTTATTGTGTCACTATTCTGAAGCATTTGAGACTGTGCAACACAGGCAGAGTGACCGTGAATCAAAAGCGGTTTCTGCAATGTGCCAATGCTCTCACTCCATATGTGCTTTGTAGAAAACAATTGTTGACCACCTTATTAATCAGACTTAGCTCCGAACAACTTACGACTCTCCCGCAAACCAATCCAGCTCCAGACAGGATTATCTGCAACCAGCATGTATATAGTCAAAAAAGTATCCCCCAAGTCCCCACAGCAATTCTTACAATGGGTTTAAAAAAATCCAAAAATCTTTAAAATAAGTACACAGCCTCCATATTCACTTGGATTTCACTTGGATATAAAGTACTAGTGAATATATTAAAAAATCTCACTGTAACTAAGTGAAATAAACATGTAAGTATAGTTTGCAGAATTTCAAAAACATACAAGGAAACCTACAGTTGCCATGGTTTTTTAAAAACACGTATTAAATATACTTACACAGTAGCTCTTCAGTCTGATAAAATCTACAGTCATAGGAATGGATCTATCACTATTTCTGTTCAACACTTTGATATAATCCAGCAGGTCAGCAAAGAATTTATAGCCCCCCTTGAGCACACAGAGTGCTACAATGTGATGGCCTCCCATCTCCTTCATCACATCTCGAGCAAGCCGTTCAGTCCTACAGAAATAAAATCAGGAATTTAATAGAAATGAATTTATATAATAGAAATACATTTAAACTTTGTAACAAATATCCCTTAAGCATTAAACTTCCACAAAACACATCCTTTGCCCCCATGAAGTATATCCTTGCTTCATAAAGTAAAACTAAAAATTTAAAAACCAGTGTACCTATAACATCTATCATAAACTTTAAAAATGTAAATTAAAATAAGATACCATTTTCACCTATCAGGCTGGCAAATTCTGATTAAATAAAATTTCTCTGATAATATATAATTATTAGAAGAGATTGTGAGGACAAGAACACTCTCATACACCATTAGGAATATAAATTAATATAACTTTTTGGAGGATAATTTTACAGTATCAAAACATTCAATAAACACCTTCTCCTTGACCCAGAATTTCCACATGGATAAAGTTGAGCAAGTGCTCAAATGTGTATAAAAGGATACTCCCTTCTAGTATGGTCTGTAAAGGCAAAACAATAGAGAAATCTTGTGTGTCCACCAATAGGGGACTGGTTAAATCAATTATAATACAGCCAGAAAGTGGAATACTGTACAACTTTTAAAATATATGGGATAGCTCTGGATGTATTAACAGAAAAAAAAAGTCCAATAAATTTTAGACCTATATGATAGTACATACCCATGTGTTAAAATATGTATGTATATTTGCATACAGTATATGTGCACAGCCAGTGTTAAGGGAGGAAATGTGCACAGGCGGCTGAGAGAACTTTACTCTTCTCATTTACAGCCTCTAGTTACAATATTTTACAACACACCCGTACTGATATTACAATTTTAAATTCAAAAACAAAATAGTCAGACACACAATGCAAGTATTTAAATACCAAGTAAGGTTTTTCACTGAAATTCACTTAAGGGGAAATTTTCAAGCTAGACATGCATAACACTCAAAATGTGACCTCGTCATCATGTGATTCAGCCCTAGCCCATTACCTGTTCAGGGTTGAGAAATCAAAGACTTGGTGACTGGATTCATTCTTCCTTTCTCCCTTCAAGGTTTACTTTATTCTACTCCTTACAGATTTCTAGTATACCATGCCTTACTCTGGGTAACCAGTAAGCCTTCCCTCCTTTTTTGTAAAGAGGCCTTTTAAAACAGAAAGCATCTATTATCTGACAAGCTGACCTAGTTTATGTTCAAATATCAACTACTTAAAACAGTTGCTGACACTTCAATATAAGAAAAAAACAAAAACTTCAATTTAAGATCTTACTAACCTGTCCATAATTACTCCATGAGGAATAAACACCTTTTCCAAATCCTCAGCATAATGATTAGGTATACAAAATAAATCTAGGTCATAACCTGGTTCATCGTCACTAATCTGAAAAAGAAATACAGCTGTTTCAGTGAGAGCATTACAGGATACAAACACTTGATTGGATTTAGATGTTAAAAAAGCTTAGCTTATCAGAGAAATTTAGGTATGTGATATCAAGAACTTTCTGTAACTTTGATAGGTATAATAATGCACTACAGTTATATAAAAAAGCAACCATGACTTAGAGATGAACAGTTAAGATTGTAGAAATAAAATGACGTGAAATTTCCTTCAGCTCAGCTAAGAGAAGAAAAACTTTAGAGCCAAGACAAATGTGTCAAAATCTTGATAATATTTTAAACACGAGTGACGAATATATGGGGAGATCCATTGTACTATTCTCTCCATTTTTGAGTACATTTGAAAACTTAGTAAAAAAACATTTTTAATACACTGTAGTCTAATAAGTTAAAGTATCACACTGAACAAGAAAAACTGCTCTTTCCCACCCCAAATCCAAATAGCCTCTCTCATCTCACAGCAAGGGAAAAAAAACTCCAAAAAAAGCTAAGTGATTTCTTAAATACTCAAACTCCTAGAAGTCTGAGATTGTTATAATCAAGTCATGAGGTACCTTCACAGTAGAAAAACCCAGATTGTTTGAGTATGACTACATATTGTCTTAGTATGCCCAGTCCCTGGCACACAAAATATTTAGTAACACTGATGATACCTGATGGTACCTGTGGTGGTAAAATGTACTATGATTACAGTTTTATAAATATTATATATGTATCTATACACAAAGAAAAAATATAACAAAACCATAAAAACTATTATCTTGGGGAGGGGAGTTATAGTGATTTTTTTTTTAAAGATTTTATTTTTTCCTTTTTCTCCCCAAAGCCCCCCACTACATAGTTGTATATTCTTCCTTGTGGGTCCTTCTAGTTGTGGTATGTGGGATGCTGTCTCAGCGTGGTTTGATGAGCAGTGCCATGTCCGCACCCAGGATTCGAACCGACGAAACACTGGGCCGCCTGCAGCGGAGTGCGTGAACTTAACCACTCGACCACGGGGCCAGCCCCGGGAGTTACAGTGATTTTATTGAGTTCTTTATACCATATTCCAAATTTTCTTCAGTGAGTATATATTGCTTTTTAACAAATTCAATAGTCTTTCTTATAAATTACTTTTGGTAGTATGTGTTTTTATACATACATATAAAAAGTATGGGGACATTTGAAAAGATATGTTAAAACAAAATCTACCAATAAAAACTGTCATACAAAGAAATAAAAGGAAGAAAAGGAAGGAGGGACAGAGGAAAGGAAGAAAGGAAGGAAGGAGGGAAAGGAGGAAGGATGGGTGGATGTGGAGAAATATACATATAAAACAATGGTCAACTACAAGAAGTGGGGACTTGCTACTTTCCATGCTTAATACTGACTTGTTTTTTTATTGTCAACTTCACTTTTTTAAATTATAGTTGATTCACAATTCCCATTCACCATTATATTTAAATCTTATTCAAAAAAATAAACCAGAATTACAATATCTCATATGATACTCAAGACTAAATACCCTCCAAATCACATTCAAGAAGCTGATGATAGGAGCTTTGGCAGTTTTCAAGAATATTGGTCAAACCACACTTCAATCTCAATGTATCGGTTAATATCTACTGAGCACCTCCTCTTTCAGTCAGCACTGTATTAGGTACTTAAAGACAAGTAGCTTGGCTTTCAGCACATTTAAAAAACACCCATTTGGAATTTATAATATTATTCACAGAATTCATAATTATATTCTGAGAAATTTGAGGTTCATAATGTCTCTCAGTCTCAAAAGCTCTGTTTTGAGCTCTCTAGATTTTGGTGGAATTTTAAGTATTGCCACGTCATTCTGGTAGTATCTGTGCACATGGCCAGGAGGCTGGCGGCAATTAAGTGGGTGGACCAGGACACAGCCACAGGCACGGGGGTTCAGTCGCATGCAGTGTACAGGCACTCCCTGCAGCCGGTCTGAGGGCAGTCAGAAGTCAATATTGATTTGTTTTTAAGCAAATACGTACTGCTTTCATAGAGAGGAAAAAATTTTATTTTTGGGAAAAAAGATTATGCTAGATCCTCTAAGATGAAGTGCTAATGTATCTCCTCAACATTTACATCATGCTCACTTCAGAACACGTTTACTACAAAAAAAAGGGAAATGGAACATTTGTGTGACCTACGGGAGCATTTCAAGAGTACTTTATAATAAGCAGGTATTACTTTTATAAATTTTATAAACTGAAATTTAGTTCAAGTTTTGGGATAAGAAGATAGACTTGCTAGATCCTGTAAGATAAGAGGGGAAACCTTCATGTCAGGCTCATCAGAACATATTTGCTATGCCTTGACAAGAACGAAAATGCACCATTTCATAGTGCTTTAAAATTAAGACCCAGAGCACCAAAACGGCTTCCCCAAAGCTTACTCACCCTTCCTCCCACTTACTCACTGCTTCTGCCACAAGCATAAACCAGGACCCACCTGGAACTCTTTGAAATACAGAATACTTGTGAAGACTACTGCTTCTGTGAAAAAGACTCAATTCTGGCCTACAGGTTTTGCACGCAGCCTAAGATCTTCAAGAGTCTTGTTCGTCTCAATCAAAGCTAATATGAATTCTGCCCGGAGTTCATCCCAGACACGGAGTCTAATACAGACAGACAAGCAGGAATGTACCCCAAAATAGGAATTCTATCTCTGTCAACACAACAAATTAATTTCCAATTCAAAAAATTTTATTTTCAATCAATACTATTAGATTTATATATCACATTTAATGTCAAAGGGTTGATTTATTTCAAGAATAACAAACATGTTAATATAACTCTTCCCAAAAGGCAAAAACAAGAACTCATAAAACTTTCATTGCTTGAGGTACTCTAGGCATGAATTCTCAACTTTGTTATAACTCACTATAAATAAATGGGATATATTTATGGGGGGGTCCTAGTTTAAGAAATATGATTGGCCATGGATAGATAGTTGTCAGAACTGGGCAATGAGTACATGAGAGTTCATTATACTATTATACCTACTTGTGGATGTTTCCACAATATAAAGTTAAATAAGAAGTAATTTATTTAAATGATGACAAGACATCAACATCAACTTTTCCTAATTTTACATTTAATGAAAACTCGAAGTCTTTTAAACTCATATTTAATGATCAAATATTAGAATACTAATTTGAAAATGGTGAGGACCTCATTCAGAACCTGTATTCTTATTACTAACACTTGAGTATCTACTATGTTGCACATACTAGAGAGGATTAGAGAAATGTGACACAGCTATCCTCAAGGAGTTTACAGTGTAGAACACACGACATGTACATGAATAACCATAAGACACTGTGTTAAACTGCTATGAAAAAGATCCAGGTAAAGCATTACAGGAGTTTAAGAGGGCAAACTCTCATTCAGTAGCCTCACTTGTGCCTGGATCACTGATAAGAAATAACATAAAATAAGACATAATTCTATAAACAGGAACTTGTTTTTAATCATCCCAAATACCAAAGCTTCATATGAAACAGGCCCAGTAACCTCAATCTCTACAAGAGCTGACAGAAATATACTTGGTGGTCTTTAATCTTATTATCCTTTATTTGCCCCATCTGATATTGGTTAATATCTGGTATTAATCCCACCTGATATGGCTTAGTCAGCAATTCAGCGACTGCTTTGATAGAAAAGTACTGAATATATTCAATTACATAAAAACGCATTCAGCATCCGCCTTGATTAAGGCCCTGTACAACAGATTTTGCAGGGAGATACAAAGATGATTATAAATTTAGAGCTCTCAAAGAGCTTATAATCTAGTGAAAAAGACATACATATATACAACTAACTACACAGCACAATAAAGCCTGTAATTTGTACCCGAACCTAATTTGACAAGCCCAAAACTTGTGATTATCAAGAAGACTTATATACGCACTAAAGATAAACCTGGAACCCAAGGTCACCCAGCACCAATGACTCCCTCCTAGAGAAATACCAAGCTTAAAGTAGTCATTATATTGTATTGCCTAGGTTGAAAACTGAGTGAAGTGTCCAGATTGGCATGTCTCTGACACTGCAGTAGCACAGCTTTCTAAATCAACCAGGCGATAGCAGTGCCCAACTTTCTGTACAAATGTAAATCACATGTTTTATTATTTGTGAATTGGTGTCACACGT
This sequence comes from Equus przewalskii, assembly GCF_037783145.1. Lineage (NCBI taxonomy): Eukaryota > Metazoa > Chordata > Mammalia > Perissodactyla > Equidae > Equus > Equus przewalskii. The sequence goes on along the minus strand of NC_091863.1, from coordinate 108,061,803 downwards.
CTAAGCATGTGGTTATTACCAACACCTTCTAAAAGGACTGTATTAGTCAGCTCAGGCTGCCATAACAAAATACCATAGACTGGGTGGCTTAAACAACAGTAATTTATTTCTCACAGTTCTAAGACTGGCAAGTCCAAAATCAAGGTGCCGGTAAGGTAGATTTCATTCTGAGGCTGCTTCTCTTGGCTTGTAGGCAGCCACTTTCTCCTAGCTATCTATGTGCGTGGTGAGGGTTGGAGCGGGGAGGGAGCTCTCTGGTGTCTTCTTCTTAAAAGATCAGGGCCCCAACCTCACGACCTTATCTAATCCTAAAACCTCCCAGAGGCCCCATCTCCAAATACCACCACACTAGGGGGTTAGGGCTTCAACATATGAATGGGGGTAGGAGGAGAGCAACAAACACTCAGCCCATAACAAAAACTTAACATTTAATGGTTGGAGAAGATCACAAAGAAGGTCCTGGATGGCTTTGGGGAGGGCCCAACCTCAAAATATTTGAGAGGAGCTCTGGAAGGGCCAGAAATGGTAAATAAATCAAAATATAGTTTGTCTCCAGATCGACCTTTCCCACTATGGCCATTTCTGGCTGAAATGGAAATCAAAGGATAGATCATTACTAGCTCTGAGTTACTTACCATTTACCCACACAGTTTAGAAATCTGACTGCATCTCCTCAGAGCTTTAGAACACAGCTCTCAAATTCTAACCTACCTGTAACATACTTGTTAATAATAAAATCTACACAGGTACTTTTATTAATATGAAAGATTATTGAAAAATGTAACATTAATATCTGCCTTTTGTCTAGAATCAGTAAATACTTTTGCTATCATAAATTACCAAAATTTTACTTTCCAGTAAAACTAGGATCTCAAATTCTTAATAATTATGTGTGTCACATATATAATAATGGTTTTCATATATTAAAATTTTTGTGGTTTACACAAAATTTCTAATTACAAAGATATATTATCTAAAATTACAGTAAACAAGGAAATTATTCACCATCTATGACTAGAACTGTTTAAGTCTCTTTGTGGTCAAAAAACAACCACGTTCATGGGTCCAAACAAGACTAAATAGAAGTGAGGAAGCGAGTCTTAAAATGCAAGCTTTGTGAAGACATACACTAATAGATAAATTATATTTTATTTTATTCCTAGTAACCAACAACAATTGCAAGCTTCTAGAATGGACAGAAATTGTTAGGTGGCATATTTTTTACCTTTTATATTCAGATATCTTAAAATTTTCAAAAAGCACCAAAGCAGATACTATGCCATCCCCTTGGGATAATTTGTGATAACTCAGGGCATCATAAAACCAAAATTATGAATTACTCATGCACATACTCCTAAATGTGAAAATAATTTAGGCTACTAGTATGTTTATCTTTCAATCTCTATCAGTCTTACAAATAAATTACACATATAACTTGCCTGCCCTCCCTTCTAAGGGCTAAAGAATTAAAAGGTTTACAAGAATCTAAAGGTGACAAGAATTAAAACCAGCATTCTTGACTATTCAACCCAGGGATAAATTATTAGCTGCTCCTAGGTAAGTGGGCCCATAACTACTATATATGCAAGGACATGAATTTACCCAACACTATGATCTTTTCTTTTATTAGTGTGCACAGTGGGATGATAAACACATCCGTTCTGGACAAAAAAATACATACCTATCAATTATCAGAAACACAGCGTTGAAGATAGTAGTCCCACAGCAATTTGAAGTGTTTGTTTGAATTCTTATTAGTGGCAAATTATTCTAAATGTTAGTACTTTGGTAGCCGCTGGCAGGAAAATAACAATCGAGTCTCAATGTTGATATAAATGATGGTGGTTGACACTTTTATAGCATTTAAATCTTACTGAATCCACACAATATATAATTATGAAAGGAAGAAGAATATACTAGTGCATCGTTAGCATCTCTTCACACAGGGGGCCCAGTTAAAAAACGACACGGCTCAGTTACTGCCTAATGAACTAGAGAAAACTCCAAGACCCTCTTTCTCTGCTGATCTGGTTGGCTCTTTTGGGTTTTTCCCCCCACTGCCTGCCTACCGACTTTCTGCAATACGCAGACAGAAACAACAGACAGAAAAGAATTAAGGTGGATCTACAGTATGCGTGTCACATTACTCAACTCTCAGAATGAAACCCCCAAACTGAACTACTCCATTTCTCGGTGGTTACGAAGAATAACTTTGGTCTACACTGACTGATGTCGGTCTAGACTCTGTTGATAACAATGATAGAGTTGTGGACAAAGAAAATGCACTATTTTATCAATTCTGTGAAAATTATTGGCAGGGCAAGATTTAAGCTCAGTTAGTACAAGATGACATTTCTAGCACCACCATCCTGAAATTTAGAAGATATTATATCCATATAATGCATATTTGATGTTTCACATTAATTTGCAAAAATCTAGAAGCTTGTTCTTAGTCCAAGTGTGTCCAAGTTTACCCTGGCAGTTTAATGACAGTTACAAGCAGCATGGGTTCTATCAGGTAGATCTGCAGGCCAATTTCCTCTGAGTGATGTTGGGCAAGTTACTTCACCAATCTGTGCCTCCAAGGTCATACCAGTGTTTACCTATCTCATGGGGTACCTATTATGTAACTTCAGGATGTTTACATTATATATATATAATGTCTGCAAAATATTTGGTTCGATGCCAAAGACACAGTAAGTACTAAATAAATATCTACCATTGTCACTACTAACTTAAAAGTGGAGAGGTTAAGAGCAGACTCTGGAGCCAGATAACTTAGATTCAAATCCTAGCACTGCTGGGTGACCTTGGGCAAGTTACTTAACCTCTCTGAGCCACATACATTTTTAAATAAATATCAAACTAGTTAAAGTATGTAAAGGGCTTAGAATAGTAACCAGCACATAGTAAGCACTATTTAAATGTTTGTTATCTCTAACATGCAGACAATTTATAGGAAGGAAATAAAAAAAAAGGAACAGAAATTTGCAAACCAAAATTACAATGAATATCTTGATGTTCAAGCAAAACTAACAGCCAGTTCTAGCAATAATAATTCACTGTATGCTGGGGCAGGCATCATACCCCAAAGCTAAAAGCATCTAACTTCTTCAGCAACTGATTAAAAACAACATCCCCCACCATTTTTTGAGTACCTACTATTAGCATAACATTTAAGTGTATGGGCTCTTTTTTTCTTTTTTCTTCGAGGAAGATTAGCCCTGAGCTAACTGCTGCCAATCCTCCTCTTTTTGCTGAGGAAGCCTGGCCCTGAGCTAACATCCGTGCCCATCTTCCTCTACTTTATAGGTGAGATGCCACCACAGCATGGTGTGCCAAGCAGTGCCATGTCTGCACCCGGGATCCGAAGCAGCGAACCCCAGGACGGCGAAGCGGAACGTGCGCACTTAACTACTGCGCCACCGGGCCAGCCCTAAGTCTCTTGGCTCTTGAGTCTGAGCTCCCTCTTAATAACTGTGTGGCATGGGCATGTTAAAAGGTTAAGTCACTTAACTTCTCTGAGGCTTCAAAGATTCTTCCTTAGCAAAACAGTAATAATCATAGTACTGTTACAGGGCTGTTTTGAGGAGTAAATAGGACTACGTAGATAAACACAATGATAGCTATTATTCCTATTCCCAGTCAGGGACCACGCAAAAGTTGTTTCTTCACATTGGCCATCTTATAATCCCTTTCAATAACACCAAGAGGTAGGTAGCACTTCACTTATACATAAGGACACTAAAGCCCAGAAAGGTGAAGTAAGTAACCCAAAGCCACACAGCTAGTAAATAGCCCAAACAAGTAGGATTCCAGGCTAGACTCCTGCTCTTTACCTTAAGTCACAAAGTCTAATATGACATAGAATCCTTCCCTTTTAAGGGCTCAAGTGGTTCATCCAACAAACCATTATTGAGAATTTCTTACATGCCACGCACTGGAGTTACAGTGGTGATTCCTGCCCTCACAAAGTTTCTTTTAGTGGGAGAGAGAATCAACAGGTAATCAGGTAACTGCTAAAACAACAACAGTAATAATAACAACGCAGGCTAAGGCATCTAACCGTCGGGAGCGGGGTTGGCTATTTCAGCAAGCACGATCAAAAAGTAGGGGAGAGGGGGGCAGCTCGGCTTGTTCGAGAAACGAGAAAAGGAACCAATGTGGTTAGAGACAGAATAGGAAAGGCTGATTACGGTACCAATGCCCTTGAGGATAAGGACCATATTCGCATGTTTTTGTCCCTTGCAGCAGCAAAGAGCCCCGGGTCCAGACTCCAGCGCATCTGAATTTGAGGCCTGGCGAGCCGTGGACCAATGACCTAAGAGCGTTTCACTATTTTCGTGGGGTCTAAAAAGGTGGGCACGGCTCCGGCCCCCGAGGCCGCCGCGAGGGTTCAGCGAGGCGATGCGCGTTCCCACGCAGACGCCTCCTCACGTCTGCGGGGCCAGAGGAAGCCGCCCGCGCCCGCACGGCCTCCGTGCCAGGGCCTCCACGGCGGCGCCACCGCCACCGCGCACGGACAGAGCACGGCCTCCACGGGGAAGTCGCCACCCTCCCCGCCGATCCTTCCCGAACCGGCCCGCGGCCCCTCCCCCCAGCACGCTGGCAGGCGGCACATGTCAACCAAAACGCCATTGCCACCCTCTCTCCCCACACGCAGCCCTCTTTCCCGGGGCTCTCTGGGGCCACACCCACCCCAGCCCTCGCAAGTCCACCCCCCTGGCCGCCCCGGGGCGACGGGGTAAAGCCCACCCCGGGACGCTGCGGTCGCCCCCGCCCCGCGCCGCCCCCCGCAGTGCGGGCCCGCGCCTCAGGGACTGGCTGCCGCCGCCGCTGCCGCGGGCCAAGCTGCTCACCACGACACTGGGGCTCAGGGTCGCCATAACGGAGCCGGCGGCGGGCCGAAGACCGTCTGAGGAAGAGGAAGCGGCGCGCAGCAGGAGGCGGCACAGCGCGGGAAAACCGGGCGCTTCAAGCGAGCGTCCTCAGCCGCTGCGGCGCTCGGAGCCAGGCGACGCAGGCTCCGCCCCCGCCCCCCGAGGCTCCGCCCCCACGCGCGCCGCCGCCGCCGCGCGCGGGCGACGCAGGCTTCGCCCCCGCCCCGCGGCCCCGCCCCCACGCGCGCCTCAGCTGACGCTCGCACGGTTACCGATCCCGAGGTGGCTGTGGGAATTTTGTTCCGGAAGCAGCGGAGACTCCTTCTGCGCAGCCTGTATCCCGTCTTTCCCTCTGCCTCCCATCCAGGTGGCTCCCCAATCCCCTCAACTCTCGCTGCCCGCATTGTCTCGTAGTGGCCCTAAACTGGGGGCTTGCTCTTCAGGTTCCGGTTACCACGTGGTTCCTCTCAGCCGGGGTCCCCTTCCCAAGACCTCCGAGTGCCTGGCGGCTTCCATTTTCCTGACTCGTGGCCCATTTCTAACAAAAATCTTTAACTGGTTGTACAAGTTGAGACCTAGAGCCCTAGAGTCGGCGAGATCACGTACAAAGGAACACTTAAATGCTTTTGTGACTGTGGGGGACTGGTCTTGGCCACGCCAAGATATATCTCTGGCATGATGATTATTTGAAGCTGGTTCCTTTGCAGACAGGAAAGCAACTGAAAAGTAGAATTTACTTACCCTTTGTAAGAGACATTTACATTGTAAATGAACTCTCCATCTGTAAAGATATCTCCCTCTCTACCAGGAAGAATGGGGGATGACCTTATCCCTAGAAACTCTTAATGCAGAAGGCAAGGACTTAAATTTGCATAATAATCTTATTCCTGTTTACTGTGCTTGTTTGGTAACCTCCTGTAACAGACTCCCCCCACCCCCAACATCCTCCTTTGTCTTTTAGCTGGATATAATGTTTGGGGTGGTGGTTTCGGCCATTTTGGGGAGTTGCTCGGCTTGCCTGAGCCTCTCCCATCTATACATTGACAAATAGAAATGGCAAGCAATGGGATGTGCTGGAGTACATGAGGAAGCCATTTGGTGTAAACCTAATTCGGCCTGACTTTGCTATTTTTTCCAAAAGGGCGTGACTGTGGCGGTTGAGCACGCATTGTATATCTGCTTTAAAACATTTACTAAGGCAAGAACAAAGGCCCTTGAGATAAAGGTGCAACTTCCCTCCCCCTCCCAACATTGGCATTTCCTTAAGGATTAAGCATCTTTCTTTAGGCTAGGAACTGATTGCTGTGCTCACCTGTGACCACCCAGCTTGAGACAATAGACTTGCCTCCTGCTACGCCTTCCGGGATAGCAGACCCACTACCTGCTGTGTCCATCGAGCTCTGTGCCGACAGGGCAATTTTGTGACTATTGTGGGAGGGACATTTCAATCATAGGTGAAATATCCTGTTTGGGGGTATATAACCACTCTGTGCACCCCACTTCTTCAGTGCCCTTTCAAGGCCCCAGGCCATGGTCCTCATAAAGCTTTGTTTAATTTTCTCCTGCTATTCTGTCTCATGTGAATTTAATTTGTTCTCCGGCCAGACAAACCCAGAGAAGGAAGAGGAAATGTCTTCCTCCCGTAGATGACTTTGTGCCGATCAGACTCCCTGAGCCTCTCTTGTCGTCTCAGTAAAATGAGGATATTAACAGGATTGTTGTGGGGATTAAAGATGATACATGTGTGTATATATGGTACAGCACTCAGGACAGTGCACAATCAGTAAATGGGAACTGTCACTATTACTGATCTTTATTTTTGCCTCCACAATTCCCTATATGACACTGGGGAAAAAATCTTCCCCTACTTCCAAATAGGTCAGGTAAACAAATAACGGTCGTTGCAGTCCTAATGTCCTCATCTGTATAGCTCCAGCAGCCACTACAGTGCCCAGCATATAGCTGGTGGCCTCTATTAAGATCACTGAAGGATATGTGATGGTAGCAGATTTGTGAAAGTGGGCAAGTAATTGAATTTCTCTGCACCTCAGTCTCTTCATCTAAAAAATGAGAACTATTCTTGCTGTGAAGGGTTATTATGAGAATTGTAAAAATCATTTATGTAAAGCATCTAGCATAGTCCCTGCCACATAGTAGGTGCTCAAGAAACAGTAGCGGTTATAATTTTTACGTGTATGAATTGTGAACTCCATACTTCCTTAATTTCTCTGCCTTCCCTGTGCATCATGGAGACCCAAGAGACTATAATGGAAAAGGAACATGTGGGGTTTGGACTGAGAAAGATCTGAGTTCACCACTAACTAGTGTTATGACCTTGGACAGGATTCTTGACCTCCATGTGCCTCAGTTTCCTCCTATGTCAAATGAGGATAATATCTCCGTCAGAGGGCATGGTGAGGATTAAAATAATGAAAAAGTGCCTAGCATCGTGCTTGCTTCCATAAAAGATAATACCAATGCTATGTGTTCCACATTTTTGCCTTAAACAATTCTTAGCCTCTAAGACTTTTTATCCATTCTTCCTGCTGCTGAGACATTTGGGCAGTTTCCGGGTTTGGGTTCTTACAAATAGTGCTGCTGTGAACATTTTTTCCGTAGCTTTTGGTGAACATACAAATGCATTTCTATTGGGTATAGACTTTGAAGTTCATATCAGCACATTTTTATTACTTATCCTTTTACAAACATTGTGTTCCGCTGGGAAGTTAATTCAGAAAACTTTCGGTTATAAATTCGGCCCCTGACTCAGCTAACCACATTTGTTTCTAAATTAGGTACTCAAGACTTCCAGAACCCTTCTAGTTTGCTTCTGGCTTGCAGTTTCTTTGTCCAACCCCTGTGGTACCACGTAGCCCTGTATTTTAAAAGAGATTTGAAATAAACAGTGATAGCCTGGTGATTGTAAAGACAAAGAAACAGTACTCTTATTTCAATCCTGTCATTCTATGTGGCAACCTGGAACTTTTGTGTTTAAAATTTAAAACAGCGCAATCTGTAAGATGTAATACTTTTATTTGGTAAGTGAAAATCTGGTTCATATATGAAATATTTTACTGAATTTGGAAAATATATTTAAAATTGAAATGTATTCTTTTAAAATTTTGTTTTTAAAACTAAAGATGAAATCAAAATAATGGTTATTACTAATTATTACAGGAAATAATTTTGTAATATAAAATAATTTTGTCATGTAATTTTGTCTTTTTTTGTTAAAAATGATCTACTCTGGGTATCAAATATGCTAGGTATGCTACTGTTAAGTGCTAGAATATCTGCATGCAGGAAGAAATACGGAAAGCATGAGTGTGAACCAAGATTCCCCTTCCCAGCTCCCGCCTTTCCAGAAAGAATTTTGTAGTCTACTTGTTTGGACATAATGAGGAATTAATTGTGTGCCACAACCAATTCCAAGTAGATTTCTGCTCCACATGTTTCTTCATTTAGTAAGAACTTTGTTTTTACCATCGTGCTGTGCTCCACCAAACTTTGCATTTCTATGAAAAAAAAATTACTGCAAAAATACTTACCCTAAATGTTGAACTTTTAAACTGAATTTACAATAGCTGTCCCAATAACGTCAGATGTTTCACCTTCATCAGAATAAATTTCCATAAGCTTTACTTTGATTCCGTGAATTGGGTGGAAAATTGAACCATTATTGGAATTAAACTAATGTGATGGTTTAATCACAATATGTGTCAACTTGGCTGGGCCATAGCGCCCAGATATTTGGTCAAAGCTTATTCTGGATGTTTCTGTGAAGGTGTTTGTTGGATGAGATTAACATTTAAATCAGTGGACTTTGAGTAAAGCAGATTACCTCCCATAATGTGGGTGGGCTTCATCCAATCATTTGAGGGCCTGAAGAGAACAAAAGTTGACCTCCCCCATGCAAGAAGGAATTCGGCCAGCAGACTGCCTTTGGACTGGATCTGCAGCTCTCCCCCGAATCTCCAGCCTGCTGGCGTACTCCATGAGATTTGGACTCGCCAAGCCTCCACGATCTCGTGAGCCAATTCCTTAAAATAAATTCTCTCTCTCTCTCTCTCTCCCCCTCCCCCCCCCTCTCTCTGCCTCCAATATACACACAGACACACACACATCCTGTTAGTTCTGTTTCTCTGGAGAACCCTGACTAATACAACTCATTTACTATTTGCAGCATCTAATGATATCAGCATAAAACTGGCATCATTTAGCTGTTTGTGAAGTTCTTTTGCTAAGAGAGCTACTCATTAAAAGCTATCGCTTCACTTTCACCATGTACAAGGAAACTTGAAATAAAACATGAGCGAATGAATTGTGAAGAAAAGTCATTTGACATAAACAAAACTCATTCAGAGCAATATGTAAATACCCTCTCTGCAGCTGCACCTGCTAAATCATCTTTGCACAGTCTTCTTAAAGTAATTACAAACCTTTGCGGTAGATACTGATGCTGTCTCTGCAGATTTATACCTCCTGGTTTTCACGTGGTCAGTGATATCAATGGGCCCTATGCTCGTGTGTATGATAAATGTCGACAAATGTTTTGTTCACGTTACACATTCATGATCAATTTTCTTTTGTTTTTTTTCCTGCTGCTTCTCCCCAAAGCTCCCCAGTATGGAGTTGTACGTTCTAGTTGTGGGCCTTTCTGGCTGTGCTATGTGGGACGCCTCACCAGCATGGCTTCATGAACGGTGCCATGGCCACACCCAAGATCTGAGGCGAAACCCTGGGCTGCTGAAGTGGAGTGCGCAAACTGAACCACTCGGCCACGGGGCTGCCCCTGATCAATTTTCTTGAGTAACAAATTTGGTATTTAATTTTTCATTAATTATGCACTTTGGTTTTTGAACTCATCTGCTGAAAGGGTGAATTGCAAATTTTAAAAAAAAACAAAGGGTTGTAGGTTTGCATCATGTAACGAATGACAGCCATTGTACCAAGAGCATTCAGACTACTCGCTGTACGTTTTATGGCAGGACTCCTTTGGCTGCTGAATACATTTTACATACACGTAAATATGTAATTTCCTACATCCCCAGCCTACCGACTGGTGGCGGCAGCTTCACGTATCTTGCAGGTTTTGGTATGGGCACCCCGGCTGGCACACTCAGTGTCCAGCAAGGGGCACAATGGTGAATACTACTCCCCAACCCCCCACCCTGGGACAACAATGATTCTGTTGTCTCTAACTCCTAGAGTCTGAGTACACTTGCATTGTTATCAGTGAATACCCAGCACGCAGTCCTTGAGAGGGAGGTGTTAGTTACATTGTGTTTGGAAAAGATTAGGAAAAGGGAGAAGGGTTATCACTGGTTGTTGTTTAGGTTTAACTTTGTTAAAGTGAGAACTTGTTTCTTTGTACATGCATCTCACAAACTAGCAGACGAGACCAAGGTGGAAGCTGGAATTAAGAAGTCATGGTTGAACAGACCCACGATGGTTTGTTTTAACTATTAATACTTACCCTTCATGGGAAAATGAAGAATCTGGGATAAATGCTAAGTTGGTCAAGATGCCAGGATAACAGACATAAACTGGGACTGTCCTGGGCAAACTGAAATGTATAGTCCCCCTATAATGGTATAGGGCCAGTGTGGGGGGTGCTTTCCAATGCTGCTGATGGCTGCTCTTAAACTGCAGTATCCCAGTCTCTGGCAATTTTCTTCCTCTCCGGTTCTCTTTGGCCACCCTGCCTAGCATAACTGTGCTTCAGACTCATGGGAGACCTCCACTCTATGGTCTACCACCCTGCTTCTGGCTTCCCTACTTCCCAGTTCAGTATGGATCCCACCTGAAACCACTCTCTCACCAACTGCCGGATGTCCTTTGTCCCCTTCTAATTCTGCTTTGCCAAGATGGCAAAGCCACACCCTGGCTCAACCCCACAGCCTGTTTTGTCTACCCCAACTAGGCTGCAGAGTGCTGCTGGAGAAAATCCCACAACCACGGAGACTGGTTCATCTACAGGTTCATGGTCTCAAACCTCAACTGGGCCTTAAACACCCCTCCACAATCCTTTACAAGTCCTTGGGCAGCTCCCCCTCTTACTCTCCTCAGGAATGTTCTGGACACTTGTCCCCATTCAACCTTATCCTCCTCACTCCAGAAAGACTCAACTCATTAACTTATGAAGACATTGAAAGAATCAGGCATGAATCACATCAATTTCCTTCTCTTCACATCTGCACTGCTTCTTCCCCTCTTTCCTCCAGGCCCAGAGGGGAGGAGTCCCTCCATACTTCCTCTATCCATTTTCTCACTTCCCATTTCCTCAGCAGACTCACTGCAGTCTGTCTTCTGCACCCACCATTGTACCGAAACAGCTTTGACAAAGAATGCCATTGACTGCTATTTTGCCAAATTCAATGGACACTATTTTTTGGCCTTATATAACTGTCCTTTCGATTGCACTTGATACTATTTATCACTTTGTTCTTGAATCTATTTATAGTCTCCTGGGACATCACGCTCCTGAATCTCCTACTTCCCTATTTCTTCTTGCTTTCTCTCTCAACGTTTTCAGTATACCCTTCCCCAGTGTTAACATTTAATATAACCACCCAGCACAATGATCAAATTCAGGACATTAACATTGATATAACAATATTAACTAATCTAGAACTCGTTTAAATTTTGCCAGTTGTCTCATTAATGTTCTTTTCCTGGACCAGGATCCGATCCAGGAGCACATGTTGCATTTTCTTTACTCTCCTTCATTCTGGAACAGTTCCTCAGTCTTTGTCATGACCTTAGATTTTTGAAGGACACTGGCCAGTTATTCTGTAGAATTTCCCTCAATTTGGGTTTGTTTGATGTTAGGATGTCATTAAATTTCAGGTGTTCCATTCTGGTGGGCCAGAAATACAACAGTAGTGATGGTGTGTTCTTCACGGTCCTTCATATTAGGAGGCACGTGCTATTGATTTGTCCTATTCTGACGTCAATTTGGATTTCTTAGTTAAGGCAGTGTCTGCCAGGTTTCTTCACTATGAAGACAGTATTTTCTCCTTTGTAATTAATAAGGATTATGAGGAATGATACTTTCAGACTATGTAAATATTCCGTACCTCATCAAACTTTCACTAATTTTGGTATCCACTGATGATTCTTGCCTGAAATAATTATTACTGGGATGTTTGTCGAATGTTGATTTTTCCATTGACATCTCTCCTTATTGGTTGCAATGCTACTGTAATGAAGAGCTCTCCCTTCTCCCCATTCATTATTTATTAAATTATTTACATCATTATAGACTCAGGGATTCCAATTTTATCCTACAGGTAATGACCTGTTAGTAGTTTTAATTGCTTTTTTGCCCAAATTGCCCACAATTTGGCTATTGGGAGTCCCTCTATGTTGGTTCCTGTGTCTATCATTCTTTGAGCACTTCCTTAATTTCTGGCACCACACAATACTCTAGGCTCATCTCGTGCTTTCTCTGGCCTAGCCTTGAAATCAGCTGTTTTCCCAAAGAGCCTTGGTTCTTTTCATCGGAGAGCGGTATTAGAAACCAAACTCTGGACACTAGGTTACAACGTTTAAATCATGATGGTAAAAATCAACAGTGTCTTATAATAAGCTTTTTAAGTGTAATTATATTTTTAAAACTGAGGTTTAAAACTTAATTAATGCCATCTATCATTAGTTAGTATGTGTCTGTATGTTTAAATTTGTATATTTAAATATGTCTATACTGAGATATGTTAAATTTTTTTTTCTTTTGAGGAAGATTAGCCCTGAGCTAACATCTGCTGCCAATCCTCCTCTTTTTGCTGAGGAAGACTGGCCCTGAGCTAACATTCGTGCCCATCTTCCTCGACTTTATATGTGGGACGCATGCCATAGCATGGCTTGCCAAGTGGTGCCATGTCGGCACCCGGGATCCAAACCAGGGAACCCCGGGCCACTGAAGCGGAACATGCGCACTCAACCGCTGCACCACCGGGCCGGCCCCTAAATTCTTTTTTGAAAAGAGAACCTTCCATATGAAAGAATTATTTGCTCACAAAGAAAAAAGTTGACTACGCATTGAGTATACAGTTTGTTCTCAGTGTGAGGCACGAAAAGAATTACTTTCTACCTAGAAAGCAGAGCCGTTGCCTTACCCAACATGAAACATGTACTCTGAAAAGAGTCTGCTAACTTTCATGCTTACGTGCTGCATTTTTGTGTTTCTGCCCTAGACAACTAACTGTAGCAAAATCAGCAAATAAAACAAAGAGTAATACGGGTTCCTCGCTTCTAGAGAAGCTAAATCTCCCAGGTTATGGTACCTTCTGTTGTGGTTTTCAGAAAGCACTGTTACTCAGGTTATTCAGATAGCTGAGGCTGTGGCTGCTTGGACTTCTCAGGTCATCTGTATGCTGACATGACATCTCTTTCTAATGTTGCCCTTATCCAGGATCAGGCCCCAAATTCAGAATAATAAAACTGACAAGGTATCTTACACCCAACCCATCTCCAGCACACTCCTAGATGACCACTAGCACCAAAGGCTTGCTCCCTCATCTCCTGACCTGTGACGTGGTATCACAAGCAAAAGCAGGGGAGGAGTGTGCGTTAGAAACAAGTAGGCATGTATGTCTGCTTCATATGTTTTTAATGAGCTCAACGGTAAATTGTCTTACAGTTCAGGCTCACAATACAGGGAAAGCTGTAAGTCACAAACAAGCTCAAGTTACTCTAGGTTAACTTTGTATAGGTCAAGTAGTACTATAGGAAATTGTATATCTTTTCAAGCAGGGGAGTGACATACTCATGTTCATGTGTCAGGACTAACAAGGTGACTGTTAACAAATTGACTTCCGAAGACTTTATTGCTCAATTTAAAATAGCTCTGTTAGGGGCCAGCCCGGTGGCATAATGGTTAGGCTCACGGACTCCGCTTTGGCAGCCCAGTGTTCACGGGTTTGAATCCAGGGCATGGACCTACACACTGCTCATCAAGCCATGTTATGGCGGTGTCCCACATACAAAATAAAGGAAGATTGGCACAAACGTTAGCTCAGGGAGAATGTTCCTTAAGCAAAAAGAGGAAGATTGGCAACAATGTTAGCTCAGGGTCAATCTTCCTCACCAAAGAAACCCCCAAAAAACAAAAAAACAACCAACAACAACTCTGTTGTTTGATAGTGATTATAGCACACACTCTGCAAAACACATTTTAACACCCTGAAGATTTGCCAAGGCCTTCTCTGTTATAATAGATTCTTGCCTCAGGGTTATCATATACTAAGTAGTTACAGGTAGGTCCATTCACTTGTGTACTAGTCCCTAGTAACGTATTCCACTTTCCTCCATTCTGATACTTTCGGTTACTATAATCAACGGAACGGAACCATTTGGTCTTTCAACAGGTTGTCTCTGCTCTCCCTTCACCCTTGCCTAAAGGTCCCTGCTAGAAATTAGACAGAGCTGTGCTGTCCAACACAGTAGCCACTAACCACATGTGGCTATTCAAATCTCTGTTTAAATTAATTGAATAAAAAATAAATTTGGGTCCTCAGTCCTGCTAGCTACATATCAAATGCTCCATAGCCACTTGTCGCTAGTGGCTACTTTATTCGTGCGGACATAGAATAGTTCCATACTGTAGCAAGTTCTGTAGGACAGCCCGGGGCTGGAGAGTGGGTCTTCGGGAATGAATGACAAAGAGCAGTCTCAGGGCCTCGGTGGGGGGACTTTACTAGAAGCAGGCTTCTTGGTGTAAACTGATATTGCTACCAGGTGCATAAAACTGACGGCCTGCTCAGCGCAGCGCACCTATGACTCTGGATTCCAGGACTATTTTAGCCCAGAGGCAGACGACCTCACGAAAGTAGACTGCTACTCGAAGTGGAAAACGAAAGAGGACTGAGTTAAATTGATGAGAAATCTAGTTGTGGTTGTCTTAGAATTGTATCGAAATTGTTTTTAACGTTCTATTTTCCGAGGGGCACAGACAAAGCCCCCTTTCCTTTTTGGGCCACTTCTAACCCTCGGTTCAGCAGGCTCTATCAATGCCGTTGGGATGAATACATTCCCTCAAAAATTCATTACCAGTGCACTTCCAACCTAAACCTAAACTTCTAAACCAAAAGCGTCACTCTGTCCCTGACCGGTATGTTATTTGAATTATTTGATTTGTGGAGGGGTGCTCTTCTAAGGGAGGAATCAAAGCAGGATAGGGAAAGGGAGACGACTGAGCAAGGATATGGCCTCAGGTGAAGTCTAGCCCTGGCCTGACCCACAGGGGAAAAAACTGCAGTAGTCCTGCCTTGAGGCAGGGGACAAGGACTTTGTATCCTGGTATCACTGGCTACTTGAGAAGAGGGGGAGTGTAGCCGCCCAGGCTCCCGTAAGGCAAGGGCAAGTAACCAGAGAAAGTCTCAGGTGTCAGCTGCACTTGAAGCACACATGGGACAGGGCACTAGCTGGTAAAGGGACTGGGACAGGCACCACGGCATCTGCCACACCCAGGCCCAGGGGCTACGTAAAATAGCTACCAGTGAAAATGAGGTAGCACGGGATTCTGTTAATATAGGGAACAAGTTTAAAGGAATATTATCATGAATATAAATAATGCTAATAATGACTTTGTGTACTATATAATTAGGCTATGCCTAATTTCCACCATTTGTTAGAAATTTAAAAAGCAAATGATTTGTTGCGTAATCAATTGTTTTTTAAATAACTTATCGTCGGGGCCAGCCTGGTGGTGTAGCAGTTAAGTTCACGTGCTCCGCTTTGGTGGCCCGGGGTTTGCCGGTTCAGATCCTGGGCACAGACCTACGCACCGCTTGGCACTCCATGCTGTGGCAGGCGTCTCACATATAAAATACAGGAAGATGGGCACGGATGTCAGCTCAGGGCCAGTCTTCCTCAGCAAAAAGAGGAGGATTAGCGGCGGATGTTAGCTCAGGGCTAATCTTCCTTAAAAAAATTAAATAAATAAAAATAACTCATTGTCACTGGCAGCTATTTCATAATAATTTGTTTAGTTGAATCCAGGTAAAATTCTGGAATTTACATAAATATATGGAAATATTTCTACTTAACTTTGTCTGTGGACTTTTTTTTTTTTTGAGGAAGATTAGCCCTGGGCTAACTACTGTCAATCCTCCTCTTTTTGCTGAGGAAGACTGGCCCTGAGCTAACTAACATCCATGCCCATCTTGCCCTACTTTATACGCGGGACGCCTACCACAGCATGGCATGCCCAGTGGTGCCATGTCCGTGCCCGGGATCTGAACCGGTGAACCCCGGGCCACTGAAAAGCAGAACATGTCAACCCAACCACTGCACCACGGGGCCGGCCCATGTGTGTGGACTTGTAAAGGAGTACTGACAAATGTTTATAGTAATTATTTAGCAAGTGTATTTTATTTCTATTATTTTGACTGTATCTCCTAATATTCTTAAGTGTCTTTGGAGAGTTTAAACTAGATCAATAAGCATATGATTTTATACAGTCTGCTATACCTGCCTGGAATATATGCCTGTATCACATATAATATAGGCATAGCAATTAGACATAAAGTGAGTTTTGACCTTAAGATGATTTCAAACAAAACCTCAAGAACTTGTGTTTGCTTCTCTCTCCCTCTCCCCAAATCTGTGGAAATTTAGGTAAGAATAGGAAGCACTTACATAGCACCTACCACTGGAGAAATTAAAACATTGGATGTCTAAAGACAATCAGTGATTACTGTTAAAAATTGAGGGGTTCAAAGATAGTATTGTGATCGCATTTTTTAGAAGTCTTTGTGTTTTAGAGATATAGAATTTTATGTAAATATGTAAAATGATATGATGTGTAGGATTTGCTTCCAAATAAACCATGGTGTGTGAGCCAGGAATAAGTAGGGGTATATATGAAACAAAGTTGGAAATTTGTTGGTAATTGTTGACACTGGGCAATGTGTTCCTGGTAAAAACTTTCTGCAGGGTATTTGGCCACGTGAATTAATGGACTTGTTAAAAATGTGCACAAAACTTTGACTTTCGAATTTGTTTAGAAATTTATCTTAAGGTGATAATCAGACAAGGACCGAAAGCTGTATATATAATATTCATCTCATTATTTATTTTAGACATTTGTTACCCATGCATCCTATAAGAAAAAAAGAAATGTTATTTCAACAAATGAAAAAGAAATCTAAGATAGATGAGGACATGAGATACAAACAAAATAGTGACAGCTGAAGGGTGAAAACAGCTCAAAAGATCAATTTCCTCTATTTTGGCTGTCCTTCAGTGGAAACGGTAGAGAATCACCCTGACTCTCAATTCCCTGATTCCTGAATGGGGAAGGAGAGTTCTGTGGGGGCCGCCTGATGCAGAGTTTATACTCTTTCCTCCAGACGTGGTTCCTTAAGGAAATATCCTGGTGACTCCCCAAGGCTTACTCCTGTTCCCCGAGTTTGCACCTTCTTCAGGCTCCCTTAATAAGAGCTGCTGCTTCTGCTGGTGTGATTAACTTTTTAAAAATAATAATAATTTGAAAATTAAAGAAAAATTGCAAGAATAGTAAGAAAATTCCTGTATATCCTTCACAAGGTTCACCAACTTGTGACATTTTGCCCCATTTGCTTTATCTCTTTTTATACACACACACACACACACACACAAATTTTTTCTGAACCAGTTAAAATGCAGACATGACATCCCTTTACTCCTAAACACTTCCGTATGTATTTCCTAAGAACAAGGATATTCTCTTATGTAACAGTTGCATTTATCAATAGCTATAACTGTCAAAATCAGGAAATTAACATTGACACAATAATAACATTTAATATTCAATCCATATTTACAATTAGTTAATAGTCCCCAAAATGTCCTTCATAGCAAGAATTCTTTTTTTCTGAAGCAGGATCCAATTCAGGATCACGCATTACTTTCAGTTGTCATGTCTCTTTAGTCACCTTTCATCTGGAACAGTTCTTCAGCCTTTGTTTTTCAAGACATTGAGTTTTTTGAAGAGTACAGGCCACTCATTCTGTAGAATATTCTTCAGTCTGGGGTCCTCTGCCGTTTCTTCATTAGATTAGCACTGCTTGCAATAGCAGAATAACGGCAACAACAAAACCTGGAAACAACTCTCTGATGATAGGGAAATGGTTAAATAAACTATGGTACATCTACAAGATGGGCTATTATGCAACCAGTAGGAATGGTTAGAGTATATTTACTGACCTGTGAAGATATTTCCAATTTTTAAATGAAAAAAGCAAAATACAACTTAGTAGATATAATATGAATCCATTCTAGATAATTACATATATGCAGAGAAACATGTGAAGATTTTACAAAAGACATAATAGTGACCTATGGTTTGTAGGATTATGGGAGACACTGTTATTTTTACTTGTCTGTATTTTCTAATTTCGGTATAATGAGCAGCAATTTATCTGTGAATAGTGAAAATATGAAGGACTTTTCAAAGTGACAGGGCAGCTTCACTTTTTCTTTTTTTTTAAAGATTGGCACCTGAGCTGACAAACTTCCCAATCTTTTCTTTTTCCTTCTCCCCAAAGCCCCCCAGTACCCAGTTGGATATTCTAGTTGTAGGTCCTTCCAGTTGTGCAGAGCTTCACTTTTTGTCTGAAGGATCAGTGTGGAAAAGGGAACAGCTATTACATTTCTGTTAAGGAAAAAAAAGCACTAATATCTACCATGAACCAGCTAATTTCACTTAAAAGCACTTTATCGCATTTGCTCTTTAAGACAACCCAGTGGTTTAAGGGACATTATCTCCATTTTGACAGATGGGGCGAGGGCTAGGGCTGAGGGACGGGGAGGGTCCGTTGCTTGGAGTTACTGCTTACACGCGGCAAAACCAGGTCTTTCCAACCATAAAGCCCTTACTTTCTCTGCCTCACATTGCTCCTGTGTGGCCCCTTTTCAGTTGTCTGCAGCCTGACTCCATCTGGATATGGGGCTTGGAATTTTGACTGTAATTCCCCAGCTTTTGGTCTCACCATCGTAAATCTGGTGATTTTCACAGGTTTTTTTTTTTTTTTTTCCCAGGGATGATTAGCCCTGAGCTAACATCTGCTGCCAATCCTCCTCTTTTTGCTGAGGCCGACTGGCCCTGAGCTAATATCCGTGCCCATCTTCCTCTACTTTATACGTGGGATGCCTCCCACAGCATGGCCTGCCAACCAGTGCCATGTCCGCACCCGGAATCCAAACCTGCGAACCCCAGGCCGCCGAAGCAGAACGTGCGAACTTAACCGCTGTGCCACCGGGCCGGCCCTTTCACAGGTTTTATAAGTAGGCATATGCGTTAACTTTTATTTTTTATACTAAATAAGAACTATATATGTATATCTATGTACATAAATGGATTTTGCTTTCTGATGGGCTTCAAGCTTTGAGTTGTCTTTACCACGTGGCATTTTTCACAAGCAAGTTGGTTTATCAACTCTGCTACCCCTTGACACCACTGGCCTCAATGTCCTACCTTCTCTCAACTTTCCCTTCCAGCCTTTTACCTCCATGGTACCTAGAGTTCACCCCACCCTTATATCTGAGGGTCTTTCTTTTGCTAAGGAAAGACCAGGTTTTGCAAAGATCCCTATCGAATCACTGCTAGCAGAGAGGAGGTAGGTAGATAGTCCGTGTAGAGTCCCAGGCCATGGAAGGACTCTTCAAACGTGTCATCTAATTTCCTGTCATCTAATGTGTTACTCTTATTCTTGAGTCATCTGCAAAGGCAGATTAGCAGAGGACCATGTGATGGTTCTTGGAATGTCAGGGACATTGAAGTCAAGAAGTCAAGAAAGAAAAGAACTGAAAAGCACCTGCTGGCTTTAGCAACAGTTACTGGTGAACTTTGCTGGAGCGGTTTTAGTGTAGTTGAGCGAAGTGGACAAGTGAAGACTGAAGTGAGTGCAGTCAGTTGAGGGACAGGTAATAAAAATACAAAAGTGGAGGGGCCAGCCCCATGGCGTGGTGGTTGGTTTTGGCACACTCTACTTTGGCAGCCTGGGTCCATGGGTTTGGATCCCAGGTGCAGACCTAAACCAGTCATTAGCCATGCTGTGGCAGCGACCCACACACAAAATAGAAGAAGACTGGCACAGATGTTAGCTCAGAGCTAATCTCTGCTCAGGGTGAATCTTCCTCAGAAAAAAAAAAAGCACAAAAGTGGAGACATCAAGTGGGGACTTGACTTTCAAGAAAATTACATGAGGACAGAAATAGGGTAAAACTAGAAGGGAACACAGGAACAAGGGACAGTGTACTAGGAGATGCGACAGTCTTAAGTCTGTGTTCCCTCCTTTAATACTCATGAGTCTGATGATGGAATAGTATTTTTACCTGCATTTTAAAGATGAGATAATGGAGGTGGACATTCTGTAACTTAATCAAGGTTACATGGAATCTGAACCAAGGCCACCAAAATCTAGAGTCCATATACTTATGTCTGTAACAGCTCCTAAGTATAATGGGAAGGACAAATAAGTAAAAAGGATTGAAGACTGATGTGGAGAAGCTGGGACTAAACACCAGTGTTTGCGGTGGCATCAGTCTGCACTGTCACTTCCTCCAGCAGGTCATCTTCCCCAGATGTAAGGGTGGGGTGAACTCTAGGCACAGGGGAGGTAAAAGGATGGAAGAGAATTAAGAGCAAGTGGGAAGTTGAGGCCAGTGGTGTCAAGGGTGATAAAGGTGATTAACTATCTCATCCAAACTGAGTAGTTAGGGAAGCGAGGCCAAGAACTGGCCAATAAAGAAAACGAAGGAACTAAGAGTCAGATGAACATGGGCAGAGTGGAAGGAGTAGTTAGGAATCTGGGCAAAAAGTTGAAAAATAAAAACAAACAAAAGAACAGTAGAATCCAAACTAGTTTATCAGCAGTAAAAATAGAGAGGGTGGATCCAAAAGACAGAATGGCAGATTCTGAGGAATTTAGCAAGCAGATATGGAGATCAAAGCAGACCAACTGTAGCCCTACATTAACAAACAGATAACATTCTGGTCAGGACAATTCAGTTTGAGACTCATGCTTGAGTAGCCAGTGGATTGGGTAAAAATGTCCAGGAGAATAGCTGAGAGTCAGCACAGCTTCAGTGAGTGGAGCATACTGTGGACAGGGATTGGGACTCATCAGCAGAACACACAGGTGACAGCTGTAGCAGTAAACTGCGGTGACAAGTGAGAACAATACAAGATGGCAGAGACCAAAACACCACGAAACACTTACATGAGGGGAGGGAGACGGTCAGGAAAGGAGTGGTCTTGAAGGGGTGGTACAGATCATGGAAGTTAAGGCAAGAGAGTTTCCAGGAGGGCATCAAAGGAAAAAAAGAATAAAGACGTGAATGTTTCAAGTTCTCTGTCACTCTTTCTAGGAAGTGGCCTACAAACAGTTGGCTGCATTTCCAAGTTTCATGGAATGGAGTGACCCCAGAAATGAAATGCTGTAAAGGCTGCCTAAATCATCTCTCTCTGACCCTGCCTCTCCCTAAGGGAGAAAGAAAATCTGCCAAGCTTCTCCTAAGCAACATATGTTTTCCTTAACCCCTCTCCCTGTGTCCCGGCCCCCACCCCCGGCATACTGGATAACTGCCCTAAGCCGTTTGGGCATGTGGGAAAGGTTGAAATGCTTAAGAACAACTTTTCTAAGGGAGGTCTGGAAAGATTGCTGTATTTGAGGATAATGCCAAAATTCCAGCTCTCTGATCTGCAAACTTTCAGAAATTGCTTATCTTCTGCGCTCGCTCTCTAACTGAGAACATATGAGACCAGGGTCCAAAGAATGACTGCTTCTTGGTAATACTAAATCAATACTAAATATAGAACATAAGCCTATTGGGCTTAAGGATCAGAAACGTTTGAAAATAAGCCTTTGTATTAAATTGTCTGGCTAACCTCTGAAACGAAAATACCAGCAGTCTCCACGACCGCTGCAATTTGAAGTTACAAAAAGAACTCTCTAGTGCAGTGATCCTTTTCTGCCGCCCTTCCTTAAAGGCTTAGTTATTTCATAAACATATGAAAAAAGACTGCAAGGAAACATGATTAAAGGCTGGGTTATTGGTAAAGCATTAAAAAATTATTTTTGTAACGTTGTACATCTGACAAATATTTTTAAATAAAATAGTTGTTTGGCTAGTGTTCTAAATACCTAATTAGCACAAAAAGTGATTTTGAGAATTAGGAGAAACTAATTTTCATGTGGAATCAATTTATCCTTGACTACATTCAATTTATTCTTTATTTAGAATTGTTCGTGTTGACTGACCAGCATAACTGAACATTCATGTTATTTTTACCACTAATTTATTTTCACACATGCAGGTAATTGTTGCTTGAAATTCTTAAATGAAAGTAATAATTTTCTAGCAGTGAGCTAAAAGCATGATATGTACATCAAGTCAATTTTTCTGGTTAGTCTTAGATTTTATTTATACAAGGACAAAACAACTGTTGAAAAGTGAAAAGTTCAAATGATTTGATCTTGTTTGTACTAATTGACCAGTTGTTCAACACAGTCATGATCTGGGGAGTAGGAACTGTCACATCAGATAAAGGTCATAGGGATTCTCCAACAAATTATCCGACCCCTTCGAGTACACCAGACCGACCTACATATGACCCTGGACACACACAGAAGCAGATCCATCTGGCAACAACGAACAGCTATGAGCAATCTGTTACTTTTCAGAAAGCAGAAGGAAGGGAAATGATTCACCAATTACTACTGTTAATAATACATACGAAGCAAACCTTTTGACTTAACCTTTTCACAAATGAAATAGTGTCCCGTTTCCCAAAGATAATTCATATTCCACTTTGAGATAAAGTCTATATGGTCTTTACCACAAAACTAAAACCCCATAAAATTTTCTATAGAATGTGTATATTATTTCTTAAAAAAAAGTACCATATCTCTTTCCACTAAAAAGCATTCCTTCAGAGGGGCCGGCCCAGTGGGGCAGCAGTTAAGTGCGCACGTTCTGCTTCGGCGGCCTAGGGCTCGCCACTTCGGATCCCGGGTGCGGACATGGCATCACTCAGAAGGCCATGCTGTGGCAGGCGTCCCACATATAAAGTAGACGAAGATGGGCACAGATGTTAGCTCAGGGCTAATCTTCCTCAAAAAAAACCAAATAAATAAATAAATAAAATAAATAAATTAAAAAAAAAACATTCCTTCAGAGTGGAGAGGCAGGAAAGCTTAATCCCTATAAATGGACTTTTAAATTGGTACAAATTTTTTGGATGGCAATTTTTATCAACAGTTTAAAGGTACAGATCCTTTCCTTAGCAGTTCCACTTTGGGAAATTTAGCCTAAGAAATTACTTGCACAAGAGCCTGAAGATGTATGTGAGACTAGACAGGACAATTCCAGTTCATCCAAACACGGCAACACCATGGAGCTGCTGAACAGAACGGGAGAAATCTAGCGGTACCGACACCTTGTAGGGCTGTCCAAGTGAAAGAGACAAGGGGCAGAACTGTAGGTATAGCATGATCCCATTTATGCTAAAAAAAAAAAGTGTGTAAGTCATACGTGCCCACAGCATTTAGAAGGATACATATCAAATACTGGGGAATAGGCTTGTGGAGAAGGGGGGGATTTTCATTTTGCTTTACGTATCTTTGTATATTTTAATTTTGTATGAGAACATTACTTTTTTTAACTGAGGTAAAATTCACATTACATAAAATTCACCCTTTTAAAGTGTATGATTTGTGGTTTTTAGTATAGCCACAAAGTTGTATAACCATCACCACTATCTAATTCCAGACATTTTCATCACCCCAAAAAGAGTCCCCATACCTGTTAACAGTCACTTCTCATTCCTCTCTCTCTGCAGCCCCTGGCAGCCACTAATCTGCATTCTGTCTCTATGCATTGGCCTCTTCTGGACATTTCACATAAACGGAGTCATACAATACGCGACCCTTTGTGCCTGACTTCTTAGCATAATGTTTCCAAGGTGCATCCACGTTGTGGCAGATATCAGTACCTCATTTCCTTTTATGGCTATATATGACTTATATAAATAAAAATCTGGAAATAGCTGATTTTAAAAATACTCAGAAACAGAAAAACCTTACCCTTTTGTAGAAATCACTTTATAGAAACTCAACAACTCTAAATCCAATATCTATATTAAAGCACAGTTTATTTTCTATCTCCCTGCTCCTAACACTCTCTTGAATACCTACTCTCTCAGGTCCCATTTGAAAAGCTTCCCCTTCAAACAGTGTTTTTGTTCTCACATGAGTTTGTTTCTTAGACTATTATCATTCACATGGCAGACCCAGTCAGCACTTTGCCCAGCCGCGTCTTCCCTATCTCCCTGCCACTGCCCCCACTCCCAACATAAAAACATTTTTATACTCACAGAGGTATGGACAAAGGCATAATCTGGATGTTTATGGATATCACATCTTTTGACAAGGACCCAGGTCTGACCATCTGACTTCAGTACAGTGACCATATGCAGAACATGTCTGCTACAGTGTAATACTTCAAAATGCTATCGTGACTTGCATAGTGACTGCTATTTTATAGTTTTCATCTTCTGAATAAAACTCGAGAGTAAATTTTTGCCCTACGCCCTTAATGTCTAGTTACTTCATTATCTGAACAAAGCAAAACTATGTAACAATGGCTGATACAAAAGCAGCACTCTGTTCCCACAACTGAGCACTCTAATATATAAGAGGGACTGGGTTTTTCCCTTCAAAAGATGGCCTGGCCATTTGCTGGCCAAAACATTTTCCTAGGAAATTCTGCCAGGTTCATGCTTTGGAATGACCTCGGCCATTACAGATGAATGCAGCTGAAAAAAGAAAACACAAACAAAACAAAACACCCCAGCTGTCAATAGTTGCAGTTAGCTGAAGAAAACCACACTAACTCCCTTCTCCACATTTTTATGGTGGTAATTAAAATGAAACTAAATAATAGATTTCAACCCCCCCCCCCCAGCACTATTAGATAACGTTTACAGTAAAGCACACCAACCTATAGTTCCAGCGTCAATCAGAACCTGTTACTTGATTCTTTTTTCCTCTTGAGTAGGAACGCATGTTAGGAATTGTGTGTATGGAATGAGCATGTTCCAATAATTAAAACTCTGCTTTCTGCCCTGGATATGAGCACCTCAATGTATGAGCACTGTACTAGAAGTAAGCTGCCCACGGTAAAGGGAGTAAATTTAAATCTCTAAGGTGGAATCCCTTTATGATGAGGGTATTAATCTTGCACGCTTATTACCAATCAGATAAACTGTACTAGGAGTTTTGATTTATTTTCGAAATCACCTTCCTACTAGGTTCCAGAGGATGTAATTTAAGCCATATGTATCAAACGAACTAAGATGCAATGCAGTTCCACTGTACTTGAAAGATTGCTGTTTCTCTCCAGATAAAACCTTTTATGTTGTGAAACTCTGAACTCAAATTCACATCTCTCTCTCATACTTGTTTAACAATAAGTTACTAAACAAACTAGGCATTTAACCTTGAAATAAAGCAAGACTAAAAGGAACACAATACTATTGCTGTTACAAATAAGCTTTGTTATACTTTTCACAAAAAAGACATACATACAAACATGAAAGTCATAACTCATTTATTGAATGAATAGTATATGCAAGAATACCAATAAAAGGAAACTAATACTACAAACTACAATTTTGAAAATAAAGCCAATATAACAGGAACAAAATATACATAACATGAGAGGAATGTTTGATTTTGACCCATAATGCATTCCTTATCTTTACAATTAACCTAAATATCTGTTAGAACAAAACCGTATACCTTGGTCTAACTTTAGCGCTTTTTAAAAAAAGCAACATTCTAGAACACTTTTCTTTTTCTTTGAGATATGTAAGATTCACACATTTTTTCAAGTACATAGATTCTGATTCAACAGTAGATCTACATATCTTGTTATTCTCTTAATATCTTGAGTAGCATGTACTCCTGAGCAAGAACTATCTGAAATTCTAAAATTGCCGATCTTGAAATAAAATGTATTTCAGTTGTGGGTTTTTAATAAATTGAGATGAAAGTAAAATTCACCCCCCACCCTCCCTCCCCCCAGGAACAAAGAGCTCTTATTAAAGTATAGAAACTCAAGTCTATCTTTCTACTCTAAAGAACATTTCATACTAACATTTCTGGTAAGGCAATAAATGCTCCAGAATAATCTTCAATATACGCTTGCAAAGATTACACTGTTTAATATCAATAACAAAAACAAAACAAAAAAAGGAAAAAAAGAATAAAGGAAAGAAAGAAAAGACGCTTCAAAATTTCAAGCTAAAATATGCATAAAAGACAGTCATGGCAGTATTTTTTTGAAATGATGTAAATGTTATATACTTATCAAATAATGTCATGCTTATTAAAACTACAGTTAAGGACTTAAGAGATGAACAGTAAATACACTGCTGAGGTCCATGTTTCTAAATATTCATACCACAATGTAATTACTACCCAGAAGATGATGATGCTACTTGGGAACATAAGTACTGTACACTTTTTACATTGTAAGGCACTTTTACTCAGCATGTGACGAAAACATGGATAGAGAATCAAAATATTGGAGGTTTACAACCAAATGTGATTTTTCATGTGACTTCAATTTACATTTCAATTTTTAATGACTGTTTAGCCAATCACACCACAGTGAGAAGAATAGGTAGCCAGCCACTTATCTAGCCAACCAAAAGGTAAAGTGCTATTCTGGTTGCTAGTGGCAGAGAAAGGGTTGAAGAAACCCATAAAAAGTCATACATTTTATTACATAACAAATCCATCAACTGACAGCTATAGTATTTGAAGTCCATTACATGATTATTGACTGGCCATTATTACCCCGGCACCTTCCATTTTTCCGAAAAACATCATTACAGTAGTTGTCCAAAAATGAAGGTGCTCTCTTGTTCCATGGGTAAGTCTATGGCACACAATGTAAAAATGATCTAGACACAGTGATTCAAAGATTTAAAATAACGGGTTTCAAGCTGTTGTAAGGAAATAAAATACAGATCCTTTGGGAAAAGTCACATAGCTTGGTAAACAAACATCTAGATCTGTCGTTGCACTTCAAGTCATGGTGAATTTTGAAAATTCATCACATACACACAAAAAACCCAATGGCATATTTCGAGCAAAAAGAGAAAAACATACAGGGCAACCCGCTACTAAAGCTAATTTCCTTCTAAAAATAATAAAAGATGGTTAAAATAAAGCAATCGTCAAGTCCCTTGATTTAAGTAAATGTGTGAATACACACTTGACAAACGTGACTTTAAGGGACCAGCAGTTAAAAAAAAATCAGTCATTAAGCACAGTGTAATTTTCCACCTCTTACATTTTTAAAATGCTTTTCCATAAGCTGCAGAATATCTCAATGTACAGTCAAGTTAACATGTTATTTCTTGCTTCTTAATTTGCTTCAATGTGGTAGGTTAACTAGTAATTCAGAAATCAGAATCCCCACCCTTGATATTGAGGTGCTATGGTAATATTAGGCAGACCGCAACTAAAGTTTTTTGGTTTTGCCATAAAGAAATATATAAATGCGCTTCAGCAGACAAGTGGAAGAAAATATCACTAGGCTAGAAATGCCAGTATGAAAATCCTTTCTAAAAAGCTGGGTTCTTAGGCTTTGAGAAACAATTCTGATAATCGATAAAACACCATCAAGCCCCACCCGAAGAAAAGTGGGGCACCAAAGGCTATGTAATAGATGAGCAAAGCAATGAATGAAAACATGAAAAATATTAAATAAAGTTTCTAAAATAGTGGTCACAAAATTAAAAATAAATACTGTTTTATGCAAAGACTGGTTTTTAGTCCTGTAGCACATGAGACCTCCTTACATGCTTTGAGCCAATAGATGAAGTGTTCCACACCACACGGCACTTGAGAGGAACGGGCTTCAGACCTGGTGGCTAAAGTCCTTAGTGAGTGCTAACCCTTTAAATCTTAAAGAGGTTTAATTTGCTGTTGCCAAATGTTAGTTTAAACTTGAAAGGATCCAATCACTTTGCGAGCAGCTCTTTGTATGACATGAAAAGAGAAGAGGTTTACTGTCAATTTTGGCATAAGCACTGCAGCTCATAGCTTATAATCACCAGTTGCCCGAGTCCATGCTGGTCAGTGAGAACAACTTTAACAGGAACCAAACGAAAAGCTTTAGCACACTTCTTGGAAGAGATTTTTAGCATGTGCTGTCAAAGCCAAGAGAAAAAGAAGGTTCTCTTCATTTCTAGCCTCCATTACTTGAGTGTGAAAAAAAAAACTTCACAAATTCCCAAGTGTTGCCACCAGAGGCGTGTTTGCACTGTAAAGTGAAATTTGCTTATGCTTTCCCTTGAGTATGAAGCCACTAAACAAACTGAGACACTCTAAACAGCAGAACTTTGTTCAGTCCAGAAATATAGCTTACTTCATTTCAATGTCTGCTTTAACTGTTGACACTATACACAGGGTTAATAGTGTTTCAATTGCTTCCCAGAAACTGCAAACTACGGCTACGTAATATCAACATGTCAAACTCTGCCATCTAGTGAAGGCTCATAAAACAAACGAGACGTTTTTAGGCAGTTCAATGAAGGATCTAAGAGTTGGGCAGTAAAAAGTTACAAACCCTTTTTGATTTTAGAAAACAGTGAAAAAAGAATAGTAGTTATGGATGTCTTATTCATTCCCAGTTTTCTAACTCTGTCCCATGAACCTGTTTAAAAGATGATAAAAAAATGTAAAATATGATGCTTGAGGGGAACACAATAAAAATAATGTTATTGAGGAGCGAGAATATCTTACTGGTTTGACATTACAACTACATTTATTGATAAAGTGGATAGCTTGTTTTTACTGTTACAAAATCAGCTAGTTAAAAAAAAACTATGCAAGCCTACACAATCCTCAGCATTCTAGTAACATGCTTAACTAAACATAAGAGCATTAAAAAAATCATACTGCACACCATTACTTTAACATGTATTTATCAGTGTGTATTGTATCCTGACAACAGATCCGATATAATTAACTTTCATACCTAATTTCCATTAAGTTGCTGCTGAGTTAGTTGTTGCTGATCAATTTCTACTTTTCCCCGGCTTTTACTCTCTCGTTCCTCATCTTCTTCATCTCTCTCATCATTTCCACTATGATTTTTACAATATAGTCTACAATGATGAAAGATAAAAATCTCAAAACGTTTTGTCACTGTTGATGAGAATATATTTTATGTTATTAGTGGATGAGGTTGGTGCCCATTTAAAAAATGGGTTTCCTCATCCAAACTTTTAAAAACACTCCACAATTAGTTACAGGTCCATTTCTATCTAAAAGATAGGAAAGCACTCTATTAATGAGCTGATAAAAGTTCCTCTGAAATAAAACCTCTTGTTTAGGATGAAAGCTAAGTTATCACATATGCACAAATATAAGGCAATTGCTCCTTTTGGCCAATGAGATTAAAAACAAAGTTTTTGGCCAACTTGAAAATATCAACTTTCAGGTATACAGAGGAAATAATCAAATTCTGTAACATTTCATATACATAATTTAAAAGCACAGTTTAGGAAATAATATAAATTCTATCTGTACTGCTTTCTGCTCCCATTTCATGAAACAATTTTACTCAAACTCTTCAAATGCCTTGTCATTAGTGTCCTGGCCATCAGCAGAACACCTTTATGAGTCACCTGACAGTTTTCAAGGCATGGCACTTGGCTACGTCTCTCTTGATCTAGACCGAGTCCCCAACCTTCTTTTTCTCCCATGACACTGACTTTTTGGGAGGAGTTAGACCAGATACCTTGTCAAGTATACTACATTTTAGATTTGTCTAACTGGTACAGTTTTATTTGTTTTTCTCTCACCCCTATTTTTTGTAAACTGGAAATAAGGTCTAAGGGCTTGGTTCGCTTTAGGTTCAACATCTCTTCGTTAGTTCAGGATAGTTTGCAGGTGATGCTGCATACCTAAGGAGGCATGTAATTTCAGAATGCCCCACTATTAGCGATGCTGTTTGATCATTTGGTTATGGTGGTGATGATGGCCAGATTTTTCTCCAGTGTAAAGGTACGTTTTTCTCTTCAAAATTAGCAAATCTCTGGAGTGATACTTTGACATCATGCTGTTCTGACATGTGGGTTCTTTTATGCTGATCTTTTATTTGGACATATACACTGTATACTTGAAATTCATTTATTTTAATGAAAACAGCAATGCAGGAGGTTTTGGACAAGGCTTTAGGCCACTTTAACGTATATGCACCAATATACTTTTTATAGCTAACCACCCCCACCGCAATCAAAGGGTGGGCTGATCTGAACTCACTTTTAGGTCAATTATACACAAGATGGTAAGATGGAACAATGCTTAAAAATCTTCAGTGGATACCCTATTATGATGAGCAATAGATAACAGATGATCATATAGGAATTCATCCACCACAAATGATCTAGAGCTAGGTTTAACATTAGAAGTTTCTAACACGTGAGTAGCATAAAAGGTGGGGGAGGGGCAACAATAGCAAGTGACTTCTGACCTAGTTTTGCTTATCAATTTTTTATTCTTAAAACATTCTCAAAGAACTATGGACAATTGGTACTCTTCAAATGCTGCACAGTGGAATCATCTTCTTTTTTAAATCACGAGTTCAAACACCAAGAGTAAGACTCCCACATAGTGCACTATGAAGTATCATCCCCCAAAATATAACCTGCACCCAATTAGGCCTTTGAACCAACTTACAAACTACAAGAAATATGGAGGGGTAGAGAAACAAGGTATGTGGTATCATGAAAAAGCAAACCGAGGAACCTAGAATGTGGGACTCCTAAAGGACAACTTAATGGAGTTCTTCAACAAGCAGAGAGAAAAGGTGGGGCTGGAGTGTGGATTGCTCTATATTAAGAGAGACTTAAGGAACATATCTATTAAATGCAATGTAGGGACCTTCTATGTATTGAGATTTGAACAAATCAAGACATTTTCAAGACAATGAGGGAAATGAGAAAGTGGACTGGGTATGAAATGATACTAAGTATCATCCCCCAAAATATAACCTGCACCCAATTAGGCCTTTGAACCAACTTACAAACTACAAGAAATATGGAGGGGTAGAGAAACAAGGTATGTGGTATCATGAAAAAGCAAACCGAGGAACCTAGAATGTGGGACTCCTAAAGGACAACTTAATGGAGTTCTTCAACAAGCAGAGAGAAAAGGTGGGGCTGGAGTGTGGATTGCTCTATATTAAGAGAGACTTAAGGAACATATCTATTAAATGCAATGTAGGGACCTTCTATGTATTGAGATTTGAACAAATCAAGACATTTTCAAGACAATGAGGGAAATGTGAAAGTGGACTGGGTATGAAATGATACTAAGAACTTACTATTGATTTTACAAAGTGTGGTAATGGCATAGTGATATTGGAGTCTGTAGGGATAAAATGACACGCGATCAATGATTCTGCTTTAAAATACCTCAGAAAGAAAAAAAAATAGATGAAACAACTGTGGCAATTACTTGGTACCTTCTGAGATGGGGAGTTGTTACTCTATTCTATTTTTGAAAATTTGTATAACAGAGTTTTATTTAAAAGGATGAATCCTTTGTTGTTAGAACAAATTTTAATCTTTTTATGGGGTTATTTTTCACTCAAGGACCATTTCCCATAGGCCCGTTATGTATCCGTCACCAGTCTAGGCACTAAGGCCACAGGTGTCAACTGGTCAAACAAGATTCTTGCTGTCACAGAATTTACTTTGTTATGTTGGGAGAATGACATTTTAGAAAAATCCATATTTAAATAGTTTAGAAATACAATATAACAGGATAAACAGAATCACTATATAATCTTCCCTAGCCTTTTTAATATGAATATATTCAGGATCCAAAAAGCCACATGTAGGAGAGAGGGAAGCCAATTCATTCAGAAATATTCCTCCTTGCATTTCCTCCTATTTGTTCATTCTTCTCTCCCCAAACTACCTGCATATGGACTCTCACTTGAACTCAATGGTCTCTACGAAAAGATCTGGACTCCACATTATGAGCAGATTTTAGAAACAAATTTCAATGTGAAAAAAACAAAAAGAGCAATTCATCATGGATCCCAGTGCAAATATTTTTGTTTAGAGATGGTCACCGTAACATGATTTTCTAAGGGGTAAAACCCACCTAAATGTATAAAAAAGGAACCAATTAAACAAACTGATATACCCATGCAATGGAATACTATGCAACCATTAAAGTAGTGATATCAAACAGATTAATGTCACAGAAAAACACACCTTAGATACAGTAAGTGAAAAACAGATTATAAAACAGTGTATGTAAGAAAATCTTGTTTTTATAAATATACACATGTACATAATCACACAAATGTCTAGAAGAAAATATTCCAAAAGATTTAAAATTATGTCTGGAGGTAGAATTAAAGTTCACAATAAGTTTTTTTTCCTTATCTAGATTTTCCTGTTTTTCCCCAAAATGAAAATGAGTAATTAAGGTAATACGTAAAGTTAAAATTTAAATTTTAGTTGTTTACATGGATCTATTTCATCCTTTAATTGCTGCACAGTATTCCACTAAATGTATACACTAAAATTTATTTATTAAGTCTCCTAATGGACATTCTGATTCTTTTCTTTTTTTTTTTGCTATCGTGGGTGAAAGGTTAACAAAAATCTTTTCCCATTCTTCATGAGAATTTTATCTTTGATTAACTCTCTAGCTGTGTTCCCTTGGCAACTTAACAAACATTGGTATGTTAACTATTTTACTAAGCTCTATTACCGCCTAATTGGTAGATTGCATCTGGACTGGAAGAATTATAAATATTCTGTTAAGAAGCCGGATCTTTGGTCCTCTCTCCCTGTGGTGTAACCTAAAAATTATCTATGCCAATATAACTACAGTCATGCTTTGCTTGACAATGAGGATCGGTTCTGAGAAATGTGTTATTAGGCAGTTTCACTGTTGTGGAAACCTCAGAGTGAACTTACGCAAACTTACATGGTATAGTCTACTACACACCTAGGTCATACGGTACTAATCTTATGGGACCACCATCATCTATGTGGTTCGTCGTTGACCAAAATGTCGTTATGCAGCACATGACTATATATCGTAAGACGTATGAGGCTTTTAAGCCAGGGTGGATCCCATGCCCACCCAATGTGGATCATCTTATTGGACTTGAGCTGTACTACTATACTGACTGCTGTAAGGAAAGAACAGCTGATGCTGCCCTGCTGGCAAGCTGCAGTTCCTGTCTATACCCTTCTTGAGTAGACTGATGCCATCTGTGGTAATCTCAGTCTGAAGTACAGTTGAGTCTAAAAAGGTGCCCTGGTGAGCACTGCAGCATCATTAACAATAATGCAATGAATCTTCTTTGTATTGTTGTCTGCTCACTTCCCTGAGATAAATCCCTACAAGCAGATTCGTAGCAAAAGCTACACGTTATTTTGTTTAAGGTTTTCGTCTCCAATGATAAACTGTTCTCCTAAAAAGTTGCACCTATTTATATTCTACCTTAATATCAAATGAGAATGCCTGTCTCTCCAGAACCCAGCTAACATCAGATACTATGAATCCTACTAATCTTTGCCCATCTGATAGGCAAAAACTGTTAAGATCTTGTTTTCATTTGCATTTCCTTCATTACTAATAAGGTTGAAGAGTTTTTCACATGCTTGTAACCCACAGCTATTTCTTCTATAAATTGCCTATTCACGTCCTTTGCCCATTTTTTAACTGGGTTGTGCTTTTCTTAATGATTTGGAGTTCTCTTTATACAGTCTAATTTTAATGTAATCAAAAATTCTGAGTTTCCTATCATGCTTGAAAAGGCTTCTATACTCAACATTATAGAAAAACTCTGTATTTCCTCCTCACACTTATAGTGTTATATTTTATGATTAGATTTTTAATCCATCAAGAATCTATTTTGGGGTGCAGTCTGAGTAAGGATCCAAATTATGTTTTCTACCTGGAAAGCCAACTGTATAGATATCATGGACTGAATAATCTATCTTATCTCCACAGCTATAAAATGCTACTGTAATTATTTTAAGATTGCAACAAAGACATGGATCTATTTCCTGCGATCTTTGTCACTGTCCCCAGTACCATACGATTGGCTTTGATATCTAATAGGGGATTTCTCTTCTCAATAGCATTAAAAATCTTCTTGGCTGTATGTGATAAAGACTAGGTGACTACCCCAATATCTAGTTTCTCCCCGTCCCTCTGCAGTACTAAACCAGATTTTATTTGGGTAGCAATGTACCCACTAAGAGTATATTTCCCAGTCTCCCTTGGACATGTGACCAAATTCTGGCAAATGAGGCTGTGTGGAACTTCCTGGAAGGCTGAGTAAAGACCATCTCAATTGGAGGAATACCCACTTTGTCCTTCCATTTTTCTTGACTCCTGCTTCGTCCTACTAGCTATAGATGGATGTTCCGAGGATGAGAGAGCAGAAAGATGGTAATCTAGGACCTCAATGACACTGAAAAGCTGCCTACCACATCTGGACTGCTTTCCTCTGGACATCTTTTAGAGGAGAAACAACCTTCTATCTTATTTAAGCTTCTATTTTCTTTCCTGTTATACAAAGGTAACTTAATCATTACAAATAGAAAATAATACATTTACTCTTCTAGAGAAAACTGTCGACAATTTGGATTTCATTAAAATTGTATTAAATATATAAATTAATTTGGGGGAGAACAGGTATCTTTCAACATTGAGTGTTTCTATCAAGGAACACAATATGCTTTGCCATTCGTTTGGGTCCTGTGTAAAATTCTTTTTTCTTTTAAAGAAAAGTTCTCCTTTAGAATGAGTGAGTGAATGACTGTGTGTGTGAGAGTGTGTGTGTGTGTGTGTGTGTGTGTGTGTGTGTGTGTGTGTGTGTGTGTGTGTGTGTGTGTGTAGGGGGTAGATATTCTTCTTTTACATTTTCTAACTAGTTATTACTGGAATTGGTTTTGAAAATTCATCTCATATTCAACAACCTTACTGAACTCTTACTAATTTTAATAAATTCAGAGTTGATTCCTTTGGATTTTCTTGAGAACAATGATATCAATGACAAATATTATTGACAATTTTATTTTTCTCCTTCAAGTTTATTATACATTTTTCCTCCTTTTTTTGTTGCACTGGCTTAATCCTTCAGAAGAACACTGAAAATATTGGTAGTTGGCACCCCTGTCTTGTTCCTGATCTGAATCAAAGTGTATTACTGTAGTGGTTCTCAATTAGAAAGGAACACGAGAACCATCTGGGGAATCATCGAAATACATCGTTGGGGCCTGACCTACTGAATTTAAATCTCTGAGGGTGGGGCCCAAGCATGCACATTTCTAGAGGGCCCTATCCACCCCCAGATGATCCTGAGGTTCGGCCCATGGTTAAGAACCATCGTCCCTTTACTTTAATACTAAATAAGCTACTGGCTGTTGTTTTCTCATAAACACTTTACGAAGACTCCTAGATTACCAAAGCACTCATTACCTTACTTTACAATTCAGAAATGGATGATGAATGGTATCAAATGTCTTTTTACCACCCACCAGGAAGGTAATAAGATTTTTATTAATTATAATGGATCATATTAATATATTTCCTAATTTTGAACACTCTTTAATGATAGACTACAGTACTGGATTTGACTTTCTAATATTTTATTTAGGATTTTGGTATATATATTTATAAAAGTAAGATTGGTCTACAGTTTTTTTGTTTGCTTTTATTTTAAATGTTATCTTCGTCAGGTTGGTGTCACAGCTATGCAAGTTTTACAGAATGAACCAAGAAGTTTTCCATCTTTCAATATGTGCTGGACCTCTTTAAATAACATTGGAATTATCTGATCCTTAAAAGCTTGATAGAATTCACTTGAAAAACATGTATGCCTTTATTATTAAACAAAGTTTGGCAAATTTTTTAATACAGCATTAGCACCTCATGCAGTAACCCAAATGACGTGGTCACTGCTTATGTAAACTGCTCTGTACACAGAGCAGTGGACCTTGAGTTACTGGTTTATTGCATACTGGAAGTGTGAGAATAAGGAAGTGCTTTACAACTCACAAAGGCAAATCAAAATTTCAGGGACCCCTACGAACCTATTTTCCATTTGATTAAACAAATGGAACCATTATAGATGCACATTGGTACCAGTAGCCCAAGGCAGCACAGGTAAGTGGAAGACCCATAAAAAAGAAGCTAACATGTAATCCAAAAGCTCCACATCTTACTCTTTCATCATTCTTCCAAGAGTATCTTTTGGCCTATTTTACAACTACATCCTATTCTAAGCCACCAACAATTCTCACCTGGACCCTTAGCAGGGGCCTCCAAACTCACCTCCCCATTTGCACCTTTGCACTTTGGGGTCCTGCGCACGTCCTCTCTGACTAGAACACTTTCCCAGTGTCCACATTTATCTTTGCCCTTCAAATCTCAACTCAAGCACTATTTCTTTAAGGACATTCCTAAATACTCCCCCACTACAAACTAGGTTAGCTCCTCCTTGCTATCCGTTCTCACAGAGCTTTGTAACACATCTTTTAGAGCACTTAATGTAGTTTGTAATTGCGTACCTATTTATGTGGCCATTTAATGAACATGTCTCTCCCACTAGACTGTAAGCTTCCTGAAGACACAGTCTGCGTCTGTTTTGTTCACTACTGTATACCCACCTCCTAGCACAATTCCTGGTACATAGTAAGCATAATAAATACTGGTTGAATGAATGCCAACCCAGGGATGTGTAGTCAGAGGAAAATGCCAATTGCAGTAGTCATTTCTTTTAAAGAGTCCCCAGTATTCTATACTTGGCTTAAAACTACCTAAGAATAGTGATCAAGTAAACTAACATCATCTATTCAAGGGCAGTTACTTACTGACAAGTTTAGGAAAAGGGACAATTGTTCTCTTACTTGTAAATTCCTCGTGACATATTTTCAATGTATTTAGCTTTGTCTTGTACTCCACAGTGGTAATGGTAAGTCTTAACACAGGCTTTTATTTCACATCCAATAGTAGCACCGGGCTGACTGCAAAGTGTACATTTCTGTTTAAGGGAAGAGAAAGAATAATCATAAGCACTATTTCAAAGTTTATGCAATCTGATTTATTCCATTTTAGCCAGAGTTCAGCCAAACATTCCAGTTTACAAAGAAAACAGCCAGTTTTCTACTGAAAAAGAGTGCACTGAACTTATCATATAGCATATGTATTAAATAATGCTGCAACTTAAACCAGACTTTGATAGACTTTCTAACATTGTCATCCCCTGATGTTTCCATTATTTAATTGTACTAACCATCGGAGATCTGACATTTAAACATAAATAAGACACTCCTTAATACTGCCAAACACACAGAAAAGAAGGATATTCTATATTTTAGTAGTTGGCGTCTTTTCCTCCCTGGGGTCAGTTCCTTTCCCATTATGACTTGGGGAAAGAATGAGAAGACAGGAAAGCAATTCCCCCCGGAGAGGGAATGCTACCAAGTAGGCAAAATGGCAGAGGGACACTAAAGGGGCTGAAATCTTTTCAAGACTTCTAATTTCGGTCTAGATCAACCTTGCCTCAAGAATGTTCTGAAATTAAAAGGTGATTGTTGACCACAGGGTTTCAGAGTCAAATAAGTTTGAAAAATGCTAGTTTTAAACAGATTGCTTGATTGCAGAACTTCTCACAGACTTTTCTCCAGGAAGGAGGGCCTAGTAAACGGTTCCCAAGTTTATCGAACTCCAGATGCTCTTTTATACTTTTGGAAGGGTGGAGGAGCATTCTGATGGACTAATTTCCTTTGGAGCATACTTGGGAAAATGCTAGGTGAGTGTTTCCACTAACATTCAACAGTGCAGAGGTAAATAAGTTGATCAAGAGAACTGAATTATTATCCTAGTCACCTATTTGGACTTTAGCTGTAAGACACAACACTGCCCTGTAAGATATGATGAAGTCATTTCTCTCTTTTTTTTCAGTACTATACGGTTCTGTTTCAAAGCAGTTTCATTTTTTAAAAAGTAACCAAATATCGATAACCTCAACTGGATTTAAACGGAACAGATAACATCAACAATCTTCACACCTTCAAAAATGCAGTTCCACAAAGAAAGGGTCATTTCTAAGGGTTTCAGACAAAGATCATCAATGTTTGAAACCACTAGATCAAACACTGAAGGGGAACTTCACAACGGAGGGATCAGACTCACCACCTGAATCCAGGGATCAGACATTATGACTTCTCTGATATGATAAAATATGGATGTTACAGACCCTCCTGTGAAGTATCCTTACCCCCTAAAATGATGAAACTGAATCTAATCAAGCCTTTACATCTAACTTCCACTTCAAAAGAAAATCTGGCAGATAGAGGGACAAGTTAGATGGCACCACGAAAAAGCAAACAGACAAATAAAACGTGGGATATTCCACAGGACAATTAATTCATTTTCTTCAACAAGCCAATGGCATACAACAAAACAAAAACAGAAACAACAAGGACAGGGAGGAGGGAGTGCCCTAGATTACTTAAGGGACATACAACAACCAAATGTAATGTGTGATCCTCCTTTGGATTCCGATTCACACAAATCCACTTTAAAAAGATAGTTTTGAGACAATTGGGCAAATACAAATACAAACTGGGTATTAAATGACACTGAGGACTCGTTAATTTATAAGGTGTAATGACATTGTGGTTAGGTAAGAAAATGTCCAACTTTTAAGAGATACATACTGAAATATGTAGAGGTGAAATGATATGAAGTCTCAGCTCTGCTTTAAAATACTTCAAGCAACAAGAATAAAAGGCATAGATGAAACGAGTGCCGCAAATTCTTGATAACTGATGAGTCAAGGTGATGGACAGACGTGTGTTACTAGTCTTTCTAATTTGGATATGTTTGAAAATTTTCACAATAAAAAAATTTAAAAATTAAAGTCATTTCTAGAGACAATTGCTGTCTTAAAGAAAAGATTTTGCATTCCATTGACATTTTATAATACTCATAAACTGTAAAGGAGTAAGTGATCAATAAAGATGCCAATATTTCTTAAAGCTATTTATTAGTAATTCAGTATGTTTAAAAACATGAGACTCAGGCACATTTTATAAAGGAAACTTTAAAGCTATGATAAACATTTTAAGAGACATAATTATATACGTGTACTTTAACTAAACAGAAAATTTAAAAAAATTTTTTTTCCTCTTATTAAAAAAATGAATGAATAACAACAGGGGAGGTTCTCATTGCTATATTCACGTTATGGAATTTTTCTTTAAGCAAGCTGAAACAATGTAACATTTTTAACTTAATAGGTGTGTCACATTCATATGTTCATTTATTTGATTAATAAGACTCTCAAATACCCTGAAATATAAATCTCAGTCTAATTCTCTCAAGTAATGAAGTTACATAGAAAGAGGAATAAGTTTCAGTAACATCAGCATCTTTTATTTTATTACAGATAAGTCAAATATGTACTTTGCATTAACATATGAACTACTTTGTATTAAACTTTTTGATGACTGGATAAATTTGAGATGTGTTCTAAATTTAAAGCAGAAAGTCAGAAGAGTAACGATGCATAACATAAATATAAAACCACAGACCATTCTTTTTCCTCGCTTAATCTCCTGAAGTACAGTTTTAATATCAAAATCTCCAAATTCTGCTCTTGATGTTGTTGTGAGCTGGACTGTGCCAGAAGAAAATAACTAGAAAAGAAAAATGCAAGAACATTTAATATTCAGAATCTTTGTGAGAAAAAGATAAAACAATATAATAACAAAAGTGTTGTTTAATAGCCTGAGAAAGATGACTTTTCTTTAATAATCAAGTACTGACTCAAATATTTTTAATATAGTCACATTTGATTAAAATATAATCCAAAATAAGGACAATGAAATAAAACTGGGGGCTGTCAGTATGAAGCCAAGATTAAATACTTCATTAAAAAAATGAAGATTTCAATAGTGTCACCCTGTCATCTCAACTGTTTTACATTTCCATAAAGTTTTTAAAAAGAGTTTAAATTAGCAAATTTCAACCATGGATGCAGATCAGAAACACCTAGGGATTTTTTTCCCTCAAACTAGACATCTTTGGGATCTACTCCAGGGGTACATATTTTGGAAAAAGCTCCCCAGGCAAATCTGATAGGCATCTCTGTTTAAGAACCTCTGATATAAATAATATAGTTTAAAAACCTACTCATAAAATGGGATGAGTAATTCAACACAATCTAATTCAAAAACGTTTGTATATGCTGTATGTCAGACCTGGATCTAAAGATGCAAAGATAAGATATAGGTGCTATCCTCAAGGAAATTAAGAGTTTATTAAGGGAGAGAGGCTCATAAATGAATTACTGCAACACACTGTGTCAAGTACAATAATAGAGACATCTACTAGGTTATAGTGGAGGTCGAACATATTCTTCATGACCAGTTTACAGTAAAGGTGAAATTTTTACAGTTATGAAATAGTTAATTATGGATTATCTGGAATATGTTAACTATAATCAGGATTACTTTAAATCCTACTAAATCATAAAGTCCACATTTTTAAAAATCTAAAGTTTACAAAGATTTGGGATTATAGGATATACTATTCATAATTCTAAAATACTAATGCTGGGGGGAAAAGTGCCTTATTTGGTTACTAGCTAAATGCTTTTCAAAAAACTTAAGTTTAAAAGCACATAAAAAGGACCATGCTTACCATGCACTTATAATGTGCAGCTGCCTTCTTGGCATTAAATATATGCAGTTTTCCTCTTGCTTCATTTTCTTCCTCCCCTACGTGACAAAATCCACATTTAGGCCTGGTGTCACTAGGGCTGCTTCTGTGTGGAGACCTATCTCTCTGCAGATGCAAAAGAAAAAAAAAAATTCATCAAAATATGCTATCAGTACCTCAAGCTTAGTTGACATTTCAAATGATAAATTTTACCTATAAACACAGTTTAAATGAAATAGTCATAGTGAAACAAAAAGTAAGAATCCTACATTTTTCTACTTACATAGGAACTACTTTCCATTTCATCTGTTCCGTGGGAGGATGTGGATCTGGTATCTTCCGACAGCCCTTTAAAATTAGTTTTTCGTGGCCTTCCTTTGCGACTTTTCTTTTTACTTTTAGGTGATGAGGGTTCCAGTTCATGTTCATTAAAACTTTCTTCTAAATCAGCTGCTTAAAAACGAACAAAAGCTTTACATCGACCAATCTTAAAATGAGCCTTAGTTCACGGGTACTTAGAATATATGTTTCTCCTTAGAATGAAATCACCTCCAGAAATGAGAAATGGTTTGTGGTCTGTTCAATATAGTAAGCTAACATTTCATATAAATGCAACAAAAATTAAATACAAAACACAGTTTTCTTATAATCATTGTGACAGTTATTTTCTTTGAATTTACAATTCTATAAAAATGAGTTTTGTGATCTTGACTGTGCACATAATTCAGTAAACATTTTCAAACTCCAAGAAGTCAATTTTTAAGATTAGTTCTTGTTATTAGTTTTTTTTACCATAGGTTTCAAAGTTTTACCTCACACAGTTGGTAAAATCAGAACACTCACCTAGAAAATAAACTTACTATAACTTGGAAAACTACATGAAAATAAAGAAGGTATATCTGTGCTAATATAGTAGCCATGAGAAACATGAGGCTTTTAAAATTTAAGTCACTTACAATTAAATAAAATTAAACCTTCAGTTTCTCAGTCACATGGACCACATTTCAAGTGCTTATGAGTCACATGTGGAAAGCTGCATCTGTATTGGACATCACAGATATAGAATGTGTCTATCATCGCACAAAAGTTCTACTGGACAGCACTGTTCTAGATAGCTCTTTAAACTATCATGAAAGTCAAATGATCAAATTCAGTAAGGAAGTCATCTACAAATGAATTAGCCAACCAATCAAGTAATTAAATATTAAGTATAAAAGGAATTTCTAACATAAGCGGCAGAAAAGTTATGTTGCAAGTTGGTTATGTATACTGTAAGGGATTACACAAAATTTACATAGAAATTTTAGAACTGTATTTCACAGCAATTTGAAAAGAATTTATACCATTAACAGAAGGTGCTTCATTCAGTTATTCACTACAAATATTTTATTTATTGAAGGCCTACTGTATATAAGACAATGTATTTAGCATTCAAAAAAGGTATAAAAACCAAATGTTCACTTGTCTTAAGGTCAAAATACAGAAAGTTTCAGGCACAGCTCTAATACCTTCATTGTTTTTTCTTTTACCATAAGTTATCGGTTGTAATTCCAGGGACTAATTTCTCAATGAGAAAGCATATCAACTCCTATTCTCTGATGCTAATATCTTTCCTAATAGATACTTTAAAAGTTTTTTGTTTTTTTAGAAATAAAAGCACATTCGTTATTATAAGAAAAGGGTAATTCAATTAGTATATTTGAATATGTAAACTCAAGGAACTGAGAGCATTAGATTGTTTGCAAAATAGTTAATAAAAATTTATATCAATGCAGCTTCACATAACTAGGGTAGAATTTTGAGGGAGGAAAAAAGGGGAAAAGGTAGAAGTTAGTAGATAGTGTTTTACAGACAACAAAACAAATTCATGTGAATAACTCTCCCTGTGAAGACAAAGAAGTCAATTAAAGCTATCTTCTGATCTCAACACTACAGTGAATTTCCTATCAGAACACATCACCTACTGTAAACAACTAAACTGACAATTTTTAAGACACAGAATTTTGTTAAAGCTGTTAGAATCACTTGCACTTGCCCCAAATTAAAAATTCTTAGAATGAAAAATCATAACCAAATGTTTCAATCATTCTGATACATATTATATCATACATATGATATACATAATATTGTTATTTACAATGAAAACAATCACTAACACTATAATAACACTACATTATTAAACATCTATAAGAAATTACTTAACTGATTCCATTATCAGGTCAACATGACTAGTTTTCCATATGGCACATTTGTCTGTCCTAAATATGGAATCATTCAGGATAAAAATTTAGGGGTCATTAAGAGCAATAATAAAAAATCACAAAAGATTAACAGATTTAACTATATTAGACTTTCCAACTTCCGAGTAAAAAAAAAGCGGTAAAATTAAAAGGCAAACAATAAACTGGAAAAATATCTGCTATACCTGTGAAAAAGGATTAGTATCTTTATGATATAAGCTTATAAAAGATTAAGACCCCAACAGAAAAATAGATCAAGCATATGATCAAATAATTCACA
The DNA here is from genome assembly GCF_037783145.1 of Equus przewalskii. Taxonomy (NCBI): domain Eukaryota; kingdom Metazoa; phylum Chordata; class Mammalia; order Perissodactyla; family Equidae; genus Equus; species Equus przewalskii. The sequence goes on along the minus strand of NC_091863.1, from coordinate 108,018,626 downwards.
GGATATAAGTAGTTAAACATACTCTTAGAAAATTTGACTTCTCTAGAATCAAACCGTAAATTAAGTGATATATCATTTTCACCTATCAAAATAGCAGACTTTCGTTATAAAAAGCTATAATAAACAACAAAAAGTGGGTTAGAAATAAAAATATAGAAGAAGCCTCAAAAAAACATTGAGATAGGGGCTGGCCCCGTGGCCGAGTGGTTAAGTTCGCGCGCTCCGCTGCAGGCGGCCCAGTGTTTCATTGGTTCAAATCCTGGGCACGGACATGGCACTACTCATCAAACCACGCTGAGGCAGCGTCCCACATGCCACAACTAAAAGGACCCACAACAAAGAATATACAACTATGTACCAGGGGGCTTTGGGGAGAAAAAGGAAAAGAATAAAATCTTTAAAAAAAACCCAAAAAAACATTGAGATAGACCATGCTTCTGGATGAACAGGATCAACACTGGAATGATCTCAGTTCTCACTAACTTAATTTAATGAAATGCCAATAAAATGGAACTTTAAGTTGATTCTATGGTTTTCTGGAAGAATAAATGTAAAATACACAAGAATATCTCTTAAAAAAGATATCAAAATATACTATAAAGCAACAGAAGTTAAAATACTGGCACAGGCATAGACATACATCAACAGAAGAGAAAACAAGGTTGAAAATAGACTCATATGCATATGGGAATTGGGAGTATGATAACAGTGGCATTTCAAATGAGTGGGGGAAAGACACAATGGCATTATTGGCTATCCATTTTTTTTAATTGAGATTTCTTTCCTTATACCATATGAAAAAATTAGAGACAGATCAAAAAATCTAATCATACAATAATATACTATAAATGTAATAGAAGAAAATGGAGGAGAATATTTTTCATAATCTTGGGGTTGGGACACCTAAGAAGCCATAAAGGAAGAGACTGAAAGATTTGACTAAAATTAAGAAAGCTTTGCATGGCACAAAGCACCATAAACCAGGTTAAAAGACAAATGATAAACTGGGAAATCATTCACATTTAGTAACAGAAAATTACTATCTATATTACAGAGAGCACTACAAATCAATTTCACAAAGATAAATCTCAAGAGAAAAATGTGCAAAAGATAGGAACTGGGGGGCCAGCCCCGTGGCCGACTGGTTAAGTTCGCACACTCTGCTTCAGCGGCCCAGGATTTCACCGGTTCGAATCCTGGGTGCGGACGTGGCACCAGTCATCAAGCCACGCTGAGGTGGCATCCCGCATGCCACAACTAGAAGGACCCCCAACTAAAAAAATATACAACTATGTACCAGGGGGCTTTGGGGAGAAAAAGGAAAAATAAAATCTTTAAAAAAAAAAGATACGAACTAGCAATTCACAGAAGAAATATAAATAACTAAAAAAAAATGAACAGAACCCCAACCTCAATAGTGATAAGAGAAATGAAAATTAAATGAGATAATCGGTTGGACAAAAATGAAAGCCTGATAATATCCAGGACAGATGTAGGGAACTGGACACTCTCATACACTGTTGGCGGGAGCACAAACTGGGTACAGGCGACAGTATTTATTCCCAATGGTAAATGCACAGAACCTTCTACCTGGCAAGCCCACTTCTAGGACTTTACCCTATAGAATCACTTGTATAAGTACATAAGCATATATGTACAAGGAAGATCAATGCCATTTTATTTGTATTCATGAAAAAAATAGATGTAACTGATTTTTATTACTAGAGAAATCCTTAAATAAACCACGGTTCTATTTATACTGTGAGATAAAACTGTTAAGAAAGAATGAGGTCGGGGCCAGCCCAGTGGCGCAGCGGTTGAGTTCACATGTTCCGCTTCTTGGCGGCCCGGGGTTTGCCAGTTCGGATCCCGGGTGCGGACACGGCACCGCTTGGCAAAAGCCATGCTGTGGTAGGCGTCCCACGTATAAAGTAGAGGAAGATGGGCACGGATATTAGCTCAGGGCCAGTCTTCCTCAGCAAAAAGAGGAGGATTGGCAGCAGTTAGCTCAGGGCTAATCTTCCTCAAAAAAAAAAAGAATGAGGTGGATCTATATGCACCAACAGGGAAGAAAGTCTATGATATATCACAGAATGAAAAAAGTAGCATAATGTTATGTATCTATATCATGATGTCATTATATTTAAAGAGTGTGCATATGCACTATATATGTATGTAAAAAAAGGCTCTGGGAAGATACACACCAAACTGTTACTAGTTATTCCTAGAGAATGTGATTTCGGGGTGAAGGGAGGGCTTTATTGAACTACTTTAATAGTACTACTGTACTATTCTAATTTTTGAAAAACGGGCAATGTACTACCTCTGTAATTAAAAGAATTTATAGCATCCAATATGGTGAAAGGAGAGGTAAACTCATGCACCGCTGATGGGAATAATTTAGCACAATCTTTCTACAAAGTAATATGGCAGCATGTATCAGGAACCTTAAAAAGACTGAAAACCCTTTGACCCAGTGATTTTACTTTTGGGAATTTATCCTAAAAAATAATTGAAAATGCACATGAAAATGTGAGTATGAAGCTAGTCACAGCACCTCTGTTTAAACTTTTCGTGGTTACTTATTGGGTTTTCTTCCCCTCAATTCAAAATTGTGAAACTGTTTTAACACTAAACAAATTTTTTTAAATAATTATTATAAAAGAACTATCTGCATAAAAGAAGTAAAAATCTTCCTTTCCACCTTCTAATTCCACCTGCTCTGCACTGCCAGCCCGCACCCTCGCTTTCTTGCTTCCCTTCCTTCTTACTGCCCCCCCACCCCCCAACAGAACCACTGTAAACTGCTTCTTTTCTCAACCTCCAGGGTTGAGAGCCTGGTTTTGAATCCTGGATCTGCCACAGACTGTGTGTCCTCTTACCTGAGACCTACCGCAGAGAGTTCTTGAATGAATTAAATGAGTTAGTTCATGTAAAATACTTAATTTAGAACACTGCCTGGCACATGACACTCTCAATAAATGTCAACTATTATTTTTTCGTACGTGCACATGTGTTTTTTAAAAGGACACACAAACAAATGGGATTCTATGCATACTATTCTGCATCTTGCCTTTTCCACTTAATACATAAATTGGAAATATTCAAAATATAAGAGCTAACATTTGAGCATTGTGAGATTTGACTATGCCAGATGTGCTATGCAGCTTATATGCATTATCATTTGAGCCTCACAATAACCCCATGAGGCTGTCATCAGTCACTGTCAGTTCAGAAAGGTTAAATAATCTTGCCCAAGGTCACAAAGCTAGGGAGTGGCAGAGATGAGACATGTTTTTAAAGTGGTAATACCCACTGTCATGGAAATACACATTTTCACATACTCCTGGAAGTGAGAAAAAGGACAGTTATACGTACGCTTATGTATGTACAGAATTGCTCTGGAAGGATATAGAAGAAACTGATAGCAGTGGCTGCTTTTAGCAAAGGAATTTGAAAACTGAGATACAAGGGCAAGGATGGGAGGAAAGCTTACTTACAGTGTATACTCTTTTGTAATGCTGATTTTTGTACATTGTTCATTTATCTATTCAAACAAATGAATATGATAAAAAATAAAACCTTGCCCTTGTATTCACAGCTGCAATTTCTAAAAATCCAGGCTGATAAGGTAGGTGACAAAATAAAGTTGTCTTCCTTCCTATGCCACCAAGTGTTGCCAACCTTTATGAACACAGCCCCCAGATGTCTGTGACACCTTAGAATAGTCAGGCCCCTCTGTTACCTTTCTGATTGCCCCAGAGAGGCAAGGCAAGTGACCAACTTACCAGGAAACCAAGTTTCCTCCTCCTAGTACTGTAAAGCCCTATCTGTCCCTTTACCAATTCTCTTCTCCTTCCTAATCAATGTTTTCCTCATCTTTTATTTCCTGCTTCAAGCTGTATTTCCTTCCCCCTCCTAAATTCTCAGGTCAGTTAACAGTATGAAGCAGGAAGGACCCTTGGACAGAATTGTGAAGACGGCCAGTTACTAGTTCTTCATTTGGAAAAAGTACTTAACATTCGTAAGGCAAAATCTCCTGGTCTATCAAATGGGACTGACAACAGCACTTTCCTGAAAAGGCTACTTTAAGAAAATGTTTGTGAAAAATGCTTCGTAAACTACACAGTTATATTCAATTGTTAGTCATTACTCTTATCATATCTTGTGTAGACCGGAAGCTCTTTGTCCAAAAGGGGCTTCTCTTCTAAAATCCCCAATGCGCCCACACTCAGCAGGCACTCAATAATGCTGGAATTTTTTTTAAAAAGAAAAAGCAAAAGGACAAGCATTAAGGTTGGGATAAGCATCAGCACCTCTGCTTTAAATCCTTAGGCTGCTACGCAAGGAAGACTGGAGGCTTTACATGCACTATTTCATTTATTCCTTACAATAACCCTATGAAGTGGGCTTTTTTCAAATCCCCATTTTACAGATCCAGTATCTAAGGCTCTTAGAGAGACTAAATAACTTGCCCAAGATCATGTGACTAGTAAGTGGTAGAGCTAAGATTCAAATATAGATCTGATTTTAAAGTCCATATTCAACTAGTGTAGGAAACTGCCTTTCCAGTACTTCATATATCTGTTCAATGCTACTAAACTTAAAAGGTTTTTCAAGACTTTGATATCATATTAAAATCTCCCTAAACTTCCATTTAATAAAAGTAATGAAGATTGAAAGTTGCAACATATTCTAGAGAAAAAGAACAAGGGAAAAGAAATATTAAGGGACTATTACAGCAGACAAAGGCTGAATGTACATGAACAACACACTTTCAACATACTTCTAATAGAACTATGGTGACCCTACTTCCTGGAACAAATCCAGTTACATGATTGGACACGCAATCTCTAACATAAAGTTTCTGAACACTGTATTTTAATCAGTTGGTCACATATCTGTCACTAAATTGTGTTCTCCTCCACTCCCCTCCCCAAAAAACCCTGAAACTCTGTTTTTTCGTTTTTGTTTTTTTCTGAGGAATATTAGCCCTGAGCTGCTAACATCTGTCGCCAATCTTTCTTTCTTTTTTTTTTTTGCTGAGAAAGATTAGCCCCTGAGGTAACATCTGTGCCAGTCTTCCTCTAGTTTATATGTGGGCTGCCGCCAGAGCGTGGCTGATGAGTTGTGTAGGCCCACACCCGGGATCCGAACCCACAAACCCAAGCTGCTGAAGCAGAGTGTGCCAAACTTAACCACTATGCCACCAGGCCAGCCCTGAAATCCTGTTTTATTAACTCATTTTGCACAACTAAAACCTGGCACAAGAGAGGCTATAGGACAAGGAGGTATCACCAAAAAATAAGTGACACATTAAATACCATGCTTAGTTTCAAGCCAAAGAAAATGAAGAGGTTACAAACATTTCTTGAGCAGCCATCTCATGCAAAATATTCTATCTTGGGTAATTTAAGAAAAATAATAAACCACAAGTTTGGCTCCTTACAATTCCAAGAACCTTAAACTGAGCAGAGGTTGTTTGTGATCATGACTAAAATTCTACACATTCTTACTGTAAATAGCTAACACTCAGCATCTACTCTAGAGACCATTTTCTATCTCATCACAGATTACTTTGCTCCATATAAGTTATTAAATAAAAAGGTCTTAACTCCTTAATGAAAATGATTTTAAAAGAACCACCATTTACACGTAATCACAGTTCCTTGTAGGTTCTCAAATGTTTAGTGATGGTAAGTTATCAAATTAAAGTACTTCTAGGGGCTGGCCCCGTGGCCGAGTGGTTAAGTTCGCGTGCTCCGCTGCAGGCGGTCCAGTGTTTCGTTGGTTCGAGTCCTGGGCGCGGACATGGCACTGCTCATCAGACCACGCTGAGGCAGCGTCCCACATGCCACAACTATAAGGACCCACAATGAAGAATATACAACTATGTACCAGGGGGCTTTGGGGACAAAAAGGAAAAAATAAAATCTTTAAAAAAAAAAAATTAAAGTACTTCTACAAAACAGAGCCTAGCATCAGCTATAAGCCAGAGCTATCTGCTATTACCAATATTTGACATTTTGGAAATACTACTTAAAAAAAAGAATATACTTATTATCTAAACACACATAAGATGGGAATGGGGAAAACTCACATAAGATGCAGGGTTTAATTCTAGCTATTCCTGCTCATTTGTAACATATAAATTTCTATTAAGAATAGGAGGACAGCACACCATTGTAACTGCTCAATAACCGCCATGTGGCTAGTGGCTACCATGTTGGTGTAAACAAAGAACATTTCCGTCAGCACGGAAGTTCTACCAGAGACAGCACTGTTGAGCCATTAGTTCTCGATCCCCTTGTAAAAAGCCCTGTACCTCTGAAGTCCATGTCATTCAGCTAAACCACTGCTTCTCAAACTTTAATGTGAATACAAACCACCTAGGACCTTGTTAAAATGGTGATTCCTATTTAGTAGGTCATGGGTAGGACTTGACATTAGACTTTTCTAACAAACTCTCAGATGATGTCAATTCTGCTCGTCCACAGACTACGCTACGTTCTTCCCCTCCTTGTGGCTAACAATTACCAACTCTCAATCATTCTACCTCATGCTCAGACTTTTCTGAGCACACAGCTCACAGCCCTTTTCTCCATCCCAACCCCTGCCATCATCCTGGGTGATTTCAACTGTCCACATAGACAATCTAAGCAACACCTAGCCATTCAGTTCCTTGATCTTCACTGATGTCTTCCATCAACCATCCAACTCCTATAACGACACCCAGACACCTTAGAAGCACCTAAAATGGTTCTAACTCTGAAATCACTGTATCACACTTGGGGACCACAAATGATTGCTTTCTGAAGTAATTTCATTCTCATTCTTCAACCTTTCCAGGACCACCAGTCTATTAATTCCTCCCTGTTTCTTCTTATTTTCCCGCCTTCACTTCCCTATCTTAGATTTCTCTCTTACAAATATCCCAAGTTCCCTTATCCCTTTACTTCTTTGTGAAACCCCCTTGGCAAAATCCCAATTCTGAATTAACCAACTAAGCACTTCATGTGACATCCAGGATCCTGAACTACTGAAGGAAAAGTCACACAACCTGACTGATGGTATTGCTACATAAATTCATGATTACCAAACTCAACTGGGCCCTCCATCCAGTCTGGAAACCTTACATTTCTCTAGGCAAACTTCCTCTCCCAATCGTCGTAACTATTCTTTCAAATCTTCTCCTCTGTCCTCACATGTCCAACCCTCACGTCTCTCCCTACACCTCTCACAGAGAAAACAGACCAGATAGAAACTGTCTATCCTCCTCCTCCTCTCCTATTACAGCGGAAATGTCCTCCCATCACAGGGCTTCCTGTGCACAAGGTTCCTCTTGAGGCTGAACCCTCCTTCCTGTACCTTCAATCTCTTCTAGCCTATGGGATCCTTTCTCACAACCATTTATATATCAACTAATCCTCCCGGTCCCCCCAAAAAGGCCAACTAAATGAAAGGAGCCAATCTGAAAAGGCTACATACTACATGATTCCAACTATAAGACATTCCGGAAAAGGCAAAAGTATGGAGACAGTAAAGAGATTCTCTAATTTAATATTTCAAAACACAGTTCATGCTATATCAAACTAACAGGACAGACTGAATTATACAGTATTTACCATTTTAAGTATTAGCAAAGTAGGTAGTGAGCCATAGATAGCAAATGATCACGAAACTGTCACAAGGATCAATTCCTCTTTGCTGTACAGACTAGCGCAGTACAATTCTCAAAGACAGTCCCTGAAATACAATCCTATAAACCCCCATCATAAATTACAATCATAAAGTAGAACATATGTTTCCCGTTAGAACAATCAAATAATTGGAAGTTCTGTTTCTGACAAAGCACTCAATATCAAATCAATTCAGGCTAGATGAATACGATAAAGTCAAAATTCAATAAATATAAACTGTAATACTTTTAAATTGCAAAATTATGCTTCAAGTTCTACAATATGAGTATAAACACACTACATATGTCAATAATCCAAGGGGCCCCAAGGTGCTACAAAAGCGTACACTGAACCCAAAATTTAAATCAACTGTATCACAAATTTGAATTGTAGTAATCCCGCCAGTCACATTAAAAGAAAAGTCGTTGTGAAAAGTATGAATTTAGATCTTTCTCATTAGTAAGTTTCTCAAAGCAAAAAGGTGGTCAAAATTATTCTACTTTACGTAGTCTGCAGTAACTTTTCTCTACCACTAGATGGTACTATCAGCTTCAGAAATCTAGGGAATAAAAGGGGAGATGTCGATATTAATCATTATTGCTATCCTCAAATATCCTGTCCCAGTACGTTAATATACTTGTATTTGTCAGATCATAAGTCTCAATTCTTGGCTTACCATATATGGTCACTACAATCTTAAAGAGAATCAAATAAACACACTGTTAAAATCTGAAGTAATGAAAGGTGGGAAAGCTTACTCTTAACCTTTCACAAAGGATTTTTCAATTCAATTCTAGAATTAAGTGTGGAAAAAACCTTAAAACACTATGAAGGTTTATCAGTTGCACTTTCTCTCACCCCTCAAAAACATTGTTCTTATTATTTATCCAATCTGTTTACCTTGAAGACAAGGTTTTGCTAAAAACTAGACACATATATATATATTTCTTTTTTTTGGTGAGGAAGATCAGCCCTGAGCTAACATCTGTGCCAATCCTCCTTTATTCTGTATGTGGGATGCTGCCACAGTATGGCTCAACGAGCAGTGTGTAGGTCTGTGCCGAGGACCTGAACCAGCAAACCCTGGACCACCAAAGCAGAGCCCACAAACCCAACCACTACACCACCGGGCTGGCCCCTAAAAACTGTATTTTTAACCAGCACTTTTAAAATATTTGGACTAATCTGGAGTCCCGAAGTGGAAACAATACTATTTTGTATTATAAAGCCAAGATCTGAGATCAAAAAGGGCCACAAATTTTAACATGCTAGCACCGATAATTAAGTAAATCTTCATACAGGAAACAACTTCCTAAAACAATAGGTTCAAACCAATCTAATTCTACACAACACGTTCTCAGAAGCTAACAAAAAGTTTAAAGATCTCTAATCTAAATGGAAAGATAGAACAATCTCAGATTAAATCTAAATCTTTTTAAATTGCTAGTAAAAGTATCAAAACCATCTGAAACAAGTCAGAATTCAATTTGAGAACTTTCTCATACCTTTTAAAGACCAAGTACAATTTGGCTGTCTATATATAAACATGACTAACCTGGTTTTGTAGAAAATTTAAGTGGGAAACCAACTATAAAATAATTTAAAAAGTTTATATTTTAAAACTGATTACTTCTTATGAACACGTCTGTATAAAAAAAAGTACTACAATGTGAATAAAAATTTAACAGAAAGGCTGGAGATCACAAAAGGTACTAGTCTCTCCAGTTCACATTTTCTGTATCTGACAGTTGCAAGGATCCGAACTATTACCCTTACAATCTACTAACACAGTTACATGAACACAGAAATCCGTAACCACTAGCATCATTTCTTCCTAAAGATAAATATACTCTTAACGGACTCTTTACAAGAACTTTGGGGTAAAAGTTTTCCTAAAAATTCCGTAAATTTTTCACTATGTACATTAGTTTATCCTAACGCTTTTCTTAATTCTTCAAAGTTTATTTGATATTAAGATACATTTTATGGTAAAACTTAATATAGTATAATTCACTCATATTTTACTCAAATATCTTCTTGAAAATGAAAAGTGGCTGAATGACATACCTTCAGAGTTATGTGCAGTTTTCTTGTGTTTTCGGCAATAAACCCTATAGGAAATGAAGAACAAAAATTATCAAGTAAACAAACTAAACTCACTTTTCAAATCAAGAAAATGAACATTATACTTCACCCCACTCACAAGTTGGATTCTAAAAATCTTATTAAACTTCCTTTGCCATTTCTCTAAGCATTAAATTCCTTACCAAAACACCATTTATAATGATGATGAAATGCTTTGAAATGGGGAAATTTTTTATAAAAGCCTAAAGAAAGTATGACTGTTTAAAAAAACTTAGAGAAGTTAAATAATTACATGTAAATTCCTTGTGAAGGTTTCTCTCGTATTTGAGCTTTATCATGCAATGCACAGTGGTAGTGGTATGTCCTGTGACATGTTTTCACATCACAACCAATTGTTGCTCCAGGACAATGGCACAAAGAACACATCTACAGCAAAACAATAAAATAATATTATTAGTGTATGGTTTTGCTAAGGCCGTGATATCAGGTTAGAGGCATATCAATCTCTGTCAAGGAAAACAAATTGGTTATTGAAAACTTTTGTAACTAAATTATGCTATTTTTCTTGTTTTCTCACCTAGAAGCAATTCAAATAAAATTGTACTGGGGCTATTTTTTTCCCATGTTAAACACTGAAAAAAATTAATGGAATATTATTAATGTCTGTTGTTTCACTGTGGTCAAGAGAAAATTTGAAATGTTGCAAATCAGGAATGTAAGCTGTGCATAAGTTAGGCCTTGCCACAATCCAGATTTTCCCGAAAACGAGTTACTGGGGAGAATGTCTCATACCAGAAACAATTTTTCCTTCACATTTCCACTTAATCAATGAGAATCTTTGGGGAAAAACTCACATACTACTTGGGAACCTGGTAAAATCAATTTTAAGTGAGGGAAGGAGAAAGGATAAAAGAATTAGGTAGATTTTTAAATACTTCGAACTCTAACAATATTTTGTGACGTCAAGTTGATTGTGAAAATATGCTCATCTATTTTAATTTAATCTGTTACTTACCTCTTACATTATGAACTCAGGCAAACAGATAAAAGAACAGATTCTTTCAAAATATTTTAATATACCTTATCTTCTGACTTTATTGGATAATTCATATTGTTTAACTAGCTCATGCTCTGAATTTAGGAAAAAATTCTTTAGAAAAAGTATATAATGATTGTTAATGGTTTTGATTAACATATCACAGTATACTGTATTGAGCAGACTTTTAATGAGGCTTTCCCCTAGCTATAAATGCCATGCCAAAATAAGTCCACAGCAAGATAAATCTTAAAAACTGTTCATTTGTTTCTTGGTCGCTAGATACCTCATTCTGAACTATTCTCATTCTTCTTTACTAATTTTAACATAAAGAACACTTACCATCCTAACTTTTAGATTACTTCGCCCTAAGCAATTTTGGTGTCACAAGGGGCTAATAGAAATTCCAATGAAATTCCTTATATTTCTCTAAGCAAGTCAAACATTCAACCCCTCATTCAAGCTATCATTTAAAAATTACTCATAAGTCAGAAACAGAAACATTTTCAATACAGGTACTTCCCAGAAAACATGAGGGCCAGTGCCCACTATTAGTACTAGAGAAATACTCTACTTCCTTAAATAAATATAGAAACTTCAAAGTATTACAGCAAAAAGAATTACTGGGCCAAATTATCAAGCAGGGAAAGTTGTTAATACTTTTAGGTGGCTTATAAATTCTTGAGGAGGTGGGGCATTTGTATTGCAGCTCAATTATGAGGTTCTATTATTTTAGTTAATCACATTTCTAATTAAAAAAATAGACATATTACAGAAATTTTGGAAAACACAAAAGAGTAGAAGAAAACTTTAAAATCACTTATACTCACCAAGCAGAGACGCCCTTACAGTGTTACAATGCTTATGTGAAAGTATTTTTCTATGTAATTCTGTACATACCATTTTGCAACCTGGTTTTTTTAACTTAATAAATCGAACATTACCCCACTTCATTAAGAACTCTACTGCAGGCGGTTCATCTTGAAATTACATCTAAAATGGGTTTGCATAGGTACATTTTGAAAAAGAAAATGAATTCAATTAGAAAGCAAAAATGAAAGGAGAGGTACTGTTAAAAATACTGTAGCAGGCTCAACACTGGCAAAGATACAGCGAGATGGGCACTCTCACATACTGCTGGAAATCGGTACATGCTCTGGACAGTAATTTGCCTTATTTATCAAAGGGCTTTCAAAAAGTTTATATTCTCTGATGCAGTAATTTTACTTCTATTAATCTAGTCTAAAAAATTCAGACTCAAATGATTTATATACAATCACGCTCATTGTACAACTACTTAGAATAGCCCAAAATGTAAAACCACCTATGGAAAACAACAATTGAAAACGTTTAAACAAATTATAGTACATCCATATATAGGAATATTTCATAGCCACTCTTTCCAAAGAAATTTTAGTGGCCTGGGAAAAGGCTTATGTAAAATTATTAAGTGAAAAAAATGAAGGATACAAAATTATGTGAATTATGATCCCAATTACGTTTATAACACATTCTTTGAAAATAGGTGAAAGTAAATATAGCAAATGCTGAGTGGCCATCTCTGGCTGGTTGGTTTTCTTCATCATAATTTCTTGTATTTTCTGATTTTTCTAGAATGGGCAAAAATATTTTTATATACAAAAAATTATTTTAAAAACATTGGGAATACTCTTCCAAATGTCTTTAATCCTCATCTCTCAGTTGATTGAGAATGGGAAGGAAATCAAATGTCCAAAATATATCAAAAAGTGTTTAGGCTGGTTATAAATTCAAATCTTCCCAAAGTGTAATCAGTTAACTACAGCAACTTAGGATGGATATATTTTTTTTTTAAGTGAGAAAAAATTTATTCTTTTATTTTGTCAGTTTCTCTCAAGGAAGAAAAGAAAGAGGAAGACATACCAATAAAAATGTTTTTAGAGAGTGGAAAATTCTTTTCAAGATTAGGAGTAGGAATTTTTCTCAATTAGAATTTTTGGGATCTATTTAATGCAGCATTCATATACAAGCAGAAATACCTGCTTGTATATGAAATTCTGGTGAGATACAAACAAAATAGCAAAAATTATCCATAATAAAACTAAATATAAAATTTATATCTGCTTGTGTACCTATGAACACAAAACAGGAAAGTAACTGCTATCTTTAAGTCTACTGCGCTATATTCCAACTCCTGAAATAATTCTTTTCTCCTGAACTCCTATGAGACTTAAGATATAATATTCATTTTGGCTCTTATCATTTTACTCCCCTGTATGGATAATTTTCTTTATAAATATATAGATTTTATCCATAAATTGCTTCTAGACTGAGTTTTTTGGAAGACTAACACTGTGCCTTACAAAGTAGTGCTCAATAAATCTGTTGATTTTAAGCTTACCTTGTTATTGAAGATTTTAATATCTTATGACATTTTTTCTCATTCATGTTTCTAATACCTACAGATTTAACATAATTATCATCAAGTATGTCTAAAAATATTTAAACAGTCTGAGCTGGGATTTGGAAAGGTAACATTGAGGCAACAATCCAGCTGCAGGGGAATCATAACGATTTTTCTTTGACTTTTGCTCCTCTATTCAGTTTGTTACCGAGCAGACCTAGTACACCTCAATAGTCAATTACCTCTTCTAAATGCGGAGACTGGAAGAAGAGGCCCCATCCTATTACAGACATTTGCATGTCATCTTTATAGTATGGTTAGAAGCTATATTAACTTTTAAAAACAATTTTTAACCACAATAATATATATTTAGGATGTACAGCATGATGTTTTAATACACATATACATAGTGAAATGATTACTACAATTAAGCTAACTAACATATCCACCTCTTCACAAGTTAGCACTTTTTTGTGCCTGAGGTGAAAGCACCAGAAATCTACTCTTAGCAAATTTCCAGTATACAGTATAGTATTACTAACTATAGTCATCCTGCTGTACATCAGATCTCTAGACTTATTTACCCTACATAACTGCCACTTGGTACCCTATGACCAGTATCTCCCCATTTCCCCCACCTAGTAACCACCATTCTACTGTCTGTGAAGCTATACTATGTCATGGTTAAGTTGTGCCACATAAGCAGAGTCTCAAGGAGCTGACCATAGATGAAAGAGGAACTAAGCCACGCATGAGAGGAGACAAAAGGAACTGAAAGGACTATGACTGCGCTAAAGTCCTGCAGGACCCAGAGGCTGGGACATACCTGCTCTTCAGTCAACTGAACTAGGCCAGGACTGAAATTCAGTTTGCAAAAGGAAGAAGTCTTAAGGAACAAAAGGAAAAATACTGCCTTCTCAGTAGTTACGGGGGAAGCTTAGGGAAAACTCCACTAAGACCACAGATAGATACAAGGTAAAACTAAAATGAGATTGCCAACTTTTAGGATAGGCAGAAAGAGAAGGCTCTTGGGGAAAAGCTGGAATCTGATGGCTAGACAGAAGCATACAGAGGTAAGGCAGGAAGGGCTAAGACTTAGCTTTGCCCAGCTTAACTGCCGTGTCTCTACTATGCATGTCAGTAACTGACCACCAGTGTATATGTACAAATTCTCATAGCCAAGCAGTTACTACTCTCAAGATGCCTGCTCCAAGAAAATGGCTACCAACATACAGAGAATGCAAAAGAGGTTCAAAAAGAGGTCATATTCTTCAGTCTGCAGGCAAAGAAAAAATGCTAAAAAGCACCTGGAGTTGGGAACAGGGTACCTAGGCTATTTTCACAGGAGACACAAGACAAAAATAAAGTGAGAGCAGTTCACCTTACACTGGTATTTGTTTTTTTGTTGTTTTTAATAACAGATAACACTACCTCTAGTAAAAACTAGAAAGCAGGACAGAGCAGCTGGGGCAAGTTTTCAGAGCTGCCTAAAAAATCCTCCTAACTCCAGGTTCATTGCTTTATTTATAGTAACACCTCACATGGCTAACACAGTTAGAAAACAGAGTGACCTCTGAATTACCTGGTTAACCGACAGTTGTCCACTTTCTTTGTTAAAAATTCCTAAAAAGAATACCACTGCACAGGAGGGTAGAACATAAACTCGTAACTGTTTCTGGTCTATCTTATAGCTACAATTTTAAAAATACAGCATTATCAAGAAGGTCTCATAAAAACACAAACTTAATATTAAGATTTATATAATAAAATAATTAGGTCTAAATGGAAAGCTAGAAAGCAAAAACGAAATCTGAAAGGTGTCAAAGTCATTGAAAAGTAACAAACCTGACAGATTAGGATCTTAAATTCCAAGTATTTCTAAAAAACAGGGCCACTGAAAAGTAGTTTTTACTAGAATAAGAGACTAAACCTAGGCAGTTACTGAATCATTTCAGAAGTCTTTTGGAAATGGGAGGGCAATGAACTAAGTAAGCCTATCAAGTTTTAACCTCGTCTCCTGACCTTGCTCTGAATATCACATACTCCAACTCCATCCAACTTTATGAATCATCATTGATGAGGAATATAAATTCTCTTATTGGAGCTTTTGAAGTTTCTTTTTTCATCTGAAAGGTTCAGACAGACTTTTTCTGAGCTCAGATCTTTAGGTTTCGGCTTTTTCCAGGTGCAGGTCTTTCAGGCTGAGGGCATTCTAAATTGCCCCGCTATTCTTCATCCGTGAAGAATCCCAAACGCACATCCATGCTAGAGTGAGCGCCGAGACATCCCCCCAAACCAGACACAGATTACTTTATATTATCGGTTTGAGCTCTCCTCCACTAGCACAAACAAATGAGAAGCAATTATATAATGACATCAATTTACAGTATTCCCAATCACAAAGAAGTACTAAATGAAAGCAAAGGAAAAAAGTTATTTGTGAATTTAAAAAATTAACTTAGTCAATAATAGTCAAAGACCTGATTTTCTCCATCATTAGACGTGAAGTTTCTCTTTGGCCTTATTCATTCTCCTTAATCACCTCCAAAGTAAAGCAAACTTCATTTTAATAAAAATGACAGGTAAAATATCTGCACACATTAAAATTAATTTGCCTGCCATAATCTGAGCCTTTAAAAACATTCATATTGGGGGCCAGCCCCGTGGCCAAGTGCTTGAGTTCACACGCTCTGCTTCAGCAGCCCAGGGTTTCACCGGTTTGGATCCTGGGCGCGGATATGGCACCGCTCATCAGGCAATGCTGAGGCAGCATCCCACATGCCACAACTAGAAGGACCCACAACTAAAAGTATACAACTATGTACTGGGGGAATTTGGGGAGAAAAAGCAATAAAAAAAAAGATTGGCAACAGTTGTTAGCTCAGGTGCCAGTCTTAAAAAAAAATAATAAAAACATTCACATTTATATGAATACACTCATCATGCATGTACACTTAGTTATACAGATGGCAATGAGCACAGTGAACAAATCTTCAGGAAGAAATCTACCTGTTTTTCCCCCAAAAATACCCTAAGGCAGGGGTCCTGCAAACTCAATCCACCCTGTCACCTGTTTCTATAAATAAAGTTTTATTGGAACACAGACATGCTCATTTCTATGTGTATTGTCTGTGACTGCAACTGAGACCATCCAGCTGGCAAAGCCTTAAATATTCTTTATCTGATCCTTTACACAAAGTTTGCCAATCCCTGTCCTAAGACAATGGTTCATAATCAAAAGTGTTCATCAAAAATCACTCGAGAACCTTTTTCAAAAAGATACTTGTCTACAATCCCCCACTTCCCCTTTCAGATTTAATAGTTGGTTAAGTACCACTGCTCTAAGGATTCAGAAGCACCACTGATCGATCCCCTGGTATCTTCTGCTTCTGTTTGCCGTAAGCTGTGGCAGCATTCTACACACTGTGGGTGCTCCATTTTGCCCTTACTGAATGCTAAATGAGCCATGCACTCTACTTTAAATAGCGCTGGCATTTAATACTTACTTAATACTTTTGACCACTTCCTCCTCCTTGAAACTCTTCCCCCTTTGACTCCTACAGCATCTCTTTCCCAGGGGAACACATTTCAAATGTCACTTTCTATGAAGGCTTCTGACTTCTCAGATAGAATTAATTATGGTCCTCTTTCCCAGCTCTCCCATGGCATTCTTTACATACTTCTAAGGCTAAACTATACTTATTCACGGCTGCACCCAAAGTGTCTAGCATATGCTTGGGTAATTGGGCACTCAATTAAGTATTTGTTAAATAGACAGATAAGATGAATTCTAGACTCTAGGTAGAGGCCTTGACAAATATAATGCCTAAGGAAACAACAAAAATAACACCATACTGGGCAGTGAAGGTTGAAGAAACATGAAAGCCCTCATGTGTGAGGCATACACAGTCCTCCACCATCCTGAACAAATAACCAACCCAATTTTCCCCTCTAGATTTCTCTCCTTCCTTTCCAAACCACTAGAGCTGCAAACACTAAAACACTGATTAACCAAAACAGAGGCATTTTATGTGATACCATTACTTCTCTGGTCAGTTTACAGCTAGCCCATTAGTAAGGCTTCACACTATTATCCAACTGAAGCTCTTCTCTCCTTCAAATTCAACCAACAATTAACGAGTGCCCACTTATTTATTACAACACTATTGAGTACAAATGAAACATCAAGCCCCATGCTAAGTGTTTTCCATGCGTTATCCCCACTTAATCCTATGCTGGGCAAAGAGAATACAGTCTCCACTCTCCCAGAGCTCACAATACTGTGCAGAAGAAAGGCTTGCGCATGTGTAACAACTATGACGCATACTGTGTTAAACTCTATGACAGAGGTGGAGGTTGAGTTGGACTCAAAAACAGACGGCACTTCTGAGAAGCAGCTAGGAGATGAATAACATCATTACATGCACAGCACTGGGGACACGCAGAGAATGTTCAGGAAACCTAGGAGAGGGAATGAGATAAGGAATGGAAAAGATGGGTTAAGAAATGACTTCTGAAGGGCAGGCTGAGGCTTCTGGATATTATTTCGCATGCAGTAAGGAATCAATAAAGGTTTGGAGTCGCAGAGTGACAGTACGTTTTAAAAGTAGAGATCAAGTAATTACCAGCAGTATGTTGGAAGGATGGGAAAAGGAAGACTGGATTTAGGATAGCATTAAGAAAGAAAAGAAGGCAGAGACAGACCAGGACAGAACCAATGCAGCTGATGTGGAAGAAGAAAGAGCTGAAGGTAAAGGATTCAGAAAGAGAATCGGGTTTTAGGGTGGGGAGATGATGAATACTGGTTGAGACAGGTTGAGTTTGATGCCTGCAGGACATCTATGTAGAGCAGATAAATATGCTTCCACTATGACATTTCATTCTCTACCATGACTACTATATATCACTTGTCTCCTGCTGTGCCCTTCCCCAGTCCCTCCTTTCCGAGTTGAAATTCCTATCTAAATTCCTATCTAACGTTTAAAGACCCTGCAATCAGCCCACTTAACTCTAATCCATCACTGCCAGTCTCAACGACCCATTCTGGTATAGTTAACCCATTTCCCGGACTCATTCCTTTTTTTTTTAAACCTTACCATCTATAGGAAGCAGTTTTAATGACCTAAATAGGCAAGACTCACCCCACACAGAATAAAAAAAGTGTATCTATAAACTGTCATATACGCAGATTCATGGCATGCCCAATATCTAGATCATAAACCCTCAAAATCAGACACCCTGTTTCTCAGAGGTGCTAAGCACTTTACTGGTACTGAGTAAATAACAAAGTAAAGACTATTTAGAATTGGTCTTTCTATTTTCAGAGGCTATAAAAAAATATCCTGAGGGTAACAGAATCAGAATATTCTTACATAGTATGTGCACAGGATTTTTGTCCTAAAAACTAACATGCTATTAACAGAATATATTAATAGGAGTCTGAGTATGTTTTAAATTCAGTACTATTTCCATCCTTATTTGAAAACTACTAGGCTCTAATCATTATATGTGTTAACATGTGATTTTTGGTTGGGCAGCTTAAAAGGCAGTCTAGTATAACCTAGTGGTTGAGTTCTGGCTTTGGAGTTAACGCCCTGGATTCAAATTCCACCTCTGCTACTTACTAGCTCTATGACCACGCAGGTTACTTAACGTCACTGAGTCTCAGTTTCCTCATCTGTAAAGTGAGGATGAACACCTTCCTTACCATCTCACAGCATGACTGTGAGGATTAAAAAGGACCATGCATTTACAGTACTTATCCCAGCCCCTAGCACATATTAAGTGTTCAACAAATGTTAGCTATTTCTACTATTGGAAAAAGCAGAAAAAAATGTTCAGAGCATTTATTAAGACATCTGAGTAAAATTCAGTTTGAAAAAGGTAAAGTTTAGAAGTGACCTGAGGACAGTCATCAAGTATATGAAAGATTACTCATTTTTAATAAAGAAAAAACCCAATACTTTCTTTAATGGAAGGAGACAGACACAGAATAAATAGCTTTAAATTAAGTGAGATAATTGAGTTATACGGAAGAATGAATTTCTCAATTCTGCAGAGTGTTATATAACTGGTCTTGTTTCAGGTTGCCTGGGTAGAATCACAATTTCTTGACATATTTAAGAATAGGGCAGGCAAAAATCTCATGTTGGATGGCTTGTAGTACTCTTGCCTAGGGGTAAGGAAGGTGGACTAAGTGGCCTTCTGAAGTCCTTCTGTTCTTAAAGTCTGTGATATATCTGACACAGGTACCAGTCAGAACAGTAACTATCCAATGAAGATACTCTTAACGATCTCACCACCTAACTTCATCCAGAAAGATTATGTTCTTCAAATATACCCCTCTCAAGTGTCTCCTTAAAAAAAAAACCCCAAAACAGCAGTGATAACTCATAATATTACTTGGAAATTTGCATTTCTTGACTAGATGGCTGGAGAATAAGAGTAGATGGGACAGACATGGTGTCTCCGTAAGGCTTCAATAGGAACCAGAAACCATTCTGGACAAACATGTCTGTCTTAACTGCAAAAACAGAGTCTCAAATTATAAAAACCTTAGTACTCTGGCAAATTTTTCCTGGTCCGCCGTGGTGCTTTAAAGGTGACATAAAAGAGATGAATATGTTCATGCAAAATGGCTTTCCTCCCCTGATCCTGGTGGCTGACACGAAAACCTTGTAAAATTGCCTATGGCAGCAAAAACACAGAAACCACACACCTGTACCTCCTGTTCTACTGTGACCTCCTAACCTCGCAAGACTCTGACCCATCTGGCCACCTATACACTTTCACCTGAAGCTCCAGTCTCTTCTCTCTATACTTTTCTTTGGGGCAAGTGAGCACCTCTGGAGCCAACACCAAGTACAGACTGGAACCTGTCTTGAAAGCACCCAGGGACCAGCACTCCTGTTTTCAATGATTTCCAAGGGGTATTCATGACCTACTTTTCATCTAGAAATCTAGATGAGCAGGAGCCAGGGCAAACAGGCTCACAGGATAAAATGCCTTAAAAAGTCAATTAGGGAAGCTGATTATCTAGTTTGAATGTAGTCTATCTACTCACATGAAGCTCTTCATTTTTTTTCCTCTCTTCCTATTTGTTCTATGACCCTTTCATTGCTTAGACAAATCTACACAGGGAAAAGTAAAGAGGAAGACTAAAATCTGGAATTTTGGTTACTTGAGAGTACTTCACGTAAAAATGCCAGAATGGAAGGAGCAAAACTGAAGGCTAAAAGGAGACTTAAAAATTATTTCAAAATTAAACACATAAATGCTACTCTAGTCCTGTCCCCTATGTAAGTTATTTAAATTCTAACATTTTGGGAGAAGGAAAAGGAGCAAAATTATACACCTAGGCTCAAAAGTTCTCTCCTTCTGCCACTATTCCTCAAAGCTAGATGCCCATAGCCTCAAAATGGCTTTGAAATACCTTTCCTAAGATAACTCTTTGTATCTTCAAAGCACTTTTTAGTCACGCAACATCACTGTTTAGTAAGGAGTGATACAGCATTATCTGTTCACCGTTGGCAAAAAGACAAATAAGTTAATGACTTGTCTAAAGTTACATAACGTGTCAGTGGCAGAGTTATTAAAAAAACAGACCTCATGACTTCCCAGCCCAGCATGGTTTTTATTAGACTACAATGATATTAGCAGGACCTTATTATTATTTATAAATAATAACTATAATGGTGGCTACCATTTATCAAGTCCCAGTCACGAGCCAGGCAGCATGTTAAGTCCTGTATGGTCTCACTTTTAATTCTCACGATATCCCTGTGAGGCAAGTCCTATCATTATTTCCTTTTGGCAGGTGAAGAGAACATGGCATAGAGAAGTAAATAACTTGCTCAGGGTCACCCAGGTAGTCAGTGACAGAGCTGGGACTCAAATCCAAGTCTGTTCCTATAGCTCGTGGGCTTGTGGTCTTAACCTCCAATATTGTTCCAGTCCGTAGATCAAGGGACAAGTGTAGTTATTTGTAACTCACTATACTTGGGGAAAAAAATAACTCCATACACTATCCCATTAAAAACTCATCAGAATGATTTATAATAGTGAAACGTACAAAGTTCTGATGCTTTCTTCACAAACAGGTCCAAATAAATATAAATCTCCATCTAATTTGGCAATACTGACAGACATATGCTGCTGCTTCATGTAAAACTAGGCATTGCATTTGTTAATAATACAGTAACATTAGGGACCAAAACTGCTCCTGTGCTGACGAGAGCAGCCATGTCAAGTGACAAAAATGCTAACAAATCAAGATGGAGAAGCATTTCCCAGGCATGTTCATAATGCCAAGGGATAAATAATGGGGTAATAAGGTTTACAGTACCACTTGGAAGTAAACAGTATTCTTTCTTTGTACCTGACTTTGTTTTTAAGGACTAGGAAATAAAAACATACTACTCTGGTTCTCAAAAATCAGCAAGCCACAATAACATGAAGAAATCTAAAACCACCAAATAAAAATCACATAAGAAACCCAAAATGAAGTGTTCTATTGCTATCTGCAGTTTTGGGGGTGGGGAAGATAAACATTTTCATAGTTAAGCCCTCACTACAACAAAAACTGTCTGACCTCTGAATCCCCGCTTGTGCCAACACTGATTCTAGGGTTTGAGACTATTTATCCAAAGCAAATCTTAAATGTTACCCCTGAACTTCTTCATACTGCTTTTTCTCTAATACTAGAAGACTGACCACTTTTCAAAATAGATTACTCCTAATCATCAAAATGATAGCTCTCTCTTTCCATCAGACTCGTTGTGAAATATGAAGTTGCTCAGTGATTAAGAACATATATACATGTTCTGTCAAATCCATCTTTAAAATGATGAAACACTTGATAGTGAAGCTAGTGAAGCTACAGTTACAGATGTAACTTCAATAAAGAGCTCAAAGGAGAAATATAATAACCAAATGAAAAGACATCGCTTCAATGTAAACCATTATGTATCATAAATACCAACTGAGATGACACCACTTTTCCAATAGAGCAATATAGTATCTTGCCAATCTGGTTACTGGTAGTGAAGACAATACAGGAATATTACTCTAGCATAGCTTCACAAAAACTATAAAACTCACCAAAAGTATCCAAAGTCACAAATGCTGTGTTATACAGCTGAACCACAGTAAAATACTTTGTTCAGTAAGTCCTAACATTTTCCTATTGCAATGGTACTGTCATCGTCATTTATAATGACCACCATTACTTTATGAATGGAAGATGAAAACATATCAGAATTGATTATGAAAATATACTTGAATGAAGACTTTTAACACACGTTACATTCAAATTAAGCAAACTGCTTGTTTTCTAAGTCAACACGGTCTCCAAAAAGATTTTAATTTTTTTTGAAAAGAAAAAAATTTGAATAATATAAATATCCATTCACTCCTTTTTTCTTGAGTGGTAAATAAGTTAAACCCAGCCTTGGAACTTGCTGGTTCAGAAAAAAAAAGACTGCAATTTAAAACTATACTCAGCTAATAATGCAATACACTCTAAAATAAGCAATTTCCTCCTTAATGAGCTTAAAATGTTTTATTCTCAAGAGGCAGAAATACCAACTTACCAGCTTCGTGCCTCTTTTAATTTCCTTTTGGACATCTTCAATAGAAAATCCACCAAGACTTTCGTTATCAGAGTGTGATGATACCAAAGCAGATGAAAAGAGCTATAAATTACATTTAAAAAAAATTAAGGTTCATATATAAAATTACAGTGAAACAATGAGTAAGATGTTAAATTTAAAAGGAAATTTTCTAGTAAAAACGGCATAGCATTAAAGAGAAACCATTTCTTAAAAATTTAACTGAGTTTTTCTTGTATTCAGGAATATTCATTGTTAAGAGTCTCGCGGCTTCAGGTCTCTTGGCTGCTGCCCGTTTACTTACCATGCACTTATGGTGTGCTGCCACCTTCTGGTTTTCAGATATTAACAACTGTCCACATTCCTTGTCTCTATTTGACTTACAAAAGCCACATTTGCGCTGTCTTGTAGGCCCTTTTTTCTGTTCAACTGAGCTTGACATGATTTTTAAATTGCCTTTAGAATGCCACTTTAAGCCTCAAGAAATGCTACAGAGAATAAGAAAGGCAACAAAATGGTTAATTTCGTTTTAAAACCAGTTTACACATAGTCATGTAAGTTAATATTTGACCTATGTTTTAATATATGCATTTTAAAATGGCCATTTAGTATAGACAAATTAATATTTAAACCTAAGATGCCTCCATTAAAAAATATGTATGTATGCATAAAGCTAAGTTAATGAAGTAACTGAGAAAAATCAAACTGCTCCAAAATTAGGGGATATGTAAAATAATCAGAAGTATTTCTGTGTAGATAAATAAGAAATGTACAATGTATGATATTAAAATAATCATCTGCTGACAGTTATACGTGAAAAATATTTTTCATTAATTATAAGTACCCCTTCAAGGAGACAAAGAATTATATACCTAAGGGCAGAGCAAAAACTACTAAGGGAACTACACAACATCCAGAATGAACAAAATTCTATAATTGCAAAATTCCTTAAAGTTCACATACTGATAAACCAACAAAAGAGAAACGAATTTACTTAACCATGACTTCGGAACACATTTTTAAAACTTGAATTATTTTCAAGTTTAAAAACATTATGTATATGTATTTAATAAATTAATTTTTGCTATTGTATTCCTTTTTTCAAGTGAAGAAAAAATTAAGCTTATGACAGTCTATTCAAAAATGCATACTTTAGGAATCAATTATTTAAAAAAACAACTATATTATCTGACTCGCAGATTTACTTCGAAACTCTGCTTATTAAACTAAAGTTACAAACTGAGAGTCGTATTCTAAAAGCAGTCACTTTCATACTTAAATTAGTAATATTGTATAAAGGAAGGAAAATTTTTCGGAGTGAGCCTTAAATTTAGTAAAATTATAATTATAGGTAGCATAGTCAAACAAAAAAAGGGAAGAATAGCTCTACCCCGGAAGGTTTCAGATTTAGATCATCATTCTCAATATGGATTGTGCAGAAGAATCTAAACAAATGTAGAATTTGATTTGTGTAGATTTCCCAAATCAACAGAACTATGCAGTTCAGGACCCAGGTTGCCACAACACATATTACAATCAATAACATCTCAAATTTTCATCTTAAAATTTATTAAATTCTTTCCATTTTTCCATATATTTGAACATCTTCATAGCACTATGTTGAGAAAATGGAAACACTAACACTACATTGTAGCTTTCTGAGAAGCACTTGTTCACCAACCAGAACAGCAACAGCTGGATGCCAGCAAGGTGGTAGCCGCAAACCATTCGGTGCTTTCCAATATAAAAATGCAGATAATTAAAATTTAACGTGAAGCCACAAAGAAATAGGTCTTCTCATCAATTGACACCTAGGTTTTTCTTTTCAACGAAACTTCAAAGGCCCTGACCAGTCTCTGCGTTCATGGGTTTAACAAACTTAACGCTATCCACAATTTTAAATACCTCAGTTTTCCAAATGGCATCGGAGAATTTACAACAGTACTGTATTCATAGCACTGGCTACAAACCGTGAAACTGATTGAAAACAGGCAGCAAATACTTTTAGGATTAAAGGGAAAAAAGGACATAACAGAGAAACAAAAGAAACAAAAGGGGAAGTGTGTTTGCATTTGCTCAGGCAAATATGTGTTCAGTTGCTTTATCAAGAACATAGCTGCCAAAATCTTTAGAATTAACTATGCAAAACACCAAGATTCATAAATAGCACCAAAATTTGCTATTTGAGTTCTAAATTAGCTTTCTTTACTACCATGCAATGAATAGGAGGCACTCTGAAACCACTGTAATGGGTCCAGCATCTCTCCAGGTCATCCTTGGCCAGTTGAAAGGATGGCACATTATGAATCTAACTGTACACACATCTTTAATAGTGTAATTTCTGCACAATCCTAGCATAGGCTATAAAACTGGCTTAAGATAAAGAAAACTCCTAGAGTAGAAAATCACTTTTTATTCTTGAAATTAATTCTGAAAATGGTATCCTCAAAATTCTATCCATATTGAATTCTGCCTCTTTTCAATTGATAAACAGGTAAATTTCTCATCCTAATTTTGAGAACCTTCTTTTCGGGGTATCAAAGACCCCAAAATCTAAAAGAGAAAAAAAGTACAGTTTATTTTGCATTCAAAAATATTCTCGTGTTAATTTTTTGTTAATAAGTTTAAATATAATTTGTAAAGTGAACAGAAACACACAAAAAAGTACACCAAACGAATCAAAAACTTTCCCCAATGTGTAATGACTAAATGGATTTTTCCACTAAAATTCAAATAATGCATCTGTGCATATCTTGCTAATTTTTTTACAGCCTCCTTGTAAAACATGAAGTGAGAACATCATGGAAACAATGACTCCTAGCAAAAATGTCTTTATCATAAAAATACAGATTTTTATCTAATGCTGTCACATTTGTGGTCTCTCGTTAAGGTGAATAAGGGCATTCCAAGGACCAATATTAAGGGGTTCATAATGATCCATACAGCTATATGGCATTTTAATTGCAGTCTAATAGGTTTTTCGGGGCATGCAGAGATCAAAGTTTGATGCTTTCACCCAACAATGAAACCTTTTCCTTAAAAGAAACATAACATTATGCACAATGTTATAAAGCAGAAATAAAGAGGCAAAGATAGCGTGAAAAACATAATTTACATGTCTGAAAAAATACAAAAGCTCGATTAGTTAAGCTGAAGCGATCAATGCGTTTCTGATTTTCCAAGATGCTGTAAGCATCAAGGTAGAAATAACCTGAAACATCAAGGAGAGCATTCAAGAACCCACCCGAGAGCTCATTCAATGTCTGGTATCTGAAAGACCATTTTTCACAGGAAAACAAAACAAAACAAAACAAAAACTGCAGTTCCGGAAGATCAAACAATTCCACACGCAACCAAGTTGAAATATACAGATCAAAATATATAAACGTGATCCCCAAAGAAGCAGTATTTCTGTCAGGAAAGTTACAGTGGAGAGAAATAAACGAATAAGAGATGAACCGGAAGGGCACCCGAATTTGGTTGCACGATAATATTACATGCTTCGCACTGCTTTTTGCGGTTATTCAAAAGGAAACTGAAGGAATTTTCCAGTTGTTTCAAACCCAAGGGTAGAAAAAGAATTTGAACTGTATGAATAAGACCTGATATTACGTAGTAAGCCGATGAAAAGAAAAGGTTTTACAAAAATAAAGGCTTTTTCAACTTCCACGCAGAATATCGAAACGAACAAATTTCAAAAGAATGCCGTGCTGTTCGTCCATATAATAAAGGATGGTACACATAACGTACCAGATCCTCTCCGTTATTTATTCCTCAGTACACTCTAGACTCCAAGATCTCCCTCTAATCAAGCGCTAAACTCGCAGAACTATCTTCTCTAAAACACTTTAGCTGGTTCCTTTCGGTCGTAAAGTCAGGGTCCCCTAATTGTCCTTTTCCAATCCTCCCGAATCCAGGAAAATATCACCCTACCACTTTCTTTAACCCTCGTGCCCCAGGAGTTCGCCCTCTAATAGTCTTCGTTTCATATCTCAGTTTCACCCCTAATTCCCCCCACCCCGGAGTTTTTCCTCATTCCATAAGGCTAACCCTCTTGCCATCCTAACAATTCTTCCTCTTACTTTTCCCAAACTGGGAGTCTCCCTCCTTCCCAAATATGTCCTAAGCAATGGCAAAGACTAAAAATCCCCAGGATTTTTTCCTCCCTAAATGTTGCGCCCCCTCCCCCGAAGTCCAGGCTAAAGCCTAACCTCTCCTTTAGCTCCTCCAAAGCACTTTTCTCAGCAGCCTCTTTGCCAAGCGCCTTCAATGAGCGGCGCTTCTGGGGTCTCTGACAATAAAGCGAGACCACCAAGAGTCCCCCTTAACAACGGGCAGGGGCGGCGGCCTGGCCACCGCCATCCTCCTTGTCTTCTCCCGCCGGGCAGAGAACGCGGGGCCCCAGGCTACCGTGGGGACTCACCGGCGGGGCCCAGAAGCGAATGGCAGGAGAGAAGCGCCAATGAGGGGAAAGAGAAAGAAGTCGGTCTCGGTTCTCCTGCAGCGCCTGGGAGCGGGGCTCTGTCGCCGGAGGTTGTTTCCTTTCATTCGAGGAGAGACGGGCTCGCCGAGCGCCCTTACGTCGCCCCCCTCGCACGCAACGACTCACACAGCGTTGTACGTCCTGAGCGCGCCGCGGGTCCTGATTGGCTGCAGCGACAGGGCAGCTGAAGCCGCAGAGCCACGGCGCATGTCCGGAGGCCGCCCCCAGTACGGATCGGGGCGGCAGGCCCCGCCTCCTGCTCGCGCGGGTACCTTCTATTCTCCGGTCTGCCGCTCAGCCAAGTGTTTGGGGGCAGGATCCGAGGAGATAGAGAAAGAGATTCAAAGATATCGCTGTGGGTTGGGCGAAGGGGCAGGGTTGGAACTAGAGACCGTTGGATAGGGGCCCTGGGTAACCAGTTTTCAACAGTGATTCAAGCGGGTAGGCCTTATCCCTTGCACTTGTTCACCGAGGCCTTTGCACATCCATTATTTCATTGTACTCTCGTGGCATCCCTTTGAGGTCCTCCGTTCTCTCATTTTACTGACAGGAAAGACTGAGCTCGTAGTGGAGTCAGGCTGCCTGGATTTCAATCCTTGGGCGAATCATTCTAGTCTCTGCACCTTAAATTTTTTTTTGTCTTTGAAATGGGGATAAAAATAGTATTTCACGGATTTATTGTGAGGAAGAAATGAGATATGCAACTAAAGCGTGTATTAGCGTCCCTGGCATATAACAGGCCCTCTATAAATGCTGAGATTATCATAATCAGAAAAGATAATTGATTTTCTTTATAACTCACCCAGGTAAATCCGACACCTAAACGAGCGCTTTCCTCTTTGATGTGTGGAGCCAGACTGCTTGGGTTTGAATCTCAGCTCCCCCACTTCTAGCTCTATGACCTTGAGCACGTTGCATTACGTCTCTGTCCCTCTGTTTCAGCACGTCCAAAATGGAGATCATAATGGTATCCATCTCATAGGGTTGAGAGAAATGAGTTAATATATCTAAATCACATAGACTAATGGTTAGGCACTTAGTGTCTGAGCCATAAGGGTCAGCTTTTGTTATTTTTCTACTGGGCTCGCAGACTTCAAGCCAGTGGTTAAAAAAACAAAACAAAAAACCTAACAAACCAATGAAAATTTAAAGATGCTCTTAAAGTAGCTACTTTTCCTGTAAAGGGGGGGGGGGGGATTTCCATTGTTTTGATCCAATGCTGTTTCTGTGCTGTTTCATCATTCTTTTTATTTTTCCCTGCAATGTCAACCTTCAATTGTAATCCTCAAGAAAACAGTGCCCACGTCGATGTAACATTGTATCCCATTCAAACAGATACCTAATAAGCGTAGACAAACTAGTCATTTAGCTCCACTGGACCCTTAGCCCTTTCACACAGGCCCTGTACCGTGAAAGGGAGTGGCTGGAGATTTACATAAGAAGAGCCAAAATGTGTATGCCAAACATTTACAGCGTATTTGCAAACAGGTCCCCCAGCATCAGTTTCCACCAGCTTTACACACTTACTGATGTCAGGATGAGATTGATGATTGTGTAAGTGACAAAATGTAGTGCCTGTGCAGTATGTCATCTCTTTAGATGTCCCCCTAAATCCCCACATTTTGCTCTCTTTTGTTTATTCTCTCATCCATGCATTCATTTCAACAACATTTGATTCAGTAAACATCTGTGAAACTACTAAGTTCCAAACACAAGAGAGACATAGATCAACTCAATCCCTGACCTTGAGCTCATGGTCTGAAAAGGGAGACAGACAAGCAAACAAATAGAGTATGATGTGATAAATGCTATATTAAAGGTGTGTGCCCGGGACAGACATCCTCTGCTTATTATATACAAAGCACCATGCTAAGGTACAACACAACAGTGAATAAGACAGCTTTTGGCCTCAGCTATTTAAAGTCTGATAAGGAAAAGACAAATAGCTCTGATAGGAGATGGACTGCAGCGAGTGCCGTAAGAAGTGGAAAGGAAGTGCAGGGAGAGTTCAGGAGAGGAAGAGATCAGTGACTCCGGTTAGTTTTCAGGCCCCAGGTCTGGCAGCCAGTTCCAATTAGCATGACTGATAGATGCAGCCAGTTATTTCAAGAACTACAGAAAGCAGTCAGACTGTGAAAACATGCTCTTAACCATGCCTGAGGATATAGCACAGCATTTCTTAATCTCTTACTGATTCACCAGTACACTCCCACCAGTCCTCTTCCAGTCGGTTTCTTCCGGCTCCAGATCCTGCTTTTTGCACCTCATTCTCAGCAAAGGCCTTAACTTCTTGACGTTTTTAGAGTAGGGCCATGTGAGCTAAGCTACTTTATTTTGTACTCCCATCCTCTCTTACTTCCTTCAAGACTCAGAGAAAGAATGGTCCTTCCTGCTTTTTAAAGCTAAAGCTGTGGTTTTAATCACATCTTTACTGCGCTCTGGAGGAACTGATTCCCTCATTCCCTGCTCCAGCAGCAACTGCCCTGCTCTTGTTTGCCTTCAAACTCATAGGATTCCTCTACCTGCACCTCCAGACTGTGCTCTTTGCCTCCAATTGCTCTCCAATCGCTCATTTGGCTGGCATCTGCAGATATATTCTGTATACCAGGTATTATCCCGGACACTGGCGATTTGAACAGGAACAAGATGCAATTCCTGCCTTCAAGGAATTCTCAGTCTAATGAGGAAAAAAACAAGTATTTCTAATGAGAAAGAAAAACAGAATTTCAGTGCAGTAGGTGAAATGCTATAATAGAATTACATACCACAAATATGGACTATGTGGAATACATCCCTATGGAGGAAATGTTTTGAGTTTGGTCTTGAAGGACAGGTCTAGGCCCAGAAAAATCCGGATTCCGTCTTCACGACTTTTCTCCATCTTCATTCTTTTTTTTTTTTTTTGAGGAAGATTAGCCCTGAGCTAACATCTGCTGCCAATCTTCCTCTTTTTGCTGAGGAAGACTGGCCCTGAGCTAACATCCGTGCCCGTCTTCCTTTACTTTCTATGTGGGACGCCTACCACAGCATGGCTTCTGCCAAGTGGTGCCATGTCCACACCCGGGATCCAAGCCGGTGAACCCTGGGCCGACCGAAGTGGAATGTGCAAACTTAACTGCTGCACCACGGGGCCAGCCCCTCCATCTTCATTCTTGATGTCTCTGTTACATTTGACACTTTGGGCCACTTCCTTGTTCTTAAACTTTCACCTTCCTTGGTTAGTAACAAGCACTCTGACTCTGGCTCTCTGGCTACTATTTCAGTCTCTTTTGTAGGTTTCCGTTCTTCTCACTTTAATGCAGACTTTTCCCTAGATAGGGCCTTAGACCCTCTGCTGGTCTGTTGTTACTCCAGCCCAGCAGTTCTGAAACTTTGGAAGTGAGAATTACCTGGGGAACTTGTTAAAAATGCAGATGAGTTGGCACCAGCCCCTGGGGATTCTGAAGGTCTGGGTCCAGGAATCTGCCTTCTTAAAGTGCCAAGATATGCAGTTGGGTTGAGGACCACACCTTAAGAAACTGCCCTCCATTCTTGTTTGTAGAATTGATACAATCTCTTGCCTTTCACTCCCCTGTAAACAACTGCTTAGCAACTGCATCTGCTCTGCTTAGATCAGCCCTGTCCTTGAGCCCACATCACTAAGTCCAGTACAGGCAAATTCACCCTCTCTAGCAACTAAAAAGTAAATCCTTTTCCCATCCTCAGTGTCTCCGTGTAAGATAGTGCTAGCGTTTCTGCTCCTGTCTAAACCAAAGACTGAATTCACCTACAAGCCCATGACCTCCCTTCTGCCTATAATCAACACCAGTGGATCATTCATTCATTCCTTCATCAAGTATATATTGATCACCTACTAATGTGTTAGATAAAAATTGGCATGGTCCGTTTCGGTGTAGCGGCAGAGACAGATCTTAATCGAGTAACTATATAAACAAATTTAAAATTACAGCCACGACTAGTGCAAAAAAAAGTAAACGTCAATTATATGGAACTGAAGTCTATTTGCATTTTGTATTTTGGATACATTTTATATTTCTTATTCTTTATTTTTAAAGTGGGTAAGATTAAGCATTTTACATGCTTCTGTGGAAAAAAATAAAATGCGATTTATTTGTATGAGATACTGCGTAAGGGTCAGAAGACAGGTCACTGACCTACCACTAACTAGCAGAGTGACCTTGGGCTGTTCATTTGACTTCTCTGAGCCTTATTTTACACATCAGTCAAATGAGATTAATATTACTTGCAAAGTTGTTATGGGGCACAAGGATGGATAATGATATTTGTGAATGTTCTTGCCTCAAGAAATACGAAGGACAGGTTTTTTATGTATCCCTTATCTGCTATATCATCTGATCGATCTGCCTGCTAATGTTGGCTCTCAGCGTTTGGTCCCTATCCTCTTCTACTTAGTTTTGTTGTTGTTGTTTATTTTTTAACTTCTACTTGGTGTATCAGTGAGGTTTATAACATTCTTAACTCTGTTCAGCCCGTGGAGCTCCTCAGGTACCTAAATGAGGAGCTGGGAGCCTTGGTGGACTTTGTCGTTGATGTCTCTCCCTGTCAGCAGTTTAAAGCTGGGTATGGTACAGAAACTGCCCGGGAAACTAGCAACTGTGCCGGGAGAAATGCTTTAGAGACACATGGACATCTCTGAAACATTGTTTGTTGAATGTTGAATAAACACAGAAGCTGAGCTTAATGTAGCATATTGATGGCAATATTGGAGAAGTGATTCAACTTTATAATGCTGATGCTTGCAAAATAATAAGAGTTAACTGACTTCGGACAATGTACCAGGCACCGTGCTAAGTACTTTATGTGCATTATCTTATTCAATCCTTACAACAGCTCTGAAAGGCAGGGAATATCATTAATCCCACTTTATACAGGAAGAGTCTATTGAGCAATTAAGTATCTTGCCCAA
Source organism: Equus przewalskii (assembly GCF_037783145.1). NCBI lineage: Eukaryota > Metazoa > Chordata > Mammalia > Perissodactyla > Equidae > Equus > Equus przewalskii. Next base: position 107,986,425 of record NC_091863.1, on the reverse strand, counting down.
GGTCACACAGCTAGGAAGAGGAAGAACCATGTGTCAAGCCTGCATTTGTTTTGACTTAGCCAAGCTCTTAATCACTGTGCTGCCCTGCCTCTTGTTTATTTGTTTCTGTGTTTATTATGTCTCCATCAGGGCAGGGGCTTTGTTTTGTTATGTTCGATGCTCTATCCTCAGCCCATAGAACTCTGTGCCTGGCCTATAGTAGGCACTCAATAAATATTTAATGACGAAAGGCCATGGAGAATGAGGAATGGAAAAGAGAGTAGAAAATGGAAAATGTAATGAAGAATGGGGAGAAGTAAATCTGGAATGAAACGAAATCATCTCAGGAATTTGTTAATAATACAGCAGCCCAGGCCCTACCATGGTGATTCTGGCATAGATATGAAATGGGGCCCAGCAACTATATTTTTAACAAGCTCCCCAGGTAAGACTGTGATATACACAAAAATTTGAGAACCACTGACCTGCAGCCATTAAACTGAAAACAAGAGAAGAAACTTATCACTTGGGCATTTCATCAGTTACATCTGAGTGCCCAAGAGGCTTCATTCTGATTGATGTTATTCTTAGACATATATTTTGGTAAGGACACTTGCTTATAACCGGCTTTGCCACTGTGTCCCCAGTGATCTTTAGTATCTTTGTTCCTTTTGGCCCTATTTTTTCTGTTGGTTAAATGACATGATCAGACAGATCTACACTGATCTCAAATATTATAATAACATGTCTAGGGGCCGGCCCACGGGCACGTAGTGGTTAAGTTCTCATGTTCTGCTTTGGTGGCCCAGGGTTCGCTGGTTTGGATCCCGGCTGCGGACATGGCACCAGTTGGCAAGTCATGCTGTGGCAGGTGTCCCACATATAAAGTAGAGGAAGATGGGCACCGATGTTAGCTCAGGGCCAGTCTTCCTCAGGAAAAAGAGGAGGATTGGCAGCAGATGTTAGCTCAGGGCTAGTCTTCCTCAAAAAAAAAATAATAATATGTCTAAAAACTAGAGGAACCATATATGGATAAGTTTTATGGGAAGCTAATATTCACAACGAGATATAATCTATACTGAGAGGTAAAAATCAACTGGCCTGGACGCAAATCCTGGTTTCCTGTTAACGTTGCAGTACCTTAATTTCCTCATCTGTAAACTGAGGGTGACGGAAGTACCTTTCTCAAGGATTTTTTTGAAGATTGCATGAGACAATCCACGTACAGCGCTTAGCACAGTTCCTGGCCCACAGAGCTCAATAAACGTTAGCTACAAGAGCTAGCTTTACAGGCAGTAATATGGAGTCGTTTTTATCTAATTCCACTTGAGTAGCTATTAATTGTCTCCAGTTTTTCTGATAAGTGGAATAGAGAGACAAAAGGCCTTTATTTCTTTACTCGTGCTGTTCTCGCTTCCTAGAACTCCTTTCACAACTCCTTTTGGACTAGCTGGGACCTAGAGGACGTCAAGATTCAGTTCAGGTGTCAGCCCTTAGCTTCCCAGAAGCTTTACTTACCCTTTGATTGGGCGAAGTTGCCCTCCTCCACTTCCATAGCATCTGGCCAGAATTCTATCTCATCATTTACCACATTATATTGAAATTATATGTACTTCTGTCTCTCACACTAGACAGTGAGATCTCGAGAGAAGAGACCATGTTTCATTCTTTTTTATACCCCAGGCACCTAGCACAGTGCCTGCCCAATAATCATTTGCTGAACTTTCTCAAAGGAACATGTCAAGGAGCCAAGGGTTACTACTGTCGGAATACTTTCTGCTATCTAAGATTGCTGTCTTGTACTCTGGGCCTTGGTTCCTGCATCTCTCTGTTGCACTTAGAGCCATGCAATGCAATTTAGCACTTAATTATATACTGTATACCGTGTATGATTCTCTAATTGCTTCATATGTTAATCTACCACTTATTTCCTCTTCCCTCAGGCACTAGGAGAAGAAATGACTATAAATTGAAAGTGGATGATCCAGCTTTAAGCCACACCCACTTCTCAGTCAACTCTGCTTATTGAATGCCCAGAGCATTGTGAATCCTTCTACTAAACACCAGGGGGGCGAATGCAGATGAAAAAGCAGCATGATTTACTGTGAGTGCCCAGAACAGCACCTTCACATAGTAGTAGGCACTGGGTTAGTATTTGCTGAATGAGTGAATGTTTTAATGAAAAGGAGTAGTTTACTTGGTTAGGCTAGAAATCAGGAGCGCTGGCTTCTAATCAGATCTCTATCGCTTTATTTTAAACTTGAAAAGTCACTTCATTGGGCCTGGTCCAGTGGCGCAGTGGTTAAGTGCACACATTCCGCTTCGGCGGCCTGGGGTTCGCTGGTTCAGATCCTGGGTGTAGACGTGGCACCGCTTGGCAAGCCATGCTGTGGTAGGCATCCCACATATAAAGTACAGGAAGATGGGCATGGATGTTAGCTCAGGGCCAGTCTTCCTCAGCAAAAGAGGAAGATTGGCAGCAGATGTTAGCTCAGGGCTAATCTTCCTCAAAAAAAAAAATAAGTCACTTCATCTTTCTGGGACACACTTTTACATTCTGAAAAACATGATGGAATCAGACTAGACGATTTTAAGGTCTCTTCCAATTTTAATATGCAATTCTTCCTGCCTCCAGTAGTTTGAAAATTTGTCAAGAGTAAGCACAGTAGATTTCTCTTATCTTCTCCATAGCACCTAGCACGGTGCTGAGAAAACAGGAAGACTTCATAAACACTTAAAAAGTCAGAACCATCATCCTCCATAGTCACCCTTCACCAAAATTTTTTAAAAAGCAAAACCAATGGGCACAAAACTCTGCCATGAAACATGCCTCAACTCTAAAAATGGGACCTACAAGAAAAGTAAGAGAAAACCTGAAAATCTCTTCTAATTGTTTCATTTCAAAATCTTTAAAACATTTATGATTTGAAACCCTAATTTAAATTCCAGTTGACAATCAAGTAATTTCATTAATCCAAGTGAAAATTTGAGTGCACGCAGAGTACAATTATAGCTTGATCATAGGCCCTGTCGCAATTCTTCCTGGGTAATCCTCCACACCCATCACTTTATTTACTACCCACTTTATTTACTACCACACTCATTTATCTCTCTAGCCAACGTCTCTCCTCTGAATTTTAGGACCATATATCCAACTGCCTATTTGAAATTGCTTAGTCATCTCAAAAGCATCTCAAACTCAATGTCTGAAACAGAACTCATGATCTTCTCCTTAGAAACCTGGTACTAGTCCACTGTTTGCTAACTCGCTCAATGGCACCTCTATCCACCCAGTTCTGCAAGTCAGACATCAAGGAGTCATCCTTGACCCCACCCTCTATTTTACTTCCCCCACTCATCTCCACTCTATCATTAATCATGGCAATTTTGCCTCCTAATTATCTCTAAAATTAGTCCAGTTTTCATTATCTCCACCAGCTCTACCAGCTCTAATCTGGACCACTTCACTAGTTTACTGGCATCTATCCAATTCAATCTTTCCTTCCATCGGTCTAGTCTCCACACTCTTGCAAGTGTCGTTAATTCATTTCTTCATCCAAAAGTATTTATTGAGTGCCTACAATGTGCCAAGCACAGGGGATATGGCATTGAACAAAACAGACAAAAAGCTCTATGGTCATGGAGTTTACTTTAGTAAGAGGGAGACACTCTAAAAGTAATACATAGAACACATAGTATGGGAGATTTATTCTCGGCATGATGAATTAAGGAAGTTAACAAATCTTTTTCCCCAAAGCAGCTATAAAGCTGGACAAAACTGTCAAAAACAATGCTTTCAGCTCTCTTGAAAGCTACCAAAGGCATAACAGGATGACCGGTCATCCTGATTTCCCTGGTACTGTCCTCGTCTTAGCAATGAGAATTCTGCATCCCAGGAAACTCCTCCCCAGGGTGTGAAAACTCAGTTTTCAGAAATGGTTGCTCATGTTTGGGGGAAAGTTAGCGAACTCATACCACGTCTCCAAAAATAGGGGCTGAAAGCAATGCTGTTTTTAGTGTCCAATGGATATGGCGTAGATTATCTATCCATAGTCACTGTCGCTGCTGTTAACCCTGACCGCTGATGTTGGTAACCATGATTTGCAGTTCACAATAATGGATCATCCATTGTTGCATCACTGGGATGAGTTGTAACATTCTGTCTTTGACTTTGCCTGTAGATTAACTGTTATGATTTGTATGGAGATAGTGCTACTTTAATCTTTAACATTATGAATATTGCGACCATGTGTTCTAAGTGTTCAGATAAAGAAATGAGAATGACTACAATACCAACCCCAGCTTGACCTAGAAATCACCAAAAAAGAAAGCTGATTGACCATGTTATTTTGATAACAGATGGAAGGACACATACAACTGGATTAGGGAGGTAAGCAACCAAAACAGAGCATACTGGACATTAAGCTGAAAAGAATTTGGGACTGGGTATGGCAGAGACAGGAATGTAAAAGCAAACATGGAGATTGGACCTCACAGGTCCAGGATGAGACAGATAAGTGCTTATAAATCAATTGAAAGCTTTTGGTCTCCCAAAAAGACATTAGTGTTCAGTCGGAACTGGCGGCCACTGATTTAGCTAAGGCATACCACGTGAACAACATGCATTATTGTATCATTCTCTTGATTACCCTTTGAACAAAGTTATGTTTCCTGATTCCGAGGTAGCAACTAAAATGTCCTATGGGTGAACACAAGGGGAAAATTTGGTACGAGATGTGTTGGCGTCTGACAGTGTGGAGCTGATTCTGTCAGATCTTACCAAGGATCACGCTTTCTACAGTATTTCAAGTGATATGTCGAATCCTAGCAACTGAAAAATGTTCTTCCTAGCTTTTGGGTTCTTTGATTTGAAAAACAGAATTTCAAATCATCTTCTTGATTTCTGTGAAGATCATAATGAAACACAGAAAACATAAAACAAAAGATTGTTGATATCTTGTCTAACTTTACTCATCTATCTGCATATTCAGCAGACAGCGCCAATGTAAATTTTGGAAATCAGACAGCTTTAGAATTCAAAATAAAATGTCACCAGAAAAGGGCAGTCAAATTAAACAGTGCTTTCACAATTTCTTTGAAAAAACCCTAACTTATTCGGAATCCAATTTTGATTTCACAATTTTAAGTTGCCTCTGTGCTTGGACCATTTTCCCTGAGAAAGAGTTAACTTATAATGACATCCAATATGCTTCATGATGTTTAAAAATTATGGACATTTTAGACATGGATAAGCCTGTATGATGAATTTATAACTGCAAAGGACTTGTTTGGCAAACAGCTGGTCTACCAAAAGTAGCTCAAAGATACAAAATGAATGTACATTTTTGCAGAGCTGGAAACTAATTCCTACAAGTCTAAAAACCCGATGTTTTTACTTAGTAAAATCTATGTATTGCATGCTCAACACTTTTGTTGAGGGGGTATTTTAGCTCTTACATTTAAATCTTTGATCAATTTTTGGTTAATTTTTGTATATGGTGGGAGGTAGGGTTCCAACTTTATTCTTTTGCATGTGGATATCCTGTTGTCCCAGCACCATTTGTCGAAAACACCATTCTTCGTGCATTGAATTGTCTTGGCACCCTTGTTGAAAATCAATTAACTGTAAATGTGAGAGTTTATTTCTGGACTCTCAATGTTCTTCCATTGATCAATATGTTTATCCATATGCCAGTGCCACTCTGTCTTGATATTATAGCTTTGTAGTAAGTTTTGAAATGAGGAAATGTGACTCTTCTAACTTTGTTCTTCCTCTGCAAGATTGGTTTGGCCATTCTGGGTCCTTTAAATTTTCAGATAAATTTTAGGATCGGCTTGTCAAATTCTGCAACAAAGTCAGCTGGGATTTTGATAAAGAATAGTGTTGAATCTGTAGATCAATTTGGGGAGTATTACCATCTTAACGATATTAAGTGTTCTGATCTATAAGCATGAGATGATTTTTGATATTTTAGGTCTTTAATTTCTTTCAACGACGTTTTAGAGTTTTCAGTGTACAAGTCAGCACTTTTTTGTTAAATTCATTCCTAAGTATTTTATTATTCTTGATGTTACTAGAAATTGAATGATTTTCTTAATTTCATTTCGATTTGTTCATTGCTAGTGTACAGAAACACAAGTGATTTTTGTATGTTGGTCCCGTGTCCACAACCTTGCTGAACTCATTTATTAGTTCTAGTAGATTTTTAGCATATTTCTTAGGATTTACTATATACAAGATCGTGTTATCTGCAAATAGAGATAGCTTTATTTACTTCTTCATTTCCAATCTGGATGTCTTTTTTTTTCTCTTGCCGAAACCCTAGTTAGAATCGCGAGTGAAATGTTAAATAGAAGAGATGTCGTTTGAGGGTACAAACTTGTAACTAGTAGATAAATAAGTCTTGGAGATATAATGTATAGTATAGGGATTATAGACAAAAATATTGTATTATAATCATCAAATTTGCTAAAAGACTAGATCTTAACTATTCCCACTACAAAAAAAGAAATGGTAATTATATGACGTGATAGAGGAGCTAACTATTGCTCCAACCTCAACCATGTTACAATATATAAATGTATCAAGACAAAATGTTGCACACCTTAAATTTACACAATGTTGTATGTCAAATATGTTTCAATAAAAAATGCTGAATAGAAGTGAGGAGAGCAGACATCCATCTTTCATTCCTGATCTTAGGGGAAAAGCTTTCAACCTTTCACCATTAAGTGTGATGTTAGTTATGGGTTTTTCACAGATGTCCTTCACTGAGAAAGTTTCCTTCAATTCTTAGTTTGTTGAGTATTTTTATCAGTAAGGGATGGTGAATTTTGTCAAATACTTTTTCTGCATCTATTGAGATGATCGTGTGAGCTTTTGCCCTTTATTCTATAGATATGGTGTATTACGTTAATTGATTTTTGGATGTTAAAACAACCTTGTAATCCCGGGATGAATCCCACTTGGTCATGGCCTATAATCCTTTTTATACGTTGCTGGATTCAGTTTGCCAGTAGTATTTTGTTGAGGATTTTTGCTTCTATTTTCATAAAAAATATTGGTCTTTAGTTTTCTTGCCATGTTTTTGGTGTCGGTGTAATACTGGTTTCATAAAATGCGTTAGGAAGTGTTCCTTTCTCCTCCATTTTTGGGAAGAGTTTGTGAAAAATTGCTATTAATTCTTAAGTATTTGGTAGAATTCACCAGTGAAGCCTTTCGATCTTGAGTTTTTCTTTGAGGGTGGTTTTTAAATTACTAAGTCAATCTCTTTGCTTATTGTAGGTCTACTCAGATTTTTCTATTTCCTCTTCTGTCAGTTATGGTAGTTTATGTTTTTCTAATAATTTGCCCACTTTATCTAAATTATCTAATTTGTTGGCATACGGTTGTTCATAATATGCACTTGTAATCCTTTTTATCTCTGCAAGGTTGGTAGTAATGTCCTCTCTTTCATTCCTGTTTTTAGTAAACGGAGTCTTCTTTCTTTTTCCTTGGTCAGTCTGGTTAAATGTTTTTTCATTTTCTTGAACTTTTCAAAGAATCAACGTTTGGTTTCATTGATTTTTCTCTATTCTTTTTCTATTCTCTACTTCATTAATTTCCACTCTAATCTTTATTATTTCCTTCTAATTTCTTTGGGTTTAGTTTGTTCTTCTTTTCTAGTTTCTTAAGATGGCAAGTTAGGTTATTGTTTCGAATCTTTCCTCTTTTTTAATGTAGGTGTTTACAGCTATAAAATTCCCTCTAAACACTATTTTAGTTGTATCTCATAAATTTTGGTATATTGTGTCCACATTTTCATTCATCTCAAAGTATTCTGTAATTTCTCTTGTGAATTCTTCTTTGATCTATTGTTTATTTAGGAATGTGTTGTTTAATTTCCACATATTTGTGAATTTCTTAATTTCTTTATGTTATTAATTTCTAATTCCACTCCATTGTAATCAGAGAACATACTTTGCACGGTTTCAATCCTTTTAAATGTATTGAGGCTTGTTGTACTGCCTAATATATGGTCTATGCTGGAGAATGTTCTCTGTGCACTTGAGAAGAATGTGTATTCTGCTTTTGTGTGTGGAGTGATATATATATCTGTTAGCTCTAGTTGGTTTATAGTGTTATTCAAGTTTCCTATTTCCTTTTGATCTTCTGCACAGTTTTTCTATCCGTTACCGAAAGGGAGGTATTGAAGGCTTCAACTATTACTGTTGAATTGCCCAATTTCTCCTTTCACTTATGTCAGTTTTTGCTTCATGTATTCTGGGGCTCTGCTGTAGGTGTATATGTGTTTGTACTTGGTATATGTTCTTGGTGAATTGACTCTTTTATCAATATGTAATGTCCTTCTTTGTGTCTAGTAATGATTTTTGTCTTGGCGTCTATTTTGTCTGATGTTAGTATAGCCACTTCAGCTTTCTCATGGTTACTATTTGAACAATGTATCTTTTTCCATCCTTTGACTTTTAACCTGTCTCTATTTTTGATTCTAAAGTGTGACTCCTCCCGACAGCGTATAGTTGGATCTCGTTTTTTTTATCCAGTCTGACATTCTTTGCCTTTTGATTGCATTGTTTAGTCCATTCACTTTTCTTTTAGTCCATTCACTTTTAATTTTATTATTGATATAGTTGGATTTACATTGATATTTCCCTTCTTGTTTTCTATGTGATCTTATGTCTTTTATATTCCTCTATTCCTTCTTTACTGCTTTCTTTTGCGTTAATTGAATATTTTCTACTGTAACAATTTAATACTTTTAATGATTTTTTATTCTATTCTTAAAGTTATTTTCTTAGTAGTTGCTCTAGGGTTTCTCATATACATCTGAACTTATCAGAATCTACTTCACATTTATACTAACTTAATTCCAGTGACATATAGAAGTACTCCTATGTAGCTCTATTCCCTCGTCCCTGTTTCGGGCTGTTGTTGTTATACATATTGCATCTATATATGTTACAAACCCAAACATACAAGGTTACAATTGTTACTGTATATAATTTAGTAAAGAAGCTGAGAAAAGATACCAAGTGTATATTTATAGAGTTTGTTACATTTACTTTCTTATTTACCATTTCTAGTTCTCTTCATTTGTTCCTGTGGATTTGAGTAACCATCTGGTATCATTTCCTTCCTCGGAGACAACTTGTTCCTCCAACCTCCTTTGTTCTCTTATTGTCAAATAATTTCAATTTGTATATGTTATAGGCAGAACAACATGATTATACACATGTTAATACAATTTCTTTTTAAATTAATTAAGAGAAGAAAGGAGATGAAATATAGATTTGTACTGTCTTTTATAGTTACATAATTACCTTCACTGGTGCTCTTTGTTTTTTTCATGTGAATTTGAATTACCATCTGGGGTCACTTGCTTTCAGCTCGAAGAATTTCCTTTAGTATTTCTCGTAAGGTGGGTCTGCTAGACTAAATCCTGAATCATAAAATGAAACAAATTTGATAGGATTGAAAATTTCTCTGACCATAACAGAATAAAACTAGAAGTCAATTCCAGAAAGGTAACAGCAACAACAATAAAACCTTCTAAGCTCTTGGAAATTCAGCAGCAGATTTCTGTATAATCTGTGGTTAAAGCAAAAATCTGAAGGTTAATTAGAAAATATTTTGAATGAATTAAGATGAAAATACAGTATATCTAGATCTGTGGAAAGTAGCTAGAGCAGTCTAAAAGGGAAATGCCTGTTCAAGTCTTTTGCCCATTTTTCTATAAGATTGTCTGCTTTCTTAATTATTTGCAAGAATTCTTTATATATTCTGAGTAAAAGCAAGACCTTTGTCAGTTATATAATATACAAATATAGGGCTTGCCCTGTGGTGCAGTGGTTAAGTTCGCACGTTCCCCTTTGGCAGCCCGGGGTTCACTGGTTCGGATCCCGGGTGGGGACATGGCACCGCTTGGCACGCCATGCTGTGACAGGCGTCCCACATATAAAGTAGAGGAAGATGGGCACGGATGTTAGCTCAGGGCCAGTCTTCCTCAGCGAAAAGAGGAGGATTGGCAGCAGTTAGCTCAGGGCTAATCTTCCTCAAAAAAAACCAAAAAAAACAAACAAAACCCCCAAATATACATTTCCCACTCTGTGCCTTGCTTTTCACTCTCATAATAAACAGAATTTCTTAAATTTAATGTAGTCCAGTTTACCAACTTTTTCTTTTATGGTTAGTGCCTTTTGGTCTTTTTAAAGAAGTCTTTGCTTTCTTGTAGAAGGTTTGTTGATGTACCATTCTCATTTAGATCTACAATGCATCTCAGCTATTCTTGACCCTTTGCATTTCCATATAAATATTATAATCAATGTGTCAATTTCTTAATGGAATAAAAACAACCTATTGGGGTTTTTATTACTATTGCATTGAGTTTATGGATCAATTTGGGGAGAATTGACATCTTCACCATATTGAGTCTTATAATCCATAAACATGGTATATCCCTCTATTTTTCATGTCTTTTAAAAAATTTTCTCAATATTTTGTAGTTTTCAGTATAAAGCTTTGGGACATCTTTTGTTACACTTATTCCTAATTATTTGATGTGATTTGATACTACTATAGATGCTATCTTAAAAAATATCATTTCATGTTTACTTGATGCAGGTATATAGAAGTACACTTGATTTTTTTTTAATATAAACTTTCTACCCAGTAACTTTGCTAAATTTGCTTATTAATCCTAATAGATTTTCTGTAGATTCTTTTGAATGTTTTTGTTTTTTTGGTGCACAATCATGTTGTTGTAAATAACGACAGTTTTATTTCTTCCTTTCCTACCATATATTCTTTATTGCATTTTCCTGTGTTATTGCACTGGACTCCAAGTTTAATGTTGAATAGAAGTGGTGATAACAGACCTCATTGACTCAGTCCTTAAATCAGGGGGAGATTTTTCAATAATGCATCATTAAGCATGATGTTTGATGTAGGTTTTTAGTTTTTTGTAGATACATTTTATAAAATTAAGAGAGTTCCTTTCTATTACTAATTTGCTATGAGTATTTTTTCTAATCATGAATGAGTGTTGTATTTTTAAAGATTTTTTTCTCCATCTATGAAGATTATCTTAAGATTTTTTCTTTTTTCTATTTATATGGTAAATATATTTTTTGATTTTAGAATGTTAGTCTTTGCATTCCTAGAATAAATGCCACTTGTTTCTGAAGTATTATCCTTTGTATGTAGCTCTTAATTCATTTGTTAGTACTATATTTAGGATTTTTGCGTCTATGCTCATGAGAGAGATTTTTCTGTAATTTCCCTTTCTTATAATCCTTGTCAGGTTTTAATAACAAGGTTATTTCGGCCTCATAAAAATAATTTGGATGTGTTCATTCTTTTCTATTGTCTGGAAGTGTTTGTGAAGATTAACTATTTTTTATTCCTTAGATGTCTAGAAGTATTCACTAGCATAGCCATCTGGGTCCTGGGGTATTCTTTGCTTAACAAGGTGCTTCAATTACTATGATAGATAACAAACTATTTAGATTTTCTACTTATTCTTGTGTCACATTTGGTAAGTTGTGTTTCTTGAGCAATTATTGTATCATACAAGGTGTCAAATTTATTGTTCTAAAATTTTATTAATCATAATGTATTTTCATGTTTATAGGATATATACTGATGTGGGCTTTTTCATTCACATATTGATGATTGATATTTTCTCTCTCTTTTTTGTAGTTGCTTTTTCTCCCCAGATCCCCCCAGTACATAGTTGTATATTTTAGTTGTGGGTCCTTCTAGTTGTGGCATGTGGGATGCCACCTCAACATGGTCTGATGAGTGGCGCCATGTCCATGCCTAGGATCCAAACTGGTGAAACTCTGGGCCGCCGAAGCAGAGCGCGCAAACTTAAGCACTCGGCCACGGGGCCAGCCCCCTCTCTCTCTTTTTTTTTTTAATTTATCTTGCTAGAGGTTTATGCATTTTGTTATTCTTTTCAGAAAACCAACTTCTGCCTTTATTGATTTTTTTTATTGCAGTAACATTATATAGCTTTCGGATGTACATTGTAATATATTTCAAATTCTGTGTAGATTACATCATGTTCACCACCCAAAAACTAATTATAGTCCATCACCATACATGTTTTGCCCTCCCACCTCCCCCATTCCCCTATGGTAACTGCCAATCCAATCACTGTTGCTATGTGTTTGTCCTTGTTTTTATCGTCTACTTATGAGTGAGACCATATGGTATTTGACTTTCTCCCTCTGACTTATTTCACTTAGCATAAGTGGAAGGACCCTCAAGATCCATCCATATTGTCACAAATGGCTGGATTTCACCATTTCTTATGGCGGAGTAGTATTCCATTATATATACACCACATCTTCTTTCCATTCATCCCTTGAGGGGCACCTAGGTTGCTTCCAAATCTTGGCTATTGTGAATAATGCTGCAATGAGCATAGGGGTGCATGTATCTTCATGCATTTGTGTTTTCAAGTTCTTTGGATAAATACTCAGCAGTGGGATGGCTGGATCATATGGTAGAGCTATTCTTAACTTTCTGAGGATACTCCATACTGCTTTCCAAAATGGCAAAGGAAAGAAAGCGGGGTTAACAATACTGATTTTTTCTGTTGTATGTTAGATTTGTATTTCATTATTCTTGTTCTTATCTTTATCATTTCATTCCTTCTACTTTCTCTGGTATTTATTTGCAGTTCTTCTTCTAGCTTCTTGAGATGGAAGGTTGCATTATTGATTTTCAGCTTTTCTTCTTTTTAATGTATGCATGTAAGGCTATAAATATATTTGTAAGTATTGCTGGATTCTGGAAGTTTTGAAATGTTGCGTACTCATTATCATTCAGTCAAAATATTCTCTAATTTCTATTGTGATTTATTCTTTGACCCATTAGTTATTTAGAAATATGTTGCTCACTTTCCAAGCAGTTGGAATTTCAGAGTCATTTTCGTGTTATAGATTTCTAGCTTACTTTTGCTGTGGTGAGAGAACATACTCTGAATGATTGGAATCCTTTGAGATTTGTCGAAGATTGCTTTCTGACTCAGTATATGGTCAATTTTGGTAAAGGTTACATTTGCAATTGAAAAGAACACATATTCTGTTATTGTTGGGTAGAATGTTATATATGTATATATAAATATATACATATACTATATATAGTATATATAATATATATACAGAGTTGTTTGTTAATTTTGTTATTTAGATCTTCTATCTTCTTACTGATTTTTTGTTTCCTTGTTCTATCAGCTTTTGAAAGAGGTGTGTTCAAACTTTCTACTGTGGTTGTAGATTTGTCTATTTCCCTTTTTAGTTCCATCAGTTTTTGCTTTATATCTGTTATGGCTGTGTATAGCTTTAGAAATTGTTGTATTTTACTAGCCAATTGATTCTTTTATCAATTCAACATATTCTTCTCTGTCTCTAGTCCTGCTTTGTCTGATATTAGTACAGCTACATCAGCTTTCTGTGGTTAGAGTTTGCAGGGTATATCTTTTTCCATTCTAGTATTTTCAACCTGTATTTAAGGTGTATCCTTTGGAAACTGTATGTAGTTGGGTTTTATTTTCATCCGGTCTGACAATTTCGATCTTTTGATTGGTCTATTTAGTCCATTCACTTTTTTTTTAAAGATTTTTTTTGTTTTTCCTTTTTCTTCCAAAGCCCCTCGGTACATAGTTGTGTGTTTTTAGTTGTGGGTCCCTCTAGTTGTGGCATGTAGGATGCCGCCTCAGCATGGCCTGAAGAGCAGTGCCATGTCCGTGCCCAGGATTCAAACCAGCGAAACCCTGGGCCGCTGAAGCACAGTGCGCAAACTTAACCACTTGGCCACGGGGCAGGCCCCCATTCTCTTTCTTAGAACAACTTTATGAAGATATAATTCATATACCATACCATTCACCCGTTTAACGTGTACAGTTCAATGGCTTTTAGTATATTCATAGAGCTGTGCAACCATTACCATAATCAATTTTGGAACATTTTCATCACCAGTCCATTCACTTTTAATGAAATTAGAAATATGCTCAGGTTTTTAACGTCCACTTTTTTTCTTATATCTGGGTCACCTGTTTTATGCTCCCTTCTCTTCCTTTTTTGCTTTCTTTAAGATTATTCTTTTTGCTGTTGTTATTCAAATTTTCTCTTCTATTAGCTTCTATTAGCTTGTTGGTTGCACATTCTTTTGTTATTCTTTTAGTAGTTACCTTAGAAATTATACATGGATCCTTGACTTGTTGCAGACTAACACAAATTATTTCTTTCCCACTTTCCCAATAATGTTATAATCCTAAAGCTCTTTAACTCCATTTACACTCTCATTTTGCATTATTGTATTCATGCTTTAAAAAAAAAGGAAAAAAGGAAGTTAATTAACACACCTAATTGTGAATTTCAGAGATACTGCTAGCTTCAGGTATAGCTGGATCCAAGACCTTAAATCCAAAATAAACCTCTCTCCATCTATCATTTCTGCTCTCTTCTTTTCTGGTTTCATTTCAAACAGACTATCCCACTCTTATATTAAGCCTTGGAATCTCAATCCTTGCAACCTGCTGCTTAACAACCCCAATGGAAAGAGTGTCTGTATCAATACTTCCAGCTAAAGTTTCATGGCTGGTCTTTGCTGGCTCTTATGTGTCCATCTTTGGTCACATATCTCTCACTTAACCAATCATCATGGTATTTTATTGGCCAAGTCTGTATCACATGACCAACCCTTAAATTAGGGATTGGGATCAACTCCACCCAAACTCCACAATGTTATCATGCATTTTAATTATATATATATATATTTAAACCCTACTAAACATTACTATTAATGTTTTGTACCATCAAATCATTCTGCTTGTACCCACATATTTACTCGTTCATTGCTCTTCATTCCTTCCTGCGTTTTTTGTATCTATCTGGAATAGTTTCCATTTTGCTTGAAAAGAATTCCCTTTAGTTCAGGTTTGCTGACTATAAATTCACTCAGATTTTGTTTTTCTGACATACTTATGACACCTTTATTTGTTAAGGATATTTTCACTGATTATGGACTTCTACTTTTGCAGTCATTTCCTTTCACGTTATAATAATGCCATGCCATTGTTTTCTGACTTCTATCATTTCTTTTGAGAAGTTAGTTTTTTTTAATGCCATGTTTTATTTGAAAAATGTATAATTAAACCAGCATGGTGCTTACACTTTTTTCATGCATACCACTTTGGAAGTGAGACTTTTCCCTCAAAATGTGTTATTATTTATAAATGAACTCAATATTGAATATCTATACTTTTTAAAAAGTGTAATATAATACATTGCTTTGGCATACTGTGGCAATAAACTTCCATTTATAGAAATCTGAATTTACAAATCCATTTTTTCAAGTTCTTCAAAATGGAATTCCTTAAGAATATATCTGTAAATGCACTATTTTGTGTGTGCCTGTGTTTCTATTATTCAGTTTTTTCTTAGATGTCTTCTTCTGACCTCAGACTTCACTTCTTCTAAAATAACATCAGGTTCAGTCAAGATGACAGCATAGGTGGACTCTGAACTCACCTCTTCCCACAGACACAACAAATTTACAATTACTCTTGGACCAATTACCCCTAAGAGAGAATTGAAAGCTGTAAAAAAAAAAAAAAAAAAAAAAAAGAAACCCAGAAAAAGGGACAGCACTGACCGAGGACGAAGATGCAGTTTCTCGCTGGAGAGAAGAACAGCCACCT